>NC_053048.1:17533127-17859169 GCF_003473485.1 Medicago truncatula
TGCTGTGAAACTCTATTTATTGTGAATGACAATCTAGTTTTTGTTTAATTCAATTGTTCTTAATGATTGAATTGTTCTAATAAATAGGGTTAGTCTAGGAATGGATAATCGTTTGTTCGTGATATTAGGTTAACGTGCTTAAACCTTCAAAGATTATTACACCACCTAAGGAATTAGGGGCTGTAGTTTGAGAAGAGGGTCTTAAGTCAATGGATTGATTAGGACTATTTTGTTAACTATCATGGAACTAGAGAATCATTCATAAGAATAGATGCAGTATACCAATTAGGGGAACATAGATGATTCGAAAGACCTGATCTCATCTCTCTTCATATTTTCTAACCAAATCTATATTTTCTAACCGAATCTTTATTTTATGCTATTTAATTTTATGCAATCAAATCAAATCTAAAAACAAAATAATTTACACATCCTAAATATTTACTTTATTGCTAAATTGAGATTAACACAGTCCTCGTGGATACGAACTTATTTTATTACTTCGATGCATTTTTAGTACACTTGCTAAAAGTCTATCAGTCACCAATTATTGTACACCTTCAACAGCCCTGATAATCTTCTGAGCATCTGCACAAACATCTTCCCATGCTATGCTGGATGTAGGACTTCAATTTTCTTTGCTATCTCCAAGGCCTTCTGAAGATTAGCAGCAATTTTAGCATCCTTCTGAAGTGCAGACACTTCTGCAGCTTTCTCCTTCTTGGAGGGTTGTTCAGAAGTGTAACACCCCGTTTTCCCAACATAAAAATTTCATAAATTAATCAGAGTAAAACACCTTAAACGGAATGTTACACTTCTTTTCTTAAAAATCATAAATGGAATAATTAAATAATTATCCTTCAAATTTCAACAACGTAATAATTAAAACTTTGCAGCGGAATTAATTCAACGACAATAAAAGCTTCAACAACATGTTCCAAAATTGTTACATAACGGAATGATAAACATAGCAACAATTTCCCATCCCGTTACGCATCAGAGCCCTAAGACACTTGAGCCACCACTCCTACTAATCTTTATTACCTGCAAGTTACCCATACGAAGGGCAACATTTTCAAGCAGAAGGGGTGAGATTTCACAAACAATAATAATAAGTATTTAATTCATCAAATGCATTTAACAACTTAAACTCCATAAATTAGTAATAATAATTATTTTAACGACTCATAAACCATATCATGTACTCATCATATCAACAGTCATAACTCGATATCATAAACAACATCATACTCATAATTCGTATACAACATAACAACTTCATAATCAATGACATAAACAACGTAACAACATCATATTCATAGTTCATATACAACATAACAATTTCATAATGAATGACATAAACAATGTAACAACATCATATTCATAGTTCATATACAACATAACAACATCTTAATCATAATTCATACACAACATAACGACATCATTAATTCGTATTAACAATCTCCACCAAGCATCTCATTAACAACTCATGGATATAAGACAACTTAGCAACTATACGTAACATCATCAATTCATGAATAAAAGACAACTTATCAACTTAACATAACGATCATCAAGTACATTTAACAACTCATAGATAACATCATGTAATCATCATCACAACATTCATAATCATCGTAATGTAACATCATAACAACCTCATATTCAACATCATAAACAGTCATCATAACATCGTCATAATCAATAACATAAACAACGTGAGAGTACATCACCTCTCATAACTCAACAACGTAAGAGTACACCACCTCTTATAACACAACAACGTAAAAGTACACCACCTCTTATAAAACAACAAAGTAAGAGTACACCACCTCTTATAAAGCACCTGACATAAACAATAACCAACAACGGCTACAACTACGGCTTCAACAACAACACCAACGATGATGACAACATCGAAAATTTTCATAACATACTTATGACTTATTCGGCAACGTACAACCCAACAACGCTTACAACTTAAACCAACATTTACATCTTAATTAAGATTCAACAACAATACTATTAGCACATAGATATCTCAAAATATGACAATACCAAATGATAGTCAACACTACTTAAACATCATACATAATCCACATAATGCATTTGCAAATTTACCGTAACATTAACAACCTCAACCATCTTTTATCAGACTCACTCAACATCAACAGCATTTTAATAAACCTTCATTCCTAACCCAAGGATCAACTCACAACATGGCTTAAATACTCTTAAACACCTTAATTGAACTCATAATACTTCTAGTTTTTAGTCCTGGAATTATCCCATAAGTTTTTGATTAACATGGAAACGGTTATGCTGAATTTTCATAAGATTTCACTAAGACCTCCGTGGAGTATTTTCATCATATTTTAAAAACTAAAAATCATTTTTAAGTCAAACTAAAGCCATTCGAAAGCTTACAAAATTATCTAAAACTTTTATGTTTACACCAAAACCCAAATCAAAGCGGAAAGGGGTGAAACATAGTGAAATAGGAAGGATCCGATTCACAAAAATCGTGTCACAAGTTTAGAAAATCGTGCCACGTTTTTGTGCCCAGAACCATTGAATTTTCGGCCAACAAAATCGTGCTTTGCTTGCCAAATGGTGACACGTTTTAACAGCAACAGGTCCAGAAATCTGCTTCTCAAAAAGTGCGATTTTCACCATTTCGCGCGTAAAATTCCAACCGTTAATCGGATTTTGGTGTCGTTTTCGCCTACACGCTCCTGACACTAGGCTCTATCTTAATCTACAGAAATTTCAAGTCTCAACCGTCCCAAGGATCATTTTCCCCAAACCTCACATAGTCTCTTATTTGCAAAATGTTTAGACACCGACTTTTCAAGGGAAAATCCCAATTTTCATTAACCCAACCCCAAAACTGATTGGAGCATTAGACTATGAATAATCTATAATCGAAACACCATCCGTACACAAATTCTATGGATTTTCTATTCAATTAACAACTAATTGCAATTCTCAAAACCTAATCCCAATTATCCAACCTAAGAACAACAACATGTTAAACCACAAATTCAGAATTATACACTATAACTACTGAGTGTTAGTCTCACCCTTACCATAGATTGATGAACAAAGCTCTACACGATCTTCTCTTGGATACTCTTGGCTCCCTCTTGGGTTTTCTACCAAAAACTGCTTCCACGTGAAAAAAATTTCTCACCAATTCTCCCTTTCCACTTTCCTTTCTAAACCTAATCCAACTTCTTCTATTCCCACTTAATCCTCCTCAATTCTCCTTATTTCTAAATCAGCCCCTTGAACTCCAAATATTCTAAATTCCTACTTATTCTATTAAATAATAAAATAACTCATTTAATAAAATATAACACACCACATAATCCATATAATAATATAAAATCATATATAAAAAGACTTTAAATCAACCAATAATAATTAAATAACAATTAGGGCGTTACAAGAAGCATCATTCATATAATCGTCTTTTGTGAGTGCTTTCCTCTTTGATTTCCTACTCTTTGCTACTGCCAAGGCTCCACCATACATGGTCTCAGGAACATCTTCCAGCCTTATCTTTGTACCAGTCATTGCAAAGTGTTGTTTGATAAAGTTCATCTGAACTTCCAGGGAGTCTTGATTGCATATTGGAGGAAAGTCTTCCATCAGATTGGACATTGCAAAAAACTCCTTCAAGTCTGTGCTCAGCTTCTTATAAGCATCCTTTGGAACGAGGTTCATATGCCTGAGAGTCTTCCCATTGATGACTTAGGAGTAACTGACTTAGGAGTCTCCCATTGGAACGAGGTTCATAAACCCAAGAAGCTTCTAATCTCTGTAACTGACTTAGGAGTCTCCCATTGCGATACTGCATCGACTTTAGAGGGATCTACAACAATACCATCACCAGAAATAACATGGCCAAGAAAACTGACCTCTTTCAACCAGAACTCACACTTAGATAATTTAGCATAAAGTTTCTTTTCTTTTAACACCTGCAAGACAATCTTCAGATGCTCAGCATGTTCTTCTTCAGTCTTGGAGTAAATTAAAATATCTTCGATGAAAACAACCACGAACTGATCCAAAAATGCATGGAAGATGCGATTCATATACTCCATAAACACTCCAGGTGCATTCATAACATCGAAAGGCATAACTTTGTATTCATAGTGACCATAACGCATTCTGAAAGCTGTCTTCTGCATATCTTCATCTTTTACTTTGATCTGGTGATAACCTAATCTCAAATTAATCTTGCTGAAAACACGTGCACCCACTAACTGATCCATCAAATCATCATATCTCGGAAGTGGATACCTATTCTTGATAGTTACTTTGTTCAATTGACGATAATCGATACATAATCTCATACTACCATCTTTCTTCTGTACTAATAAAACCGGCGCTCCCCATGGTGAAACACTTGGTCTAACAAACTTCTTCTCAAGCAAATCTTCTAACTGTTTCTTCAACTCACCTAACTCGGAAGCAGACATACGATAAGGTGCCATCGACACCAGCTTTGTTCCAGGAACAAGATCAATAGAAAACTCGACTTCTCTCTCTGGAGGCATATCAGGAATTTCATCTGGAAAAACTTCAGGAAAGTCACATACCACTTGTAGCTTATCAATCACTGCTTGATTCTCAATAGATAAGGAAGCCATCAAAGAAAACATCAAAATACCATCGCGTTCCAGTCGCATCAGCTGCTTAGTAGACAAGAACTCTGCACCACTTTCCTCTTCGACAGAGGAGAAAACACTTACTTGCTAAAACAATTAATATGAACATGGTTGTACTCTAACCAATTCATACCTAGAATCACATCCAAACCGCTCAAAGGTAGACAAACTAAATCCATATCAAAATCACGACCAAACATAGACAAAGGACATTTCAAACATACGAGAGAAGTAGTTACCGAACCCTTAGCTGGAGTTTCGACAACCATCTCTCCATTCATATCAAACAAAACAAGACCCAAAGCAGAAGCACAATCGAAAGCAATAAAATAATGCGTAACACCAGTATCAATAATAGCAACTAAAGGAGTATTATTAATATAGCAAGTACCTCTGAGCGATCCTCATTCTCTGTCTGTGTACCAGTCAAAGCAAAAACCCTACCAGTAGTCGGCGCCTTCTTAGGCTGCTTGCACTGAGAACCAATGTGACCCTCTTCGTTGCGATCGAAACACACAATATCATTATGTTTGCAATCAGCTAATGCATGACTCTTCTTACCACACCGGAAACATCTTTTTACCTCTCCAGGACAAGCATTGCTCTTGTGGCCTTTCTCGCCACAATTAAAACAGACAATCTCAGCAGGAGCATCCTTCTTCTTAGGCCGCCTATCATCGACCATTCTTTGTTTGCCCTTATCAGCAAGGGCGCTATAGGGCTTAGGGCGACTCTGCTGGCCCTTAGTCTTCCGCTCATTCACAACCTTGTAATGAGCCTTGGTATCCTCCTCATAAATTCTGCAACTGTTCACCAACTTGGAGAAAACTCGGATCTGTTGGTATCCAATTGCCCTCTTTATATCAGCCCGCAATCCATTCTCGAACTTGATACACTTCAAAAACTCAGCAGTCTCTACAGCGTAATGCGGATAAAACTTTTCCAACTCTACAAACTTGGCAGCATACTCAGTTACAGACATGTTTCCTTGCTTCAGCTCAAGGAACTCAACTTCTTTCTTCCCGCGAACATCTTCCGGAAAGTATCTTCTTAGGAACTCTCTCCTAAACACAGCCCAAGTCACAACAGCACCATCTTGCTCTAGGGTAGGTAGGAGACTAACCCACTAATCATCAGCTTCCTCAGCCAGCTGATGTGTACCAAATCGCACCTTCTGAACTTCAGTGCACTGCATCACATGGAAAACTCTCTCGATCTCCTGAAGCCACGTCTGGGCTCCATCGGGGTCATATCTTCCCTTGAAGGTAGGAGGATGATTCCTTAAAAAAGTCTCAAGCATCCTCGTCTCAGCATTCACACCAGCATTTGCATTAGGCTGTTGCCCCACAGCTTGAGCTACGGCTTGTCGTGCAGCAGCTAACGCAGCATCATTTCTTCCAGCCATTTCTGAGATTCTACACAACAGGTAACAACAACATAATATAGTAATACAAATATTACTAAGACTCGACACGACTCTTCTAATTGGCCGGACGGACCGACCTGCTCTAATACCAATTGTAACACCCCGTTTTCCCAACATAAAAATTTCTTAACAAAAATCAGAGCAAACATCACAGAACGGGATATCACATTTCACATAAGCTAAAAACAGGTAAATAACAATTTAACTTCCAACAAAATATCTCGATCATCGCAGCGGCGTTAATTCAAAAATCATAAATTGTCTTGGCACGCAGGTGATGAGATAAAACCGCAAGTGCACGGTCTTACCGAAGTAGTATAAAAGAGTATCGTTCCGACAGGGAGTAGTTCAATTTAATTAACCTTTAGAGATGATTAGAAGAGAGAAGAGATTGTAGATTGGGGGTTTTTAAACGGTTAAAAGCAATATAATAAAAGAGCCTTGGGATCGTTGGTTTCATCTAGATAACAAGTCCTTCTTAAACCAAAACCATAAGCTTATAATGTTATGTTAGACCTAATTTCTCAAGACAGTTTCTCTTAAGTTCCTCTAGCAACCAAGCCTATTTCGCTGACTTGATTGTTATTAGTTCCCTTGAAGATCGAAACTATATGTCTCAAAGATTGCAAAGCCTATTTCTCTGACTTTGCAATCCTTGTCTGAATTCACTTGTTCGAATATCAAAGCTCCACTTTCGTTTTATGAATTGATATTTGGAATAATGGACGAACAATTATCAAACCCTCCACTTTCGTTTCCACAGTTTGATAATGGTTAATCCTTGTTAAGACGGTGAATTCAGATAAGAAACTAGGGTTACATAAGATTAAGGCTTAGGGCTTGGTTTGATTAGGATTATTTCATTTAGACTTATCCAACAATCCCAAGACAAGAAGAAGTCTACTCACTCATGTTCATCGTAGACATGGGGGAGAAGAGAGAAAGCATGAAAGTAAAAGACAGGAAAATAAAGGAAAGGAAAAGAACTTTATTTAGAAAAGCAAATGTCACTTATTGTATTCCAAGTAAAGATGATTGTTTAGTGATGGCTAGCTACTCTATTTATAGTACACAATTGACTTAAAATCTAAGCAAGTATATTCCTAGAATATTCCTCGGTAGATTGTGCGCCAAAATAGAATAGCTTGGAGTCAAAGCAAAAGCAGCAAAAGGCATCTGGAGGGTGGCACGGCCGTGCCAAGGCTAGCCCGGGCCGTGCCAAGCTTCTGACTTGTGGGAGATATATTTTGTTTCCCAATCTTCATATTTTTGTGTCCAATCTGCTCCAAATCCCTTTCTTTTGCTCCAAGACTCTCTCCATCCAATATTCTTCCCTGAAATATAATAAATTGCATTTTAAAGTAAACTATCCTAAAAAGGAAATAATACTTATATAAAATCTAATTAAAACTAAACTAAAAAGCATATTAAAATAACATATAAATGACTCATCAAACTCCCACATACTTGAATCTTTGCTTGTCCTCAAGCAAAAGGCATAAACATAGTAGCATCAACAGTTAAATCAAATGACAATTAAATTAAAGCACATGTCTCCTCAAGGGCTTAAATCCCAAATGTACACTAATCACAAACTCAAGTATTTTTTGAAATCTTTATTCTACCCAACGATCAAGTTTTAAGTGAGTGTGTGTGTGAAGTCCAACCCTTTTCTTGCTCCTGTATAAGATAGGCATTATGAGGAAACATGGTCTAATCCTAGCACTAAACTAACCAAGAAAGATTCCTTCTACAATTCATATAAGAGAGATGGGAGTATTTGAGAATCTTTGTTCTTTGCCATATGCACATTTTAAGTTCTTTATTTAAGGAACAACATTTTCACGTAGGAGGTCGGAGGGCCTACCCCCTTCCTCAATCTAGATTCAATGGTATCCCTTAAAACATCGTCTTCACGTAGGAAGTCGGAGGGCCTACCTCCTTCCCCAATCTAGTTTCAACGATGCTTTTTAAAGTTTTTTTCTCAAGATAACAATCACCTTCACGTAGGAAGTCGGAGGGCCTACCTCCTTCCCCAATCTAGATTCAGTGATGAGATCTTGGAAATTATTTGGCTTTTTGGCTTTTTATGATCTCGCTTATACTCACTTATACTACTGGCGCTTTGAGAATCTTTAAAGGTTAATGCACCACTAAGATTAAAACGTGTTTCCTTAAAATACCTATTCATACATTTACTCAAGGGAAGCAACTTTGTGTTTTTCTCATTGAAGAACTTTATTCACTTTAAAACAAGATGTGGTTATATCAAGAAGACTTAAAACACAAGAGTTTGCTTTTATGTACAAGAATCAACAAAATAAGAGGAGACAATGAAAATTTTTGTGTCACGATATTTTCAATAAAAATTAGCTACTTAAACATGCCTTTCACAATAAAACGAAACAAAAGAATAAAGTTCAAGGGAGTTTGGAAACACTACGACTAAAGACACTTTATTAGGCTCCCCCCACACTTAGGAGAAGCATTGTCCTCAATGATTCAAATGATAGAAACGAAAGAAATAAGGAAAAAGTGAGAAAGGGTGCGGAAAGCTCACAATTTGTCGAAATTTTAAACTCCGTAGGCCTTCAGGTTGGCACGGCCGTGCCAGATGTAGCACGGGCCGTGCCATCATTCTGCCAACTTTATTGAAGATGTGGTTGTGTTTCTTGGCACGGCCGTGCCAAGTCAAGCACGGGCCGTGCCACCTTTCTGGTTCTTGGAACTTTGATTTTCTTGCGTTTCTTAATCAATCTCGGACACTTACCTACAAAATAAAGGGAAATAACAGAAAACAAAGAAAGCAATTAAATTGGTGGTTGCCTCCCACGAAGCGCTCTTTTAACGTCACTAGCTTGACGAAGGTGAGGATGAAAATCCTTAAGGTGGGTCACTAAGGGTGAAATCAGCCACTACTTCATTTACTTCTCCGGTATTATAGATTTTAAGCCGTTGGCCATTAACCGTGAAGGATCCTGTTTCTTCAGAAAAGATTTCAATCGCCCCATAAGGGTAGACTGTGCGAACTTGGAAAGGACCGGACCATCGTGATCGCAGTTTACCTGGAAAGAGCTTTAGCCTAGAGTTAAAGAGCAGCACAAGGTCACCACTTTTGAAGTGCCTTTTGATGATTTTCTTGTCATGCCAGGTCTTAGTTCTCTCTTTGTAAATGCGGGCATTCTCATAAGCATCCATCCTAAGTTCTTCTAGCTCGTTTAATTGAAGTTTTCTTTTGTCACCGGCTAAATTGGGATCTAAGTTGAGGTTTCTAATTGCCCAATAGGCCTTATGCTCGAGCTCAACAGGAAGGTGACAAGATTTCCCATAGACAAGTTTAAAAGGGGTCATCCCAATGGGGGTTTTATAAGCCGTTCGATAGGCCCAAAGGGCATCGTCAAGCTTATTTGACCAATCTGTTCTAGAGGCGGAAACAGTTTTTTTAAGGATAGCTTTAATTTGTCTGTTTGAGACCTCCACTTGTCCGCTAGTTTGGGGGTGATAGGGTGTCGCAATTTTGTGCCTCACTCCAAGTTTTTGCAAAAGTTTTTCAAAATGTCTTGAAATGAAGTGAGACCCTCCATCGCTTATCACAACTCGTGGCACTCCGAATCTAGGGAAAATGACTTTCTTAAACATTTTTATAACCACCTGTGCATCATTAGTGGGGGAAGCAATGGCCTCAACCCATTTGGACACATAGTCAACGGCTACTAATATGTACTGATTCCCAAAAGAGGAAGGGAAAGGTCCCATAAAGTCAATCCCCCAAACATCAAAAATTTCCACTTCAAGGATGTTATTCAAAGGCATTTCATTTCTTTTAGTGATGCTACCGGTGCGTTGACATTTGTCACATTTAGAGATAAAGAGATGCACATATTTGAAAAGTGATGGCCACCAGAAACCAGAATGAAGAATTTTGAAAGAAGTCTTTTGTGTACTGGCGTGGCCGCCATAAGAAGAGGAGTGACAATGAGTTAGAATACTACTTACCTCGTTTTCAGGAATGCATCGCCTGAAAATCCCATCTGAGCCTCTTCTGAAGAGGTAGGGCTCGTCCCAATAGTAGTGCTTGAGATCATTGAAGAATTTCTTCTTTTGTTGGTAGTTTAACTCGGGCGGTAGTACTCCTGCTGCAAGAAAGTTAACAAAATCTGCATACCAAGGTGCGTCAGTTTGTGCCAATAAGAATAGTTGGTCATCTGGGAATGAGTCATCCAAGGGTAACTCATCCTTATTGGTCTCCCGAAGTCGGGACAAGTGGTCAGCGACAACATTTTCTACGCCCTTTTTATCTTTTATTTCAAGGTCAAATTCTTGGAGGAGCAAAATCCATCGGATCAACCTCGGTTTGGCATCTTTTTTGTTTAGCAAGTATTTTATGGCCGAGTGATCTGTATAAACAATGATTTTTGATCCCACCAAGTATTGCCGAAATTTGTCAATGGCGTAGACAACTGCTAGCAATTCTTTTTCTGTCGTGGCATAGTTTACCTGTGCCCCATCTAGGGTCTTACTGGCATAGTATATGGCATGCATCTTTTTGTCCTTTCTTTGACCTAATACTGCCCCAACCGCATAGTCGCTTGCATCACACATTATTTCAAAAGGCAAGTTCCAATCTGGTGGTTGTATGATTGGGGCGGTAATTAGTGCTTCCTTCAACCTGCAAAATGCCTGCAAACAAGAATCATCAAAGGTAAAGTCTGCATCTTTGAGAAGCAGGCTGGTTAGTGGCTTAGTGATTGATGAGAAATCTTTGATGAAACGACGGTAGAACCCTGCATGTCCTAGGAAACTTCTAATTTCTTTAACTGAGGTGGGAGGTAGCATTTTTTCAATAATTTCGATTTTTGCTTTGTCTACCTCTATACCTCTGTCGGAAACCAAGTGTCCTAGGACAATTCCTTCTCTTACCATGAAGTGACATTTCTCCCAATTTAAGACTAGGTTCACCTGTTCACATCTTTCCAAAACTTTTTCAAGGTTAGTCAAACAATCATCAAAATTAGAACCATGCACAGAAAAATCATCCATAAAGACTTCCATTATCTTTTCAACGAAGTCAGAAAAAATAGACATCATGCATCTTTGAAAAGTAGCAGGGGCATTACAGAGACCAAAAGGCATTCTTCTATAGGCAAAGGTCCCGAAGGGACATGTAAAAGTTGTCTTTTCTTGGTCATTAGGGTGAATGGGTATTTGGAAAAATCCAGAATAGCCATCTAGGTAACAAAAATGCGAATGCTTAGCTAACCTTTCTAACATTTGGTCTATAAAAGGGAGAGGGAAGTGATCTTTACGGGTTGCTTTATTAAGCTTCCTATAATCAATACACATTCTCCAACCGGTGACGGTTCTAGTGGCAATGGATTCATTTTTATCATTTTTAATAACTGTGAGACCACCCTTCTTTGGTACAACTTGCACGGGGCTAACCCATTTGGAGTCAGAAATTGGATAAATAACACCTGCATCTAGGAGTTTTAAGACTTCCTTTTTCACAACTTCTTTCATATTGGGATTTAGTCTTCTTTGGTGTTCAATGGAGGGTTTATAGTCTTCTTCAAGAAGTATCCTATGCATGCATAATGAAGGATTTATTCCTTTAATGTCATCAATGGTGTAACCTATGGCTTTAGGATATTTCTTGAGGACATAAAGCAATTTTTCAGTTTCTACTTCATCGAGACTTGCATTTACAATAACAGGATAAGTGGAGTTAGGGCCCAAGAATTCATACCTTAGATTTGATGGAAGTGTTTTGAGTTCTACTTTCGGTGCCTCCTTGGGTAGAAGTGTTGGTTCTTCTTTTACTAACTCCTCCACACTTAGACCTTTCATTGGAAGAGTTCTATCTAACAGTTCTTCATAAGCCTTTGCCTCTCCTTCTAGTTTCGTACCTGCATTGTTAACCAAGCATACTTCCAAACCATCATGTGCAGTTGATGCTAAAGAGCATTCTTTCACGCAATGGTCGATTATGTCTATCATGCAACAAGAGTCCTTAATGGAGGGACCTTTCATTAGTTTAGCAAGTTCAAATTCAACAGTTTCCTTACCTACATTGAAGGCAAGCTTACCCTTTTTTACATCAATGATAGCTCCTGCAGTGGCAAGGAAAGGTCTTCCCAAAAGAATTGGTACTTGGTTGTCTTCTTCCATTTCCATCACAACAAAATCGGCGGGGATATATACCTCTCCTACCTTAACGGGGACATCTTCTATAATTCCAGCTGGATACTTAACAGAACGGTCTGCTAGTTGTAGGGTCATCCTTGTTGATTTAAGTTCCCCTATTCCCAACCTCTCATAAAGTGATAAGGGCATTAGGCTGACACTGGCTCCTAGATCGCACATAGCTTTCTTCACAACTTCCGACCCTATGACACAAGGTATGGAAAAACTACCTGGATCTTTAAGCTTTGGTGGCAATTTATTTTGGATGATGGCACTACATTCTTCTGTATGGTTAACCGTCTCACTTTCCTCAATCTTTCTTTTTTTTGAGAGGATTTCTTTCAAAAATTTAGCATATGTGGGCATTTGGGTTAGGACCTCGGTAAATGGCACATCAATATATATCTTGTTTATCATCTCTATGAACTTTTTGAATTGCTCATCTAGCTTTGATTTGGCAAACCTTTGAGGGAAGGGGATTTTTGGTTTAAAGGGAGGTGGCGTGTTTTCCTCAACTCGTGGTTCCTCTCTTTCTGCTCTGGTTTCCCTAGATGGTGGTTCGCGGATTTCTTTCTCACTGTTATCGGTCTCGGTTCTCCTTATGGGGTCTTCGAGTGGCTTACCACTCCTAAGTGTGACAGCATTCATTTTATTGGGGTGGTTAACCTTACGAACTACCTGGGAGAGTTGAGTTTCAAAAATTTTGTTGTGAGAGGAGATAGAGTCTATCTTTGTTGTGAGAGTAGCAAGAGAGTTGTTCAAAAGTCTAGTTTGGTCCTTGAGCTCTTGGAGCTGTTCGGATTGTTTAAGAAAATAGTTTTCCATTAAAAGTTCAATGTGAGATTTTTGAACAACTCTTTGGCCATTCTAAACAAAATTTAACTGCTCAACACTACTTAGGTTGCAATCGGTGTTAGAATGACTAGATAGGCCACATGCTTCACAAGGAGGTGAGAAGGTAGGTGTGCTCATGCGATCAAGTCTTTGAGATAATGCATTCACCTTGGTAGATAAATAGTCAATGGAAGAGGTTTCATCCATACCTGCCTCTTTTTTAGAGGGCGAAGGATCGATGGTTGCTTTTCCTTCCGTCCATTGGAAGAGGTTTAGAGCCATGTTCTCAATTAACGCATAAGCTGTTGTGAAGTCTTTGTTCATTAGGGCACCACCTGCAGCTGCATCAATAGTCAATTTAGTGCTAGATGTTAGACCATTATAAAAGGTGTGGATGATTAACCATTTTTCTAGACCGTGATGGGGACAACGTCTAAGTATTTCTTTAAAACGTTCCCACACATCGAAAAGAGATTCCCCATTCTTTTGAGTAAATTGGTAAAGCTTTCCCCTAAGTTGGGAAGTTTTGGATGGGGGAAAGAAACGACAAAGGAATTCTCTCCTCAATTGGTCCCATGAGGTAATGGAACCAGGCTTCAAAGAATTGAACCAATTGCTGGCTTTATCTTTTAGAGAAAAAGGGAAGAGATGTAGCCTGACGGTTTCTTGGTTGTCTTTGCAAGTTACACTAAGTCTCCAAAAGGTTGAGATATGTAAATTTGGGTCCTCGAAAGGTGATCCAGAGAACTGGTTTTGTTGCACCAGAATTAGTAGTGCAGGTTTTATTTTGAAGTTGCTACCTTGAACTGTTGGGTAGACCATAATAGTGCATGGCTCATCCGAAGAAGGGATCGAATACTCCTTAAGAGTGCGTTCCTCAGCCATGTTATCTATTATCTTTAAGCCACCCGAATCAAGTGTAGGAAAAAGAAGAAGGGGAGAAGAGGGGAGAGAAAAGAGTTCTAATCACAAAGAAAGAATTAATTAAATTAGTTTACTCCCCGGCAGTGGCGCCAAAAACTTGATGAGATAAAACCGCAAGTGCACGGTCTTACCGAAGTAGTATAAAAGAGTATCGTTCCGACAGGGAGTAGTTCAATTTAATTAACCTTTAGAGATGATTAGAAGAGAGAAGAGATTGTAGATTGGGGGTTTTTAAACGGTTAAAAGCAATATAATAAAAGAGCCTTGGGATCGTTGGTTTCTTCTAGATAACAAGTCCTTCTTAAACCAAAACCTTAAGCTTATAATGTTATGTTAGACCTAATTTCTCAAGACAGTTTCTCTTAAGTTCCTCTACAAACCAAGCCTATTTCGCTGACTTGATTACTATTGGATTTTGGTTCCTCTAACAACCAAGCCTATTTCGCTGACTTGATTGTTATTAGTTCCCTTGAAGATCGAAACTATATGTCTCAAAGATTGCAAAGCCTATTTCGCTGACTTTGCAATCCTTGTCTGAATTCACTTGTTCGAATATCAAAGCTCCACTTTCGTTTTATGAATTGATATTTGGAATAATGGACGAACAATTATCAAACCCTCCACTTTCGTTTCCACAGTTTGATAATGGTTAATCCATGTTAAGATGGTGAATTCAGATAAGAAACTAGGGTTACATAAGATTAAGGCTTAGGGCTTGGTTTGATTAGGATTATGTCATTTAGACTTATCCAACAATCCCAAGACAAGAAGAAGTCTACTCACTCATGTTCATCGTAGACATGGGGGAGAAGAGAGAAAGCATGAAAGTAAAAGACAGGAAAATAAAGGAAAGGAAAAGAACTTTATTTAGAAAAGAAAATGTCACTTATTGTATTCCAAGTAAAGATGATTGTTTAGTGATGGCTAGCTACTCTATTTATAGTACACAATTGACTTAAAATCTAAGCAAGTATATTCCTAGAATATTCCTCAGTAGATTGTGCGCCAAAATAGAATAGCTTGGAGTCAAAGCAAAAGCAGCAAAAGGCATCTGGAGGGTGGCACGGCCGTGCCAAGGCTAGCACGGGCCGTGCCAAGCTTCTGACTTGTGGGAGATATATTTTGTTTCCCAATCTTCATATTTTTGTGTCCAATCTGCTCCAAATCCCTTTCTTTTGCTCCAAGACTCTCTCCATGCAATATTCTTCCCTGAAATATAATAAATTGCATTTTAAAGTAAACTATCCTAAAAAGGAAATAATACTAATATAAAATTATATAAAATCTAATTAAAACTAAACTAAAAAGCATATTAAAATAACATATAAATGACTCATCAGCAGGCCCCATCATAATATCTCAATTAAATTCAGTCAAACAGCATAAAACATCATAGTCAAACACGTAAAGGAAATGAAGCATGCATATCATAAACCCCATCCCGTTACGTATCAGAGCAACCTAAGACTCAGTAAGGCTAGGCCACTCACGATAGCACAACAACAACCTACACTCGATCACCTGCAAGTTACTCATACGAAGAGCAAAGTTTCGAAGCAGAAGGGGTGAGATTTTACAAAACAATAATATTAATTAATATAATTCAACAATCATAATTAACATCATAAATCTTCAACAAAGGCATCTTAAAATATCATAGCATCATAGATAATAATATATCAAGTAATCACTTCATTAAAGCATCATAAATCTCATAACATCTTAACATCATTCATCATTGACTCGACTATGCGACTATGCAACTTAGACCTTTTATATGTATGTGGTACCAATTCAGGGCATGAGCCCCCAACATTATTTTAGTATTAATATACTTTCAGGGCATGAGCCCCCATCGTTATTTTGAGCTAATGCACCATCGTGGTGAGTACAAAGCTCCAGGGCATGAGCCCCCAACAAATGTATGCTAATGCATTGACTCGATCTCTTAAAACATCTTAATCATCATCTCATATATATCCAATAATTTGGAGGTTCATCATCATCTTAATCATCTTATATCGACTCATGCAATTTGGTTGAATAACAATAGCAGCATAGGCAGATTACAACAACAATCATGATAATTATACCAATTCAATTCATCAACATCTTATGTATACAATTAATCTTCAAGTAATGCATAAACATTATAATACATCATAATCAACACAAACATCTCATATCAGCTTCACAGATTGCAGTTAACTTCTTATATAGGTCTCATTACCACCTAAGGGTCCATCCCTAATCAATTCAAGCAACACAGATCACAACATTCTCATTTGCACTCAGTTCTGGAAGTGCTCGCGAGGTGAGAGCATCTGCTCGCCATGGCGAGTACAAACCAGAATCCCAACTAAAGTTGTTCTAAGCTAAACCAGGTTCAATCTCATTATAAGTTATCATTTAATCTTTAATAAACATCTTTAAGCACTCAAAAGCATCTAAGGTTCAACTCAAAAGTCAAAAATACAGAATTCAACATGCTCTCTGGTCATGCTTGCTATGGCGAGTAAGGTTGTTCGCTGTGGCGAGCTACGACTTGTAACTCGCGAGGCGAAGGGAAATGGCTCGCGTGGCGAGCGATGAACTTCATCCGTCGCGAGGCGAGGATCATCGTTCGCGAGGGTGAGCGATGAATATAGGCTCGGGCAGAATGCTGTTTTTCACAAAAATCCAACATCTCACATGGTTTAAATCCTAATTTCGAGTCCAGAATTCATCCTATTCATAATCTAAAGTCAAAGGACGTTTTAAGTATCAATCTAACAACCTAACATCATTGGATCATCAAATCACCTATTAACCCTAATTTCATAAACTTTTTAATTCAATCCTAACTTGTTAATTTGATCATCAGAATTACATAAATTAATACTACTGAATCATTAGTCTCACCCTTACCTTAGTTTGAAGAAATCGCAGCTCTCTCCCTTGTCTTCTCCCTTCTATGGCTTTTTCTCCATTTTCTCCTAAAACATTCGTACGTACCAAGTGTTTCTAAAAACTAGTATTTTCTCTTTTTATATCTCCTCCTAAAAATCTTATCTTATCTCACTTTCTCCCCCAAAACTCTCTAAAATCTCAAAACAGCCCCTAACTAAATATTTTATTTTATTTTCAAATCTTATTTTATTAAACAACAAAATAAGTCTGATAACCTCATAAAAATCGTCACATCACATAACTCATCTAAAATCATCCAAATCATCTAAATCGTCATAAATCATCATCAATCACACATATATTATATAAATATAATATAACTCGTCTAGACACGATTAAATAATTAATTAATAAAAAGTGGGTGTTACACCTGAAGATTCTCTTAACAACAGTTAAATGAGATTCTCTAGGATCTGACTGGAATCTTGCACACAAGCATACACTAAATAAAATATCTAGCAGATGCAGTGAGGTATAACAAAGAACCAATCATACCTCTATACAGCTTATGATCTACCTTTGTTCCAGTATCTTCTTTGCTTAAGGTGCAGGTTGAATGCATTGTAGTGTTCATTACTTTACCATTTTCCAGCTTGAACTTCTTCAGAAGCTCGTTTGTATACTTTGTTTGATGAACATATACTCCATCCTTGCTTTGATGGATTTGAATTCCACGGAAGAACTTCAACTCTCCCATCAAGCTCATTTGAAATTCATCATGCATAAACTTAGAGAATTCCTTGCAAAGAGATGGATTGGTAGAACCAAATATTATATCATCAACATATATCTGCACAACAAGAATGTCTTTCTCAATAGTCCTTCTGAAGAGTGTTGTGTCAACTTGACCTCTTTTAAAATCATTTTTAATTAAGAAATTACTTGGTCTATCATACCAAGCTATGGGACCTTGTTTCAAGCCATATAGTGATTTCTTTAGTTTATAAACATGGCCAGGAGGCTTAATATCCTCAAAACCAGGAGGTTGCTTGACAAATGTAACACCCCGTTTTCCCAACTTAAAAATTTCAAACATATAATTAGAGTAAATCATCGTATAAACGGAATATCACACTTCTTAAACCATAAAAGAGATAATTAACTAATTATCCTCATCAACATAATAGCAGCGAAATTAAATTCAACTTCATTAATAGTCTTGGCACGCAGGACTCATAGGAATCATCTCATCAGTTCAGTTAAACAACATAATCATAGCATATACGCAAAGGAAAGAGAAATAGCCACTAAAGATCCCCTCCCGTTACGTATCAGAGCAACCTAAGACTCAGTGAGGAATAAATCACTCACGACAGCAACACCAGCAACCTACTCTTGATCACCTGCAAGTTACTCAGACGAAGAGCAACTCTTCCAAGCAGAAGGAGTGAGATTTCACAAAACAATAACATTAAGCATATAATTCAACAATTATATTTAACAACATAAGAACATATTCTTATTCATCATAGATAATAATCTATCATAAATCACTTCGTTAACAATTCATATAAGTAACCACAACTTCACAACTTATCATCTTAGACCTCTTATATGCATGTAGTACCAATAGAGGGCATCAAGCCCCCATCGCTATTTGAGTATTAATATACTTCCAGGGCATCAAGCTCCCATCGCTATTTGAGCTAAAGCTCCATCGTGTTGAGTACAAAGCTCCAGGGCATCAAGTCCCCAACAATGAAATGCTAATGCATGGACCCGACCTCTTAAACATCTTAATTCGACAACCTCTTATATAATCCAATAATTTGGAACATCATCATCTTCATCAACTTAGACCAACTCATGCAGCTTAATTAAATAACAATAGCAACATAGGCAGTATACAAAACAACATGACATAATAATATCAAATGCATGTCAATAACATCTTAAATATTTGATTATACTTCAAGTAATGCACATAACATTATATCACATCATAATCAACATCAACACATCATAAAGAGCTTCACAGATTATAATTAACATCATCATTAAGTCTCAATACTACCCCAAGGTTCAACTCTCAACAACTCGTGCAACAAAGGTCGCAAACACCTAACAAGGTACTCTGTTTCTGGGTCACTCGCGAGGCGAGAGCCTCTACTCGCCGTGGCGAGTTCAGGTCAGATTTCCAAAAGTTCATTCTACAATCTGTCAGGTTCAATCTCATCCTACATTCCTTCCTAATCATTAATAAACATGTTCAGGCACTCAAAAGCATCTAAGGATCAACTCAAAAGTCAAAATCACGAAATCTTGCATGCTCTCTGGTCAAGCTCGCTAGGCGAGTTCATCTGCTCGCTATGGCGAGCTGCGACGTGCAACTCGCGAGGCGGGTAAGGTTTGCTCGCGAGGTGAGCGATGAAGTTCGTCACTCGCCGTGGTGAGGATCATGGCTCGGGATGTAACACCCCGTTTTCCCAATATACAAATTTCTTAAACATTTATCAGAGTAAAAACCATAAACGGGATATCACATAGAAACGTAATCCAAAAACAGTTAAATAATAATTTAACTTCCACATAATATCTTAACATAGCAGCGGAGTATTAGTTCAGAAATCATAAATCAGTTTGGCACGCAGGCCCCAACAAGTATCTCAAAAGAGTTTATCAAAGCATAAATTATCATGGCAGTTCGCGTAAAAGAATGAAGCATGTTATAGCATTAACCCCATCCCGTTACGTATCAGAGCGACCTAGACGACACAGTGAGGCAAGGCCACTCACAGAAGCAACTGCACACTAAGCACGATCACCTGCAAGTTACCCATACGAAGGGCAACATTTTCAAGCAGAAGGGGTGAGATTTCATAATAAAATAACATTAATCAATGTAATTGCGAATCATAAATTAACATCATAATCATTCCATTATTAACTTTGCATAAATGCTAAACAGTTATCACGTAATCATATATCCAATCATTATAAACAACATAACATAATCAATGAACACTTATCACGTAATCACATATCCATTCATCATCAACAAGGCATCTTAATCATGACAATGTGACAATGCTCCTAGACTCCTTATATGCATGTGGTACCAATCGTCATCATAAGTATTAATATACTTTAATCGTGCGGAGGACAAAGCTCCTATAAAACGTGCGGAGGACAAAGCTCCTAATTTTCGTGGTGAGGACAAAGCTCAATGATATGCTATGCATGGACACATATGAACAAAACAACGTAATCGACTTATCAACATGCATCCAATAATTTGGAGCTAAACTTCATCATATACTTATGCACTTAGTTAAACAACGGAAGCAGCATAAACAAGTCACATATCAAAATGATATCATTATATCAATAGCACATAAATTGCATTATTATCACATCTTCTCATTTTGCATGAATATACAATACAATAGTTCTTAACCAATTAATATTGATATAACTTAAACAACTCTACAGTCTGCATTAAACAACATCACTAGGTCTCATTACCAGTTAGGGGTTCACTCTTGATCAACAAGTGCGACACAGATCGCACAAACACATAATCAAGTTCATCCTGGTTGTACTCGCGAGGCGAGAGCGCTTACTCGCCATGGCGAGTACCACTCAACTCCCAAACTAAGGTCGTTCTGGGTTCCCTCTGATCCTACATTCATTCCTAATCAATACTAGGTATGTTCAGGTACTCAAGGGTATACAAGGTTCAACTAAAAAGGTCGAAACACGAAACATGACATGCTCTCTGCCTGAGCTCGCGAGGCGAGAAAGGGTTGCTCGCCATGGCGAGTTGGACCAAACAACTCGCGAGGCGAAGGAAAGGGGCTCGCGTGGCGAGCGATGAAGTTCATCACTCGCGAGGCGAGGATCATCACTCGCCGTGGCGAGCGATGAACAGAAGCACGGGCAGACTAGGGTTTTTCTCAAAAATCCATCACACAACATGGTTCAAAGCCTAATTTTGATTCCAGAATTCATCCTAAACATATTCTAAGGTTAAAGGACGGTTTCTACATCAATCTAAACAAGTTTTACCGTTTGATCATCAATTTTTAGGGTTTTAACCTAATTCCAAAACTTTTCTAAATCAATCCTAACTTTGTCAATTAATCATCAGAATTACAACAATCAATGCTATTGAATTACTAGTCTCACCCTTACCTTGAATGAAGAAAATCGCAGCACTCTACCTTGATTCCTCTAGACTTGGCTTTTCTCCCTTCTTCCAAAAGTTTTCACGTACAATGAGTTTCTAAAATATTAGGTCTTCTCCTATTTATATCTTTTTCTAATTACTTATCTTATCTCACTTTCTCCCCCAAAACTATCTAAAATATCAAAACAGCCCTCAACTAAATATTTTATATTATTTTCAAATCTTTATTTTATTTAACAATAAAATAAATTCTCTAATCTTATCAAATCCTCCAAAACTCATAACTTATCACGTCATCAATCAAATCATCAAAATTCATCAAAACATATCAAAATCATGTATATATTATATAATTATAATATAATTGCCTAAACTCGATTAAATAACGATTAAACGAAAGTGGGCGTTACACGGGAGGCGATCGATGAATGTCGCTACAGGCATAAGTGCAGTTTTTCATGAATTTCATCAATTCTCATGGTTTTAAGCCTAACTTTGATTCCACCGTTTAATCAATAATTCTACCAATTTGACCTAGTTTCCAATTCCTCTAAAATTCATCCTACATCGTGTTAAACCTAACCATTGAATCACAGACTTAATAGAATTGGAAAGTTAGTCTCACCCTTACCTTATAGGATGAAAATCGCAGCCCCTCTAGGTCTTCTCCCTTCTCTTGGCTTTTTCTCCCTTTTCTCCCTTTTCTCCAAAACTGATCGTACGTTATGTTTTTCCCCAAACTCGGTTTCCCTATTTATATCTCCTCCATCTATCTTATCTTATTTCTCTTTCTCCCCCAAAACTCTCTAAAATCTCAAAACAACCCCTAAACTCAATATTTATTTTATTTTGTAATCTTATTTTATTAAACAATAAAATAAGTCACAATTGCTCATAAATCACATAAAATCACCTCAATCATATAAATCACACATATATTATATAAATATAATATAAACTCATCTTAATAACTTCTAGACTCAATTAAATAATTAAATAATTAAATAATTCGAAACGGGCGTTACAACAAACAGTTCTTCTTCAATGACTCCATTAAGAAATGCACTCTTGACATCCATTTGATATAATATTATGTTATGATTACCTACATAGGATAGAAGTAACCTGATTGCTTCCAATCTTGCAACTGGAGCAAATGTTTTACTGTAGTCAATGCCTTCTTGTTGATTGTAACCTTGTGCAACAAGTATAGCTTTGTTTCTCACTACTTCACCTTGTTCATTCAACTTGTTTCTGAATACCCATTTTGTTCCAATGATGTTCTTCTGGTGAGGTTTGGGTACCAGATCTCACACATCATTTCTTTGAAACTGATTGAGCTCTTCTTGCATAGCTAATATCCATCCATCACTGATAATAATCCTATCATAGACTCTTCTTGTTTAAAGTATGATCTTGTTCTTCTAAGACTATCTTTGTTTCCAATGATCTGATACTCAGGATGTGAAGACTTGTACTTAAATGTATTCTTGGATTGAATTGCTAGCTGAGAGCCATCTTGAGCTTCATCAGAAGCATTTTGATTTTGTGCTTCTAAGGTTGGTTCAGCTTCTGAAGTGGGTTGAGCTTCGGGACTATCTTCAGATTCAGCTTTCTGATCAGGTTCTGAATTGTCTTCAGCGACCTGTATATCTGTAAAACTTTCATCTTGATCTGGAGTTTCACTTCCAGGCTTTGTCATCAAATTTAACGTGCATTGATTCTTCAACACAGAGTGTCCCTGAATTATACACTCTGTATGCCTTTGACCTTTCATAGTGACCTAAAAATATTCGTCTTTGGGCCTTGGCATCAAATTTCTTTAGGTAGATATTCTTATTTAGAATGTAACAGGTACATCCAAATTGATGAATGTAAGATGTAACACCCCGTTTTCCAAATGTAAAAATTTCTAAACATATATCAGAGTAAAAACCATAAACGGGATATCACATAGAAACGTAATCCAAAAACAGTTAAATAATAATTTAACTTTCACATAATATCTTAACATAGCAGCGGAATATTAGTTCGGAAATCATAAATCATTTTTGGCACACAGGCCCCAACAAAATGTTCCAACAATCATATTAATAACATAAATGTCACGTAAGGCAATGAAGCATGCATATAACCCCATCCCGTTACGTATCAGAGCGACCTAGACGACACAGTGAGGCAAGGTGTAACACCCCGTTTTCCCAATATACAAATTTCATAAACAATTATCAGAGTAAAAACCATAAACGGGATATCACATAGAAACGTAATCCATAAACAGTTAAATAATAATTTAACCTTCACAATATCTTTAACATAGCAGCGGAATATTTAATTCAAAAATCATAAATCAGTTTGGCACGTAGGCCCCATCAAAAATAGTTCATAATCCATAACATAATAAAAATAACATATTATCCACGTAAGAGAATGAAGCATGTTATAGCATATAACCCCATCCCGTTACGTATCAGAGCGACCTAGACGACACAGTGAAGGCAAGGCCACTCACGACGGCAACTGCACACTAAGCACGATCACCTGCAAGTTACCCATACGAAGGGCAACATTTTCAAGCAGAAGGGGTGAGATTTCATAATACAATAACATTAATCAATGTAATTGAGAATCATAAATTAACAACATAATCATTCCATTATTAACTTTGCATAATTGCTAAACAGTTATCACGTAATCGTTTGTTCAATAATTAGGAATATCATAACATATCAAATAACACTTATCACGTAATCACATATTCAATCATTATCAACAAGGCATCTTAATCATGACAATGTGACAATGCTCTTAGACTCCTTATATGCATGTGGTACCAATCGTCATCATAAGTATTAATATACTTTAATCGTGCGGAGGACAAAGCTCCTATAAAACGTGCGGAGGACAAAGCTCCTAATATTCGTGGTGAGGACTAAGCTCAATGATATGCTATGCATGGACACTTATGAACAGAACACGTAATCATCGTAATCAACATGCATCCAATAATTTGGAGCTAAACATTATCATATACATATGCACTTAGTTAAATAACAGAAGCAGCATAAACAAGTCACACAGCAAGATGATATCATTATATCAATAGCACATAAATTGCATTATTATCAAACCTTCATATTTTGCATGAATATACAATACATTAGTTCATACTCAATTAATATCAATATAGTCTTAAACAACTCTACAGGCTGCAGTAAACATCATCACTAGGTCTCAATGCCAATTAGGGGTTCACTCTTGATCAACACATGCGACACAGATCGCACAAACACTCAAGCAACTACCTTCTGGTTGTACTCGCGAGGCGAGAGTACTTACTCGCCATGGCGAGTAACACTAATCTCCCAAACTGATGTTGTTCTGGGTTCAATCCTGTCCTAAAATCATCCCTAATCAATACTAGGTATGTTCAGGTACTCAAAGGCACTCAAGGTCCAACTAAAAAGGTCGAAACACGAAATATGACATGCACTCTGCCTAAGCTCGCGAGGCGAGGAAAGGTTGCTCGCCATGGCGAGTTGCACCAGACAACTCGCGAGGCGAAGGGGGAAGGCTCGCGTGGCGAGCGATGAATCTTCATCACTCGCGAGGCGAGGATCATAGCTCGCCGTGGCGAGCGATGAATGTCGCTACGGCCAGGCTTCCTAAAAACACAAAAATCCGACGTTTCACATGGTTCTAAGCTTGGTTTTGATTCCAGAATTCATCCTAAACATATTCTAAGGTTACAGGACAATTCTTACATCAATCTAAACAAGTTTTACCGTTTATTCTCAATTCTTAGGGTTTTGACCTAATTCCAAAACTTCTCTAAATCAATCCTAACTATGTCAACTAATCATCAGAATTACAGAGGTTAATGCTACTGAGTTATTAGTCCCACCCTTACCTGGTTATGAAGAAAAATCGCAGCCCTCTTGGTCTCTTGCTCCTCTCAAAGCTTTTTCTCCCTTTTCCAAAAGTTTTCACGTACAATCCGTTTTTCTAACAATTAGGTCTTCTCTATTTATATCTCTTCCTAATTACTTATCTTATCTCAATTTCTCCCCCAAAACTATCTAAAATATCAAAACAACCCTCAACTAAATATTTTATATTATTTTCAAATCTTTATTCTATTTATCAATAAAATAAATCTCATATCATAATCAAATCCTCCAAAACTCATAACTTATCACGTCATCAATCATATCATCAAAACATATCAAAATCATGCATATATTATATAATTATAATATAATTGCCTAAACTCGATTAAATAACTATTAAACGAAAGTGGGCGTTACACAAGGCCACTCACGACGGCAAACTACACACTAAACATGATCACCTGCAAGTTACCCATACGAAGGGCAACATTTTCAAGCAGAAGGGGTGAGATTTCATAACAAAATAACATTAATCAATGTAATTGCGAATCATAAGTTAACATCATAATCATTTCTTTAACATCCTTGCATAATTGCTAAACAGTTATCACGTAATCATATATTCAATTATCATGAACGACATAACATATTTGATAAACACTTATCACGTAATCACATATTCAATCATTATCAACAAGGCATCTTAATCAGGACAATGCGACAATGCTCTTAGACTCCTTATATGCATGTGGTACCAATCGTCATCATAAGTGTTAATATACTTTAATCGTGCGGAGGACAAAGCTCCTAATAATCGTGGTGAGGACTAAGCTCAATGAGATGCTATGCATGGACTCTTATGAACAAAACATCGTAATCAACATATCAACATGCATCCAATAATTTGGAGCTAAACTTCATTATTTCATCATACTCATATACAATATGCACTTAGTTAAATAACGGAAGCAGCATAAACAAGTCACATAACAGGATGATATCATTATATCAATAGCACATCAATTGCATCATAATCAAACTTTCATATCTTGCATAATTATACAATACATTAGTTCATGTTCAATTGATATCAACATATCTTAAACAACTCTACAGACTGCATTTAACATCATCATTAAGTCTCATTACCAATTAGGGGTTCACTCTTGATCAACACGTGCGACACAGATCGCACTAACACTCAAGCAACTTTATTCTAGTTGTGCTCGCGAGGCGAGAGTTCTTACTCGCCATGGCGAGTACCACTCAACTCCCAAACCAGTGTTGTTCTGGGTTCAATCTGATCCTACATTCATTCCTAATCAATACTAGGTATGTTCAGGCACTCAAGGTCCAACTAAAAAGGTCGAAACACAAAATCTAACATGCTCTCTGCCTTAGCTCGCTATGGCGAGTAAGTTTGCTCGCTATGGCGAGCGGTACCCAAGGAACTCGCGAGGCGAAGGGAAAGGGCTCGCGTGGCGAGCGATGAAGTTCATCACTCGCGAGGCGAGGATCATCCCTCGCCAAGGCGAGCGATGAACATAGGCTCGGGCAGAATACGGGTTTTCTAAAAAATCCATCAACTAACATGGTTCAAAGCCTAATTTTGATTCCATAATCCATCCTAAACATATTCTAAGGTTAAAGGACGGTTTCTACATCAATCTAATCAAGTTTTACCGTTTGATCATCAATTTTAGGGTTTTGACCTAATTCCAAAACTTTTCTAAATCAATCCTAACTTTGTCAATTAATCATCAGAATTACAACAACTAACATTATTGAATTATTAGTCTCACCCTTATCTTGTATGAAGAAAATCGCAGCACTCCTAGTGATTCTCTCTTCTCTTGGCTTTTTCTCCCTTTTCTCCAAAAACGTACGTACAACAATGTTTTTCTAAAACTAGGTCTAACCTTTATATACCTCCTCTTAATTACTTATCTTATCTCACTTTCTCCCCCAAAACTATCTAAAATATCAAAACAGCCCTCAACTAAATATTTTATATTATTTTCAAATCTGTATTTTATTTAACAATAAAATAAATCCCTTAATCTTATCAAATCTTCCAAAACTCATAACTTATCACAATATCAACTAAACCATCAACATAAACGTAAATCATTCAAATCATACCATAATCATGCATATATTATATAAATATAATATAATCGCCTAAACTCGATTAAATAAACAATTAACGAAAGTGGGCATTACATAAGAGATATTGGGTGTTCTTCCCTTAAAGAGTTCATATGTTGTTTTCTCCAAGATAGGTCTGATATATATTCTATTTTGGACATAACATGATGTATTTACTACTTCTGCCCATAAATGTTTAGCCAAAATGTTTTCATGAATCATGGTTCTAGCCATTTCTTGTAAAGTTCTATTCTTTCTCAATACAACTCCATTTTGTTGTGGAGTTATAGGAGAAGAGAATTCATGGAAAATTCCATGTTTTTCACAAAAAAGTTCAAATGGCTCATTTTCAAATTCACCACCATGATCACATCTGACTTTTAAAATTTTCATTTCTTTTTCAGACTGTATTTGAGTGCAGAAGCTACTAAATACATCATATGCATTTTCCTTACTTCTTAGGAATTTTACCAAAGTCTATCTGCTATAATCATCAACTATGACCAAATCATATTTACTTCCATATAAGGATGCAATGTTAACTGGTCACAATAAATCACTATGAATAATTCTAAGGGTCTGGAGGTTGAGACAATGTCTTTTGTTTTAAAAGATGATTTCACAATCTTCCCTTTCTGGCATGCACCACAAAGTGCATCAATGTCAGGTAGGCCTTTGCCAGTTGTAACTTACTAAACTTAGAGATTTATCTCCAGTTAGCATGTCCCAACCTTTTGTGCCAAATTCATTTCTTATCATTTGTAACAGCCCGATTTTTGCTAGATTTATTTGTGCTTATGTGCGATTGATTATCATTGGGTGCATTTTCATGGATTTTCGTGCTAGAGGGGTAAATTAGTAATTTTGGTGACGATTATTTTTAGTGGATTAGTGAGAACCATTATTTTACTAAGTTACTAGTGTAATAATTATAGTGTAGTAACATTTTAAAATTGTGTGTGAGTGGGTTGAACCCACTAAGGCATTACGGTTAAGCCCATTAGAGGAATAGCCTATATAAGCCTTGTCTTAAGAGAAAATATCATTCATTTTTCATTACATAAGATATTTTGAGAGAGGTAGAGAGACTAAGTGCAAGAGAAGAGGAAAAAGGGTTAGAGAAGAAGCTTGAAGATTTAAGAAGTGGTAGAGATCCTAGGAGCTAAAGTGAAGCTTGGGCTAGGAATTTGTGCTAATTAAGGTAAGGGGGTTAGAATTCAATCATAATCATTTAGTGTAATTTTTCAATTGTTGTATGATTAAGTGCTTAATTGAGTAAGTGATTAATTGTTCATAGTTGTTAAAATTAATGCTCTAATTATGATGCTATGTTTGAATGCATGAAATTGGTGATAATTGAATTGTTGTTGGTGAAATTTCATGTTCAAAGGATATGAAAGTGATATATGTTGAATTGGGTTCTAAATGTCAAATTGTGCTATGTTGTTGTTGAATTATGATGAGAATCATGTTTAATTGATGTTGTTGTTGCTAAGTGATATTGTTGTTGATGATTCATGGCTTGGGTGTTCATAAATCATGATTTGATGATGAGAAATGAGTTGTTGTTGTTGGTTTTGTAAAATGGGTTGAATTGGTGAATTATGTCCAAATGTCATTTGTTTTCATGTTTGTTGTGTTCTTGTGAACCTTTTTAGTTGTATTGACCTATAAACAAACTCTGGAAACACATTTGGGCATTTGTTGTGTTGGATATGATGTTCATCATAATATTATTGTACTCCATCTCTACTTGAAAAGTGAAAATTCATGTATTGATATCGAATGATGGTGAAATGTTGGTGAGTGCATATATGACATGTGGTGATGGATTGTTGGTGAATGCATATATGCTAAGTGTTTGGAGAGATTGTGGTGAAATGATTATGTGAACATATGTACTGTTGTTGAGTTATATGTTTATACATACATGACTGATGGTGACGTATTTTATATCCAATGTAGTGAATGGTTTGTGTGAACATATGAATTGTTGTCGAGTCATATGTTCATGCATTCATGACTGATGGTGACGGATTTTATATCCAATTGAGGTGATTATGATGTTCTGTTGGCATCATGTGGTGACGGCCTAGACGTTGGTGACAACGGTACCGCATGAATTTATGTGTCGTGTTTAGGGACATATCATATTGTTGCATGAGTCCTAAATGTGAAATAATTGACATACTTTTGGATGTGGGTGATTTGTTGTGATATGTGGAGACAAGGAGAAGTCTACTCACTCATGTTCATCGTAGACATGGGGGAGAAGAGAGAAAGCATAAAGGTAAATGACAGGAAAATAAAGGAAAAGAAAAGAACTTTAATTAGAAAAGCAATTGTCACTTATTGAATTCCAAGTAAAGATGAATATTTGTGATGGATGGCTACTCTATTTATAGTATACATTTGACCTAAAATCTAAGCAATTATATTCGGGCTAAAAATAGAGTAGCTTAAAATTTAAGAAAAAGCAGCAAAAGTGACTCCGGAGGGTGGCACGGCCGTGCCAATGATGGCACGGGCCATGCCAAGCTTCTGACTTGAGGGAGACGTATTTTTGTCTCCAAAACTTCGTATTTTCGTATTCAATATGCTCCAAGTCCCTTTCTTTTGCTCCAAGACTCAATCCATCCAATATTCATTCCTGAAATAAAATAAAATGCAATTTGTAGTAAACTATCCTAAAAAGGAAATAATACTAATATAAAATAAAATAAAATCTAATTAAAACTAAACTAAAAAGCATATAAAAGTAAGCAATAAATGACTCATCAAACTCCCCCATACTTGAATCTTTGCTTGTCCTCAAGCAAAAGGCATAAACATGGTAGCATAAAATAACATTATCATATGACAATTACATTGAAGCAGATGTCTCCTCAAAGGCTTTTATTTCAAAGAGTACACTAATCACAAACTCAAGCATTTCTTATAATCCTTTTTCAACCCAACAATCAAGTCTTAAGTAAGTGTGTGTGTGTAGTCCAACCCTTTTCTTGCTCCTGTATAAGATAGATATAATGGTGCCCCTTAAAAACATCACCTTCACGTAGGAAGTCGGAGCGCCTACCCCCTTCCTCAATCTAGATTCAATGATGTCTTTTAAAGTTTCTTTTCTAACATAACATTATCTTCACGTAGGAAGTCGGAGGGTCTACCTCCTTCCCCAATCTAGATTCAATAATGAAACCTTGAAATAAATTTTAAGCTTGGCTTTTTATAAACTCCTTTATGCTAACTTATATTATTTTTACTTTGAGAATTTTTAAAGGTTAACGTACCACTAAAATTAGAACGCATTTCCTTAAAATATCTATTCATACATTTACTCAAGGGAAGCAACTTGTGTATTTTTTATTCCCTTTAAAACAAGATGTGGGTATATAAGGAGAACTTAAAAAACAAGAGTTTACTTTCATGTACAAGAAACGACCAATAAGAGGAGACAATAAAAATTTATGTCATGATTTTTCAATAAAAACAAGCTACTTAATCATGCCTTTCACAATAAAACAAAACAAAAAGAATAAAGTTCAAGGGAGTTTGGAAACACTACGACTAAAGACACTTTATTAGGCTCCCCCCACACTTAGGAGAAGCATTGTCCTCAATGATTCAAGATAGAAGAAAAAGAAGGAGGAGAAGAACGAGATAGAGATTGAAGAGATAAGGTGAAAAAGAGGAAGAGGAAAGCTCACATTTTTATTGAGGTCCATAGGGAGGACCTTGGAGGTTGAAGTGTTGCATCATGTTCCGAAGCATTTGGTTATTTTCTTCGGATATGCGGTCGCCCCGTAAGACATCATTTCTTAGCCCGGATAATTCAACACCTTGCCTTTGTTGCTCGGTGCTTATCCTTTGTACCTCTGTTTGTATCCATGCCCATCTTTCATTGTTTGCATTATGGCCATGGGGCTCCTCTTCATGGTGCATGTTTGCACCGTCTTCTTCACCTTGATTATGCTCTTCATGTACCTCTAATCCATCACCAACATAAAACAAATTTTCTTCCACCTCGGTGTTAGTCCGAGATGGGTTAGGAAGCAGAAACAAAAGAGGTATACGAAGTTGAAGTGCATAAGTCATGGGTGGATGAAGCTTAATGAAATTCATAGATACAAGGGTTTCAATATTAAGCCTATTGTTGCCCTCAATCAGATTTATTCCTTCGGCTTCGCTCACTCCAGACTTCCTAGCGATGAAGCCTATGATACCACCGACTACTATTAAGCCTATAGTATCAGGTCTAGAACCTATGGAGGAAAGGTAATCAAGTAGGTAGAAGCAAGTATTAACGGGATTGTTACTAAGCATTGCCCAAAGCATAAAAAGTTCATCCGTCCTAGTTGTTCCTACCTCTTTTCTACCCCAGATGGTACAAGCCATGACTCTTTGGAGGTATCTAAGCACTAGGTTGTGAATGTTACTAGCCTTATTGTTGCGAGGATTATATTGCCTTAACCCGGTAATGCGTTTCCAAAAGAGAGCGGGGTCAGTCTTCCGACTTTAGATTTGGATTCCAAGAGTCATGGATAAACCCCGCATTTGCGAAGTCCATCTCCAAACAAAAATTTTCAAGAGACATCTCGTAATCCATATTCAAAAGTCGGAAGGAGACTCTATGGTCGGGGTTATCAAAGTTCACTTTATCCTTCGTAAATTCAATAGAACTTAAGAATTCATAAGTGAAATTTTCAAAACCTTTCATAGGTCTAAGCATATCAACCTATCCTAAATTTCCTAGTAAGCTAAACACATTATCCCTTAGTCCTAGCACACTCAAAGTATAAGAATCGGGATATCGACAATGGTGCAAAGGTTTAGAGATAAGAGTCTTATACCTGTCCCTTTGCTTGGTGTCCTTGAAGATTATGCCATGATTCTTGGCTTGCGTTTTCTTCTTTGATTGTGGTCCTCTGGAAGAGCTTGCTCCACCTTTCCTAGATGCCATCATCCTTAACCTTGGTTTGACCTTTTGTGATGGTGGTAAATGTAACGCCCTCTCTAATTATTTGATTATTTTTAATGAGTTTAGAATATACTTATATGATTTGTATGATTTATATGATTTATTTTGATGAGTGATATTTTGTTATGATATATGTTGGTATTTATTAGTATAATATATATGCTATTTGATTTAGAAATATATATATATATGTTATTTGATTTAGAAATATATATATATATATATATATATATATATGTTATTTGGTTTAGAAATATAAATGTTATTTGTTATAGAAATACATATGATTTGTTGCAGAAATAAATATGATTTGTTATAGAAATAAATGTGATTTGTTGTAGAAGTATATATAATTTGTTGTAGAAATACACATGATTTTTTGTAGAAATATATGTTAATTTATGTAGAGATATATGTTATTTTGTGTAGAAATATATGTTATCTGATCTAGAAATATATTTCTTATTTGGTGTAGAAATATATATATGTTATAGAAATATATTTGTTATAGAGATATAATTATTATTTGTTGTATAAATATTATATATATATATATATATATATATTAGAATAGAATATTGAGATTTTGGTAGGCAATCTAATATATTTCTGTATTGAATAATATATTTTTGTACTTAATATAATATATTTTGGTACTCAATTGATATATTTAATTACTAGATCTAATAGGTGCATTACTTGTTTCCAAAGTTTCTCACTTATTAGTTGTAAACTATCTCTATAAATAGAGAACTCACACAGTGCATTCTACACACCGAAATTCACAGTTGATGCTTCTTGTGCTTTTCTTCTCTTCTCCCTCTTTTGACTTGTGTTGACAAGTCTTTCTTCTTTTTCTACTCCTTTCTGTCCCTTCGGAATTAAAAGTGTTCTTAAGACCATAATCCCTCTTCGGTTTAATATCCTTTTAGAGAAGAGAAAGCAGTAGAGTCCTTCGTCGATCAATCCAAAGGTAAGGGTGAGACTAACTTTGCAATTCTATTAAGTATGTGAATCAATGGTTAGGTTTAACATGATGTAGGATGAGTTTTTGAGGAATTGAAAAGTAGGTTAAAATTGTAGAATTAATTAATAAACGGTGGAAACTTATTAAAAAAATGTAGAAACTGTCCTTAGACCTTAGATAATGATTAAGATGATTTGATGATATTTATAATGTTATATAATTAGATATATATTGCATGAATTATGTTTGATGATTGAGATGTTGATGACGTGCATTTGTAATTGTTATATATGATGATTATCATTATTGATTGATGCTAATTTGTTGTTGTGATGAATATGATTTACTTTGATGATATGATTAAACAGAAATACACAAACTGTGCCACATCGCGTTTCAATCTAGAACACCAGAATATCTTCTTTAGATCATGATACATCTTCGTATCTGCCGGATGAATACTCAAGTTACTTTTATGGCTCTCTTCAAGAATCATTTTCTTCATCTCATTGTCGTCGGGAATACAAATCCGACCTCGAAACCTCAGCACACCTTGATCATCGATTTTAAAATCATTGTCTTCAGTCTGATCACTAGCAACCAACAAGTCCACAAACTTTACATCAGCTTTTTGTGCCTCTTTAATACTTTTCAGAAACTCATTATCAATCTTCAGCATTCCTAGCTTCACACTTTCAGATGACATTTCACACACTAAGCTCAAATCTCTAAACTGTTCAAGCAACTCGAAATCATAATCTTTCAGCAATTCTAGCCATCTACGCTGCCTCATATTCAATTCCATCTGATCGAACAGATACTTCAAACTCTTATGATCACTAAACACCTCAAATCTCGAACCGTACAAGTAATGTCTCCATATCTTCAATACAAAGACCACAGCAGCCAACTCTAAATCGTGCGTGGGATAATTCTTCTCATGAATTCTCAACTGTCTCGAAGCATAAGCTACTACTTTACCATCTTGCATAAGCACACCACCTAAACCCAGCTTGGACGCATCACAATATACCACAAAAGGTTCATCTTACTTTGGCAAAATCAAAATCGGAGCTGTCGTCAACCGCTTCTTCAATTCACTGAAACTGTTCTCGCATTGAACATCTCACACAAAGGCTTTACCTTTACAAGTCAACTGCGTTAGCGGAAGTGCTAACTTGGAAAATCCTTCTATAAATCTTCTATAATAACCAGCCAATCCCAAAAAGCTTCTAATCTTAGTAACTGACTTATGAGTCTCCCATTGCGATATCGCTTCAACTTTAGACGGATCTACTGCAATACCACTACGAGAAATAACATGTCCAAGAAAGCCCACTTCTTTCAACCAAAATTCGCACTTAGACAATTTCGCATAAAGCTTCTTCTCTTTCAACACTTGCAAAACCAGCTTCAAATGCTCAGCATGTTCTTCTTCAGACTTGGAGTAAATCAAAATATCATCATTGAAAACAACCACGAACCGATCCAAAAATGCATGAAAGATGTGATTCATGTACTCCATAAATACTCCAGGTGCATTCGTAACACCGAAAGGCATAACTTTGTACTCATAGGGACCATACCGTGTTCAGAAAGCTGTCTTCTGCATATCTTCATCTTTTACTTTAATCTGGTGATAACCTGATCTCAAATCTATCTTGCTGAAAACTTTTGCACCCACTAACTGATCCATCAAATCATCAATCCTCGGAAGTGGATACCTATTCTTTATTGTCACCTTGTTCAACTGTCGATAGTCAATACACAATGTCATGCTACCATCTTTCTTCTTTACTAGCAAAACGGGCGCTCCCCTAGGTGAAACACGTGGTCTAACAAACTTTTTCTCGAGCAAATCCTCTAATTTTTTCTTCAACTCGGCCAACTCAGAAGCTGACATACGATAAGGTGTCATAGACACAGGCTTCGTTCCAGGAACAAGATCAATAGAAAATTCAACTTCTCTCTCTAGAGGCACATCAGGAATTTCATCAGGAAAAACTTTTGGAAAATCGCATACCACTTGTAGTTTATCAATCGCTGCTTGATTCTCAATAGATAACGAAGCCATCAAAGAAAACAACAAGATTCCATCACGTTCTAACTGCTTCAACTGCTTAGTAGACAAAAACTCTGCGCCACTTTCCTCTTCAGCAGAAGAGAAATACACCGACTTACTAAAACAATTAATATGGACATGGTTGTACTCTAACCAGTTCATGCCAAGAATCACATCCATACCACTCAAAGGTAAACAAACTAAATCCATCTCAAAATCACGATCAAACATAGAAAAAGGACATCTTAAACACACAAGAGAAGTAGTCACCGAACCCTTAGCTGGAGTTTCGACAACCATTTCTCCATTCATATTAGACATGAAAAGACCCAACTTAGTAGCACAATCATAAGCAATAAAACAATGCGTAGCACCAATATCAATAATAGCAACTAAAGGTGTATTATCAATATAGCAAGTACCTCTGATCAAGCGATCCTCGTTCTCTTTCTGTGAACCAGTCAAAGCAAATACTCTACTAGTAGCCGGCGCCTTCTTAGGCTTCTTACACTACGAACCAATGTGACCCTCTTCATTGCAATTAAAACACACAATATCATCATGTTTGCACTCAGCTCGTGCATGACCTTTCTTTCCACAGCGAAAACATCTCTTGACGTCCCTAGGACAACCATTACTCTTGTGGCCCTTCTCACAATAAGAAAAACAAACAATCTTAGCAGGAGCATCCTTCTTCTTCGGCCGTCTATCTTCGACCATCCTCTGTTTGCTCTTATCAGCAGGGGCACTATAAGGCTTATGGCGACTTTGTTGGCACTTAGTCTTCCGCTCATTCACCATCTTGTAATGAGCCTTGGTATCCTCCTCGTAAATCCTGCAACTGCTCACCAGCTCGGAGAAAACTAGGATCTTCTGGTAACCAATTGCCCTCTTGATCTCAGGACGTAACCCGTTCTCAACCTTGATACACTTCGAAAACTCAGCAGTCTCTGGAGTGTAGTGCGAATAAAATTTTGCCAATTCCACAAACTTGGCAACATACTCAGTCACATACATGTTTCCTTGCTTCAGCTCAAGGAACTCATTCTATTTCTTCCCGCGAACATCTTCTGGAAAGTATCTGCTTAGGAACTCCCTCCTAAACACAGCCCAAGTCACAGCATCACCATCTTGCTCTAGGGTAGGTAGAAGACTAACCCACCAATCATCAGCTTCCTCAGCTAACTGATGTGTACCAAATCGTACCTTCTGAACTTCAGTGCATTGCATAACACGGAAAACTCTTTCAATCTCTTTAAGTCCACGTCTGGGCTCCATCGGGGTCATATCTTCCCTTGAAAGTAGGAGGATGATTCCTTAGGAAGGTTTCAAGCATCCTCGACAAAGCATTCGCACCAGCATTTGCATTAGGTTGTTGTCCCATGTAATGCCCTATTTTAATATTTAATTATTTTATTTAGTTTACAGTCTATTTTTATGACTTATGTGATTTATATGATTTTTGTGAGGTGTTTAGAGTCTAGTTTAGAGTCTAGTTTATGCTATGTTGTTTTAAGATGCTTATGTTGAAGATTTATGATGTTAATTATGATTGTTGAATTATATTGATTAATATTATTGTTTTGTGAAATCTCACCCCTTCTGCTTGGACACGTTGCTCTTCGTATAGGTAACCTGCAAGTGATCGAGCGTAGGTTGCTGTTGTGCTGTCGTGAGTGGCCTTGCCTCACTAAGTCCTAGGTTGCTCTGATACGTAACGGGATGGGGTTTATGATATGCATGCTTCATTTCCTTTACGTGTTTGACTATGATGTTTTATGTTGTTTAACTGAATTTATTTGAGATATTATGATGGGGCCTGCGTTCCAAGACAATTTATGATTTTTGAATTAACTCCGTTGCGATGTTTGAGATATTTTCTTGGAAGTTAAATTGTTATTTAACTGTTTTTAGATTATGTGAAATGTGATATCCCGTTCTGTGATGTTTACTCTGATTTTTGCTAAGAAATTTTAATGTTGGGAAAACGGGGTGTTACAGGTTCTGATCTCTTCAGAAGCTTAATCTTTGGAGTTTTTGATTCAGAAGCTGTCATTGCCTTAAACTTAGAGTTCTTTGGCTTTGAATTAATCACAGCCTTAGAACTAGAAGCTTCTAGATCTAACTGGACAGCACTCTCAGATACAAAGGTGGTTTTCAAACTTTCCTTAATACATTCACAACAAGCTTTGAGACTGATTTCATTAGGTTTCCCTTCTGAAAAACCAATCCCTTTGCCATTGTTTATGTAGATGCTATATATCATAGAAGCAACTTTGCTCCTATCAATGCCAGATATAATGTACTTCTCAAGAGCAATTTCCTCTTTGCTTAAAGACTTTCCACTACACTTTTCTTGTAGCTTCTGACAAAGGTGTTTGAGTTTTTCTTCATAAGTTCTACAGATGAAGTCAAACCCTTTAAGCCCTTCTTCAGAAGCTTTCAGATCCAATAGAGTTGATTCTTGTTGCTTCATCAAAGCAACATATTTTTCTTTTAAATCTTTCAACTCATTTGTTTTGTATTCTAAGTGTGTAAGACGTTCTTTAAGAAACTCAATTAATTCTTCTCTGGGAAATTTAGAATATACCTCATTTTCATCTTCAGAATCTGAATCAGTATCTGCTTCTGAATTCACTGTAGCCACTAACCCAACTGCTACTTTAGCATCTTCTTCAGAATCCTCCTTTTCAGAGTCTGATTCACTGTCTAAATCCTCCCATGTTGCCATTAAGCTCTTTGTAATTTGGTTCATGAATTTTCTTGTATTGAAGCTAGATTTCTTTGGCTTATATATCCTTGAATTTTTCCTTCTGAAGATCAGGGCAATCTGCAATAAAGTGTCCTGGCTTGTTTGATCAGGGCAATCTTCTTGAAGTTCTTGTAGCCATTCTTCTTCATCAAAAACTTCCTATTTTTCTTCGCCAGATACTCCAGCTTGTTTGAGAGTGTAACACCCTATTTTATTATTTATTTATTTTATTGAGTTTAGATGTCTTTTTATAATTTAGTCGACTTATTTTAATGAGTGATATTTTGTTATGTTATATGTTGGTGTTTATTAGTATAATATATATGTTATTTCGTGTAGAAATATATGTTATTTGGTGTAGAAATATTATGTTATTTGGTGTAGAAATATATGTTATTTGGAAGCTCATAAACGACTCTTTCATGTTACAATTAGCTTGGAAGCTCATGTCTACACGCCTCATAAACGACTCTTTCATGTTACAGTTAGCTTGGAAGCTCATGTCGGAAGATTCTCCTTGGTCTCAATTGCTTTGGAAGCGTTATTTACCCTATGGCCGTCCTATTTAGCACTATGTAAAATCATCGGTGTGGTGCGGTATTAAAGAGCATATTGGTACGGTTGCTGCCAATTCTTTTGGATTGTCGGCACGGGAGAAAAAATTCGTTTTTGGTCAGATAATTAGCTAGGTGAGCCGTTACTTGATCTTTTGCAAGTGCCGCCTCACTTACATGATATTTTTGATGGCACAGTTGCTAATGTTATTTTGAATGGGAAATGGAACATCCTCCAAGAGTTGTTAGTTGTTCCTCGTGTCGCAACTCGCTTAGTCACCATCGTGCTACCTAATAGTGACCTGGATGATTTATTGGTTTGGTCTCACTCTTCTGACGGCATGCTATCTGCAAAGGATGCTCTTTCCTTCCTTAGACCGATTGCTGCCAATCTTCCTTGGGCTTCTACTATCTGGTCGAACTGTATTCCCCCGTCTAATTCTTTCGTCTTTTGGCGCCTAATGCATGGTAAAATGCCTACGGACGAAAATCTTCGTCGTCATGGATGTATTATTGTTTCCATTTTGTTGTTTCTGTTTGCTGCATGACGAAACATCCGAGCACTTGTTCCTTCGCTGCCCCTTTGTAAGGAAGGTGTGGCATTGGATTGGGTGCAAACTTCCTTACGTCCTTGATTGCACTTCTTTTGAGTATCTGTTGCTCTCTTTACCGCAGCACCGTTCCGCTCAGGTTAGGGATATTTTTTTGGCTGCTGCTCTTCACACTCTCCACTCCATTTGGATAGCTAAAAACACCGTGCGTTTTTCCTCGCATTCTTACACGCTTCATGCGGTTCAGCGGCATATTCAAACGGACGTTTCAATGAGCGGTAACCTTTCTGTTGGTAATTCTGTTGTTTCGGATGCAGCTGTGCTTGATACCTTCGCCATTTCTCCTCATAACAGGCGCATCAGAGACCTTATTTTAGTTACTTGGAAGGCGCCTTCAGCCCCTTGGGTCAAAGTTAACATAGATTTCTATATATATGTTATAGAAATATATTTGTTATAGAGATATATTTGTTATTTGTTATAGAAATATTTTATATTATATATATATAAAATAAGAGAAAATAAGTAGGTTAAGCATTTATATAAAAGGGGAGAGTTAGAATTAGAAAATAAGGATTATGTGAAACCTGTTTTTGGAGAAAAAAGGAGAAAATCAAGAGAAGAGTGAAGTCAGAGAAGAGAAGAATCTTGTGAGAAGAGGAGTAATCTTGTAGAGTCCGATCATGTAGTTGCTCGCCATAGCGAGTTGACTAGTGAGGAAAACATGATTTTGTGAGTTGATGTTAGAGGTCAAGTTTTAGATGGTTTTTAGTGCCTTAACCTGATTAGGAATGATTGGGCAAGTTTTTAGATCAAGATTGGACGTAGAGAAGTCAAGAATGAGGTTTTTTGAGTGAAAAATGTCGAAACTCCCTAAAGCACCCTTTTTCAGTTCGCCATGGCGAGTTGTTAGTTCGCCATAGCGAGCACACATTTTCTTGAACTCGCCGTAGCGAGAAGAGAGGCTCGCCTCGCGAGCAACCTAGTGGCAAACAACCTTGTTTAGGTTTCTTGCGATTCTTTTGTCGCCCGTGGTGTTATGAGTTGACCTTTGGGGTATGAGTGAAGTTGTTAATGATTATAATGAGGTTCAGAGTGTATGAATAAGATGATTAATGTTGTGGATTTAAGTTGATGATTAAATGTGAAAGATTTATATATTGTGAAAGATGTTGATATGAAGTTGTAATTGTTATATTGGATGATTATTGTTGATGTTGACTTGCTGCATATTTTTTAATGGTGTTGCCTTGCTGTCGTGATTAGGATGCTAATGTTGGTCTAAGTTGTTTAAGTTGCAAGATGTTGATCCAAATTATTGGGGTCATATGAGATGTCTAAGTTGTTTAAGTTGTAAGATGTTGATCCAAATTATTGAAGTCATATGAGATGTCTAAGTTGTTTAAGTTGTAAGATGTTGAGTCCATGCATACTCATTTAATTTGAGGACTTGATGCCCTGTAATGTATATTTATACATATCATGTTGAGGACTTGATGCCCTGTAAGTTGAGGGCTTTATGCCCTGTGAGCCTATTTACGCTCAATACGTTGGGGGTTTGATGCCCTGTGTAACACCCCGTTTTCCCAATATTTAAAATTTCTTTAAAAAAAACATAACATTTATCAGAGCAAACATCAAGCAACGGGATATCACATATAACGCAATCCAACAGTTAAATAATAATTTAACCAATATCTTAAACATTTGCAGCGGAAAATCTTAACCATAATTCATGAAACGTTTTGGCACGCAGGCCCAACAAGTATCTCAAAAGAGTTAATCAAACAGTAAATATTCATGACAGTTCACGTAAGAGAATGAAGCATGTTATAGCATAAAACCCCATCCCATTATGTATCAGAGCGACCTAGACGACACAGTGAAGGCAAGGCCACTCACGACGGCAACTGCACACTAAGCACGATCACCTGCAAGTTACCCATACGAAGGGCAACATTTTCAAGCAGAAGGGGTGAGATTTCATAATAAAATAACATTAATCAATGTAATTGTGAATCATAAATTAACATCATAATCATTCCATTATTAACTTTGCATAAATGCTAAACAGTTATCACGTAATCATATATCCAATTCATTATGAACAACGTAACATAATCAATAAACACTTATCACGTAATCACATATTCATTCATTATCAACAAGGCATCTTAATCATGACAATGTGACAATGCTCCTAGACTCCTTATATGCATGTGGTACCAATCGTCATCATAAGTATTAATATACTTTAATCGTGCGGAGGACAAAGCTCCTAATATTCGTGGTGAGGACTAAGCTCAATGATATGCTATGCATGGACACATATGAACAAAACATCGTAATCAACTTATCAACATGCATCCAATAATTTGGAGCTAAACTTCATCATATAATTATGCACTTAGTTAAATAACGGAAGCAGCATAAACAGGTCACATAACAAGATGATATCATTATATCAAAGCACATAATTTGTATCATTATCACATCTTCTTATCTTGCATGAATATACAATACAATAGTTCATATTTAATTAATATTAATATAACTTAAACAACTCTACAGTCTGCATTAAACGACATCACTAGGTCTCATTACCAGTTAGGGGTTCACTCTTGATCAACAAGTGCGACATAGATCGCATAAACACATAAACAAGTTCATCCTGGTTGTACTCACGAGGCGAGAGTACTTACTCGCCATGGCGAGTACCACTCAACTCCCAAACTAAGGTTGTTATGGGTTCCCTCTGATCCTACATTCATTCCTAATCAATACTAGGTATGTTCAGGTACTCAAAGGCATACAAGATTCAACTAAAAAGGTCGAAACACGAAATATGACATGCACTCTGCCTAAGCTCGCGAGGCGAGGAAGGGTTGCTCGCCATGGCGAGTTGCACCAAACAACTCGCGAGGCGAAGGGAAGGGGCTCGCGTGGCGAGCGATGAAGTTCATCACTCGCGAACGATGATCATCCCTCGCCGTGGCGAGCGATGAACAGAAGCACGGGCAGACTAGGGTTCTTCTCAAAAATCCATCACACGACATGGTTCAAAGCGTGGTTTTGATTCCAGAATTCATCCTAAACATATTCTAAGGTTAAAGGACGGTTCTTTCATCAATCTAACAAGTTTTACCGTTTGATCATCAATTTTTAGGGTTTTGACCTAATTCTAAAACTTCGCTAAATCAATCCTAACTTTGTGAACTAATCATCAGAATTACAGTAAATAACATTATTGAATTATTAGTCTCACCCTTACCTTGTATGAAGAAAATCGCAGCACTCTACCTTGGTTCCTCTAGACTTGGCTTTTTCTCCCTTTTCTCCAAGAACGTACGTACAACAAAATGTTTTCTAAAACTAGGTCTAGCCTTTTTATATCTCCTCTTAATTACTTATCTTATCTCACTTTCTCCCCCAAAACTATCTAAAATATCAAAACAGCCCTCAACTAAATATTTTATATTATTTTCAAATCTTTATTCTATTTAACAATAAAATAAATCTCATATCATAATCAAATCCTCCAAAACTCATAACTTATCACGTCATCAATCAAATCATCATAAATCATCAAAACATACCAAAATCATGCATATATTATATAATTATAATATAATCACCTAAACTCGATTAAATAAACGATTAAACGAAAGTGGGCGTTACACCCTGGTTGGTACAACATGCATGATTAAGAGGTCGTAGTTGCATTTTGTCTAGATGGTTCAAGATGTGTAAGATGTCTAAGTTGCATTGTCGAGTTAAAGTGAAGCATCAACAACTTAAACATCATACATCTTCCACATAAGGCATATAAATATTTCACATAACCAACAACAGCAACGTAGGCGACACGTAAACATCTCAAGATATAACCATATCAAATGATAATCAATGTTATCGCGATTTTCGGGTGTCAAGTCATAAATTAGGCTTGAACCTTTCAATCTTTGATATTCTCTATTTTTTCTTGGGAAGGGCAAAATTGAGAAAAACCCTTAGATTCGAAGTTCGGGGGTCGCTTTCGCTACGTGAAGGTGTTAGGCACCCGGAACGATTATGGTATTCCATAAGAACCGTTTTCTTAGTTTTATGTCTACGCTTTATTTTTAATGCTATTTATGAAAAAAGGAATTTATTTATGTTAAGAATGGGGGGAGAAAGTGTTTGAGGTTTTATTTTAGTGGACTTGGAGAGGTTTTGACCTCATGCCTACATACCCATTTAAGGGATCAAACTCCATGTAGTTCTCTCTCAAAAAAAGCTTTTTGTGTGTTTGGTTGATTTTAGTTTTTGTTGGAAAATGGTTTTGAAGAAGAGAAAGAGGCCTTAAAGGCATAAGAGAGAAAAATGGTGAATGGTTGGTTCAATTGTTATTAAAAAAGTCTAAGTAGAAATTAGGATTCATTTGGATTTGTTTAAGAAAATAAAAGAAAAAATTCAATGGAGTTTTGACTCCAAGGTTTGTTTGGAAAAATTTGAGTGATGGAATTGGTTTATTATTTTTTTGAAAATTGACATTTGTCTAAAAAATCGCGTTTCCTAAGCATACATCTAAACGGTAAACATGCAACGTGTGTGCGTGTCGGTGCTTGTGTCGGTGTACATTACTTATAGTGTCCATAGTCCTTTACATTGAGTCCTAGATACATGCTATGGTCTTGCAAGGAATTTTAAAAGGAACTAATCTATCTAAGATTATTACAAACCCAATTGATATAGAAATGAATGGAAAAAATGATGCCAAAACTATAGGATGAATGAAATGTGAGATGAGATGGTTAGTATCATAAAGCATAAAAATAGTAGAAAGGTAAACAAAATTGAATAAAATAGCAAGAGAGAAAAAAAAGTAATGAAATGAAATAAAGTGGTAAAAATACACCTAGAATTTAGGTATAACACTCATACATGCATATGACCTATAATTCCCTCATTATATCCATTTTTTGAAAGGTTTGAATTTAAGCTACAATGTGAGGATCATAAGAGCACACACAAGCAAAGCATTATATCATATTCCTAGAGATATTTTCACACATTATTTCACATGCCAAAATATCACAATATGAAAAATGCATCAAGAACATATATGGAATTTAATGAGCAAGAATTAAATGAGCAAGAATTAAAAGAACAAAGTAAAGAAAATAAATGCAAAAATAAGCAAATAAATTCTAAAACTTAGAAGAAAAATTAAAATGATAGGGAAATATTTTTTAGAAATTTTTTAGAAGCATAAAACACCAAGAAAGTGTAAAAAAGGTATTTAAAAACACAATTAAAAAGCAATTAAAAAGAGGCTCAGCAGGATTTAATCTGGACCGTTGGATGAATCCAGAGGTCCAGATCTAACTCCCAAGATCACATCACAGCCACTGGATCAAAGATCCAAGGGTCCAAAAAAGAGCACAAAAGATAGTGTAAAATTGCAGGAAGCACAGTGACCGTTAGATCAAAGATCTAACGGTTCAAACAGAAGATATACCATATTCCACACAAAAAATCACACACAGGATTCAAAATCAAACACACAGCAGCCATCAGATCTTGGAACAATCCATATCTGATGGTTCACAGAGCGAAGGAACACCACAGCAGCATGCACGCGCGCGCGTGGGAACGGAGGGAGTATATAAAGGAATTTTCACACAAAAAAACACATAAACCTCTTCTCCTTCTCTCTCTAAGTCACACTTAGAGAGAGAAGCTCTCCCCTCTCTCTAAAAACAGCTCGCCGGAGAAGAAGGTGGAGGAGGTGGCCGGAGCTGCTCCGGCGCGGCGGCCGGCCGGTTTCCGGCGGCGCCGCCACCGCGTCGGAGCTTTTTTTTTTCTTTTTCAAAATTTTTATACCAAAAGCTTCGTCTCCTCCTCCTCTACACAAATCCGGCACTAGTTTTAGAAAGGACTGAGAGATTTGGGCTAGATCTACATTTTTACTTTGAAATTTTTTTCACACTTTTCGCAAAAAAAACTACGGATCTAGATATCCTTTTCTCTATAAAGTCCAAATCCGGCCTCAAAATTTCCAAAATCCGAACACAAAAGCCTAGATCTACAAATCTTTATCCGTAACAAACTTTTTCACACTTTTTCTACACTACATGCGCGCGCGAAAATGAAGAAAAAGAGGAGAGAAATGCGTTACCTCTGTCGTAGAACGGAGAAAAATCTTCGGAAAACTTCGAATCTCCCTTTTTCCCCTCTCCGTGCGCGCGCGTTTTCGCTCCGTTTGTGGTTGTTTTTGCTCAAAAATCCGGTACGTTTTGGTGTTGATGTGATGATTCGCGGTGGTTTTGAGTGAATCCGGTTCGAATTTGTTGATTTTGTAGTGATTGGAGTTGATTCTGAGCAGATTCAGTTTAGATCTGTTGATTTTGGTGATGATGTGTTCTTGGTGTTCTTCCTCTTTTTTCTGAGATTTTTCTGTTTTGATTCTGTTATGGATGAGAGAGAGAAAAAGATTTTGTTTGAGACTGATTGTGATTGATTCTGATTTTTTTTTTTACTGATTGTGATGGATCTGACTCATTTACTATTTATAGCCTGCCATGTGTATCGGAGACCCAATGGAAAATTGACACCTGGACTGTTTTGGACTTAAGGACTAATCTGCAAAAAAGTTAATATGAGGACTAATCTGCAATAAAAAAAAGATTAAAAAAAATGCAATTAAAAAAAGTATTGGACAAAAATGCAATTTTGGGACTCTTTTGGGGGACCGAAATGTAAATAAAAAATAAAATGAATTAAAATTGGTAATTGGTAAAAAGGTAAAGTGAAACGAAAAATAAAATCAACAAACGGACTAACACAAACAAATTATCGACATGAGGTATTTTAAAATACCTCCCTGTCGGAATTTTGACAGGAAAAGACCAAAATGCCCCTAGGGACTAAACTGACCCAAACTGACTCAAATGCAATTTTGAAATGATTTTTTAAACAAAGACTCAACAATGATTTGTATAAACAAGTTAGAAAGGCTCAGAGACAGTTACAGGGACTAAAATGGGTTCCGCTGCAGGAAATGACCAAAATACCCTTTTGTATTATTTCTGAAATAAAAATGCAAGAAAAGTAATGCGACGTTTCAGAGAGTTCTTAAATAACTTGTAATGTCAGAAAAGACAGAGGCAGTAAAATACGTTTAAAAAGAGAGTAAAGATTCAGAGTAAAATAACAGAGAATTGACAAATATCAGTGTTAAAAAAGAAATTTGAACGAGTATTTTTAGGTCCAAAATCAGGGTATAACAGCTGCCCCTATTTAAGTTTCTTTGTCCGGAGGGTCAAGAGACGGAGTCTTTGGCTTGACGGGACGAAGATACTTAAATATTCACATTTGCACTGTGTTTGGACGTAAAAATACGCTTGTACATTTTCAAATATCATGAATGCCATGCAACATTTGGATTATGAGTGCGAGACAAACGAAAGCTGGAATTAACAAAAGATGTCGTATCCATTGCGGGATTGGTAGACATTGACAAGATAACAGATAACAGGGTAGATAGGAGACTAGGAACAAATTGACGGGTACAAGCTGCTCTTAGATTGAGCTGGGCACTTGACCTGGAATAAAAGCGGACAAACAGGTGCGAGTTGTTCTTGGATTCGAACTGGTCACTCGACCGGGGACATAGAAAAGGTAGACAGGTACGAGTTGTTCTTGATTCGAACTGGTCACTCGACTGAAAGCAAAGGCAAATAGACAGGTATAAGCTGCTCTTGGATTGAGCTGGTTACTCTACCGGAGTCAAAGACAAATAGACAGGTGCAAGCTGCTCTTGGATCGAGCTAGCCACTTGAGCGAACAGGAACAGATAGACGAGTACAAGCTGTTCTTGGACTTGAACTAGCCACTTGACCAAAATCATAGACACATAGACAGGTACGAGCTGTTCTTGGATTCGAACTGGTAACTCGACCGATAACATTGAAAAGTAAACGGGTACAAGTCGTTCTTGGATGCGAACTGGTAACTTGACCAAACAGAAACATATTGACAGGTACAAGCTGCTCTTGGATTGAGCTGGGCACTCGACCGATAACATAAGCAAATTGATAGGTACAAGCTGTTCTTGGACTTGAACTAGCCACTTGACCAAACAGAAACATATTCACTGGGAATTAGTTTTTTTGACAAAATATAAGTTGAAATTGACTTGACGTCGATTTGATTTGAAAGGTAGAAATTGACCGATATTATTGGCTCACAAGGTTTTGACAAAGAACCCGACATGAGTATTGAGTTGAGACTGATATTGACATTGGAAATGCAATATGCATGAATGATATAACAACTTCATTAAATGCATGGGCACGTAATATGCATGATTATGCATGTATGAATGCTTGTAATGCACAACTGTTGGCGATTTGTAGACACAATTCCGCAGAGACAGACAAGACACTGGAGTATTGGGCACGTAATGGCTCGTGCTATATTACACATTCCTGGAAATCCTCTTTGGAGATGACGTCGTTGGGAGACGTATCGGAACCATGGCTGAGGGCAGGTAGCAATGCAACTTGCTGGGGATAGAATCTCGGAAGACTCTATTGGGAATAATGTCGGATGTATCGTGGACGTCGCATCTGTGGTCAATGCTTTTTGCATGTTATTTTTTCAATTTTCATTCATTTTCATTTTTTTTTATCCCATTTTTGCCTGGATCGCCCTTTCGGGTTTTCGATCCACCGGGGAAATAAATTCTTTTCAATGCCCCATTTTTGCCTGAACTGCCCTTTCGGGTTGTCAATCCAGCGGGGTGCTCATTTTTGCCTAAGCCGCCCTTTCGGGTTTTCAACTTAGCGAGCCTATTCATTTTCATGCATTTTCATTCTGTTTTTTCATTCTTGCCATTGACCACAGACTATCCTGGAGGAGAACCTGCTTGTAACATATATTGAAATAGACACCAACACACACTCGCTCATGCATGTTCGTTTGAATGTACCCTGTTGCACAGGTTTGCTTTTCAAAAAACTTTTTCAATTTTCAAGATGTTTGTTTCGAGCATTTGTCATTATTAAAAATAGAAGGAAAATGTTTTTGTACATAGCTTTGAAAGTAAAAAGAAAGCAGAGTTTCAAACAAAAGCACAGGCTCAAATTGATGTATAAGAGTGGTGGTCAGCCGAAGGTGTGACTCCACGGATTTACAAAGCTTGGAAAATGGTAATTTTATTGGTTGGTGGTACATTGAACACAGCAATCATGACATTTCCTAGAAACTTTGAATTCGCAAGCATAAGAGCTTTTGATGAATATGGTCATTAACAGCTGCAGATGCCCCAAGGGAATGGTGGTTGGCCAGATATAGTTACTTGCCTCTTGTTTCAATCTCATTTTTGCATGAACCGCCCTTCTGGGTTTTCGGCTCATCGAGACGCTCATTCTTGCCTGAGTTGTGTACAATCTCAGCGAGCTTTTCATATATTTTTTTTTGTCCCTTATTTTTGCCTGGACCGCCCTTTCGGGTTTTCGATCCACCGGGAAGCGCATTTTTGCCTAGGCCGCCCTTTCGGGTTTTCGACCTACCACACTGTTCTTTTCATATTTCTAGGCAAAGTATTTCTTGACTATATCGGCATTCACTGGATTTGGAAGTTCTACACCATCCATGTGTGTAAGGATTAAAGCACCACCGGAGAAGGCCTTCTTGACAACATAAAGACCTTCATAGTTAGGCGTCCACTTGCCCCTTGGGTCAGGTTGCTGGCTTATCCTCCTTTTCAAAACAAGTTCCCCTACCTTGAATTCTCGAGGATGGACTTTCTTGTCAAAGGCAGTCTTCATTCTTGCTTGATATGACTGTCCACGAGCCATGGCATCCATACGTTTTTCCTCAATCAAATTCAACTGATCATACCGGCTTTGGCACCATTCAGCCTCGGATAACTTTGCTTCCATGATCACACGGAGAGATGGGATCTCCACTTCCAAAGGAAGAACTGCTTCCATACCATATACAAGAGAGAAAGGGGTTGCCCCGGTTGAACTGCGCACTGTAGTACGGTAACCATGCAGAGCATAGGGTAACATCTCATGCCAGTCCTTGTAAGTGGTTACCATCTTCTGGACAATTCTCTTGATATTCTTGTTGGCGGCCTCAACTGCACCATTCATCTGAGGTCTATAAGGAGAAGAGTTATGATGTTCAATTTTGAATTCTTCACAAAGAGCTTGCACCACATTGTTGTTTAGGTTGGTACCATTGTCGGTAATGATCTTGCTGGGAACACCATATCGACATATGATGTTATTCTTGATGAACTTAGCTACCACTTGCTTGGTCACATTGGTATAAGATGCTGCTTCAACCCACTTGGTGAAGTAGTCAATTGCCACTAAGATGAAACGATGACCATTTGAAGCCTTCGGTTCAATTCTTCCAATCATGTCGATGCCCCACATTGAGAACGGCCATGGGGATGAAATAACATTGAGAGCGTGCGGAGGCACATGAATCTTATCAGCATAGATTTGACATTTGTGGCACTTTCTGGCGTGCTGGTAGCAATCATGCTCCATGGCCATCCAGTAGTAACCTGCTCGTAACAACTTCCTTGACATAGTATGCCCTGTAGCATGGGTCCCGAAGGTACCGTCATGTACATCATGCATTAACTGCTCCGCTTCATGTTCATCAACACATCTTAACAATACCATGTCATAGTTTCTCTTGTACAGAATATCTCCATCTAACAGGAATCTACTGGCCAATCTTCTCAAGGTCTTCTTGTCTTGTTTGGAAGCACCCGGCGGATACTCACGGCTCAGCAAGAACTGTTTGATGTCGTAGTACCAGGGTTTATAGTCAACCACATTTTCACCAGCCTGATCGATCACATCCCCAATAGCAAACACATGTGAAGGTCTTTCAAGGCGTTGCACTTTGATTATTGGCACATCATTCCAATGGTTTACTCGAAACATGGAGGATAGAGTAGCAAGAGCATCAGCCATTTGGTTCTCATCACGAGGAATATGGTGCAACTCAACCTTTGTAAAATATGTCAGCAGACGTCTCGCATAATCACGATAAGGAATTAACTTAGCATGGTGGGTCTCCCATTCACCCTTTATCTGATTGATGACGAGCGCAGAATCTCCATAGATGTCGAGGTGTTTGATTCTCATGTCAATTGCTTCCTCGATCCCAAAGATTCATGCTTCATACTCAGCCATATTGTTTGTACATTCGAACAGAATTCTGGCGGTAAAAGGGATGTGATGTCCCTGCGGGGATACAATGACTGCCCCAATTCCTTTACCATAAGCATTGACAGCACCATCAAAGACTAAACCCCACTTGCTATTGGGATCTGGACCTTCATCAATCAATGGTTCTTCGCAGTCTTTTGATTTTAAATACATGATCTCTTCATCGGGGAAATCGAACTCAATTGGTTGATAATCATCAAGAGGTTGGTAAGCAAGATGATCGGCAAGAATGCTACCCTTGATTGCCTTTTGAGTTTTGAACACAATATCGTATTCAGACAAAAGCATCTGCCAGCGTGCAATCTTCCCAGTAACAGCCGCTTTCTCAAAGATATACTTTATCGGATCCATTCTCGATATCAACCAAGTTGTATGATTCACCAAATAATGACGCAGGCGTTTAGCGGCCCAGGCCAAAGCACAACAAGTCTTCTCAAGCATTGTATACCGAATTTCACAATCGGTGAACTTCTTGCTTAGAGAGTAGATAGCATGTTCTTTCTTTCCAGTCTCATCTTGTTGACCAAGTACGCATCCCATGGATTCATCAAATACTGCCAAATACATAATCAAAGGCCTTCCTTCCACGGGTGGGACAAGGATAGGTGGTTCCAGCAGGTAATTCTTGATGCTATCAAAAGCTTCTTGGCATTCATCATTCCATACAATAGGCTGATTCTTTCTGAGTAGCTTGAAGATCGGCCCGCAGGTTGCGGTCATGTGAGATATGAATCGGGAGATGTAATTCAAACGCCCGAGGAAACCTCTGACTTGCTTCTCGGTCTGTGGAGCTGGCATTTCTCGGATGGCCCGGACTTTATCAGGATCGACTTCAATGCCCTTTTGGCTGACAATGAAGCCTAATAACTTTCCGGATCTGACGCCGAATGTACATTTGTTGGGATTCAATCGAAGCTTATATTTTCTCAACCTTTCAAACATCTTTGTCAAATATTCAACATGTTGCTCCTCATCTGTTGACTTCACAATCATGTCGTCCACATATACTTCGACTTCTTTGTGAATCATGTCATGAAACAGAGTAGTCATTCCTCTTTGGTAGGTAGCACCAGCATTTATTAGGCCGAACGGCATCACTTTGTAGCAGAAAGTACCCCATGGAGTGATAAAAGACGTCTTTTCTCTATCTTCAGGAGACATTTTGATCTGATTGTAACCGGAGAAACCATCCATGAAGGAGAACACCTTAGACTGAGCAGTATTATCAACAAGCACATCAATATGAGGTAATGGAAAGTTGTCTTTTGGACTAGCTTTGTTCAGGTCTCTGAAGTCAACACACATCCGGACTTTACCATCCTTCTTTGGCACAGGTACAATATTGGCAACCCATTCAGGGTACTCAACTGTCATGAGGAAACCCGCATCAATCTGTTTTTGAACCTCGCTCTTAATCTTGAGAGCCATATCTGGATGAGTCCTTCTCAATTTCTGCCTGACGGGAGGACATTCAGGCTTGGTGGGGATCCGATGCTCCACAATCATAGGATCTAGACCTGGCATATCTTCATACGACCATGCAAAAATATCCGGATATTCCCGGAGGAGTTGGATGATCTTCTTTTTAACCCCTTCCTCTAGAATAGCACCGATCTTGATTTCTCGCTTGTTCTCCTCGGTACCTATGTAGATAAGCTCAATCTCTTCCTGGTGAGGCTGAATGGCTTTCTTTTCTTGCTCAAGTAACCGAGTGATCTCATATGGTATGTCATCACCTTCCTCATCTTCAGCCTCATACACTGGGAACTCAAAATTCGGAGGGAATGCAGGGTTACTGTGCCCAACGGGTTTATTATAGTTCAATCTGCGTAAAATGGTTGGATGATTTTAGAAAGAGGGTTTTTATGCAGATTTTTGAAATTAATAAGAAAATACAGATGTTTTGGTTTTTTTCTGGCATTACCATTATTTCCAAGAAAAAAGGCACTAAAAAGCAGTCGTGAAAGAAACAACAAATTTTTTTTATTAATCAACGGCAATGCCGAAACAAACATGCCCTTACAGAAAATATCACTCTCGCTTTGGGCAGAGCGAGAGGATTGTTATTTTGAAAAACAAGATACTTAAGCAACAAGGTATATTACTCAGAAACATGCATGATTGAGGGAATGTCAATGGCATCCCAATCTCTCGCAAAGCCTCCTGGTGTAACAAATACAGGCCTCGGGCCAAATCCAGTTGCTTCTTCTGTGATTGCGTTGACAAACCCAGCACTATAGAATGCCCCGGCGGAAACTCCTGAAGTTGGGGAAAAGCCAAGACCTTCCTTATGCTTGTTCTCACGAAGCTGTATTAACCTGCCCCAGCCGGCAGCTTGGCCCTCTTGGACGGCTCTCTGTGCATCCTTCAAAGAAGCCATTGCAGTTCCATCCCTCTTGGGCTCCGTACATTCGACAGTCAATCCTTGAAAAGCGGTCCCCTCTGCAGACCCTGCTTCTATGCAAGAGAAAGATGATAGCTGGCTAACTAGGTATGCCTCCTCTCCATGAATGGTAACAAGCTTTCCACTTTTTGCAAATTTCAACTTTTGGTGCAAAGTAGAGGTCACTGCTCCCGCGTCGTGTATCCATGGTCTCCCCAAGAGACAGCTGTAAGAGGCATTAATATCCATGACCTGAAAGGTGATTAGAAAGGTTTCGGGACCGATAGTTATTGGCAAGTCTATCTCCCCGAGAACGCTCTTGCGGGTTCCATCAAAGGCTTTGACCAGAAAAGTGCTCTTCCTCAAAGGAGTTCCCCGGTAACTCAGCTGATCCAGCATTGACTTGGGCATCACGTTCAAAGATGAGCCAGTGTCTACTAACACATTTGAGATCATGTCAGACTTGCAATTCACGGAGATATGCAAGGCCAGATTATGATGCTTTCCTGCTTCGGGCAATTCATCTTCACTGAACCACAGATTGCTGCAGGCGGTAATGTTCCCCACTATGCTACCAAAGTGATCCACAGTTACTTCATGATCCACATAAGCCTGCTCCAATACTTTCAAAAGGGTATCTCTGTGAGCAGCGGAACTCAGGAGTAGAGACAAAATGGATATCTTCGACGGAGTTTGCAGCAGCTGATCCACAATCTTATAATCACTTCTTTTGATCAACCTCAAAATCTCGTCCAGATTAGAATCCTCTATAGACCGGCCTGGTTGGCTCGCGTCTCTGTTAACGGGAGAAACATCAGTCGGGGTTGGCTTGTCAATGGGTGGCACAGTAGGCGTAGCGGCCTTCTTTTGAAACAATGGTGGACGGACTCTTCCGCTTCTTAGGGCTGCTGAAGTTCCTTCGGCAGTACTGTTCATCACAGCCAAGGACACCAGAGGCACTTCTACTCCGTTTTCAATTATGGTAGCATTGTATTTGTACGGGATAGCCCTATCTGAAGCATACGGTACCGGTCCGGGCAACCTTATCACCAAAGGCTCAGCATTCTTCTTCAAAGGTATACTCTTGACAGGCGGATCGTGAAAAACTGGCACAATCACGCAGACGTCACTAACAGTCAAAAAATTATCATTCATCAAGCTTTGGATGTCATCTTGAACAGTGTAGCAACCCAAAGGATTACGAAGGCATCCTAGGCACTTGGCATGATCATGGCTGAACAGAGAAGCTTTGCACAACTTGATGTGTAGAGGCACCAGAGGAGTTGCGACGTTACGGACATCAAGTCTAGGAGCTTCCTCACATACTTCGATCATATTTACAGCGGCATGATTTGGAAGAGGATTGTCGAGGACATGTGGGACATTATTCTCAAAAGTCAGCTTTCCTTGATCAATGAGCTTCTTCACGATATACTTCAAAGCATAGCACCCCTCGACATCATGACCTAGGGCACCTTGATGAAAATCACATTTGAGATCGGACCTGAACCTTGGAGGCAACGGATCAGGTGGGGGCTTGCCCTGTCTAGTTGTACAATGCCCTCTATGGAGTAAAGTTGGAAGCAACTCAGCATACAACATCGGTATCGGAGGGAAAGTAGGTCTAGCTTGCTGATTTTGTTGTTGTTGTTGAACCGGTGGCAGAGGGTACTGATGATAAAATGGCGGAAAGAAAGGATGCTGAGAATACGGCACATATGGGTATGACGGAGGCATTTGGGCTGCATTGATAGGAGCAACAGTAGCCATGGATTGACCGGCTCCCGCTGACACCATCCCTACTTCCGTTTCTTTCTTCTTGTGGTGTCCATTACCATACCTCTTTGATGCATTCACAGAGGATTCAGCTTTCTCGAACACAATGATTCCATCCCTGACGGCTTCTTCCAGACGGGTTCCCATGGTGACCATCTCCGAAAAGTTATTCGGGGCAGCAATGATCATTCTCTCAACATAATCCTTCTTCAAGGTCTTTAAGAATGTCTGGGTCATTTCTTCTTCATCAAGAGCGGGAGTAATGCGGGCAGCTGCCCCCCTCCATCTCTGTGCGTATTCACGGAAGCTTTCCTCCTTCTTCTGGGAGAGAGATCTGAGGAATTCCCTGTTCGGCTTCAATCGGGTGTTAAACCCATAGTGGCTCTTGAAAGCAGCGGCTAATTCATCAAAGGTATGGATGTCATTTTTGCTCAAACTAGTATACCACTATGCAGCATCTTCCATCAAACTATCCTGGAAGCAGTGGATCATAAGGGAATCATTGTCTTTGTAATTGCCCATCTTTCAGACGTATTTGATGATGTGGTTCTGGGGACAAGTCAGCCCGTTGTACCGGTCGAAATCTGGGATTTTGAACTTCTTAGGGACATCCACTTTTGACACCAAGCAGAGATCTTGAGTTTTGAAAGAGTCCGCATTTCCTCGATTGGCTTTGATCTCATGACGGAGTTCTTTAGCAAGTTCCTCCATCATCTCTTCCATGGTTTTGGTTACGGGGATGCTTCCATGCTGTGTGTTGATGTTAACACTTTGAGGCATGGTATGCACAAGAGGCTCAGTGACAGCTGTTGTTGTTTGTGGCAAAGTAGCATTGATGGGGACAGCATTTGTTGCAGGGATCAGAACATTGTTAGTAGTGCCCGAAGTGCCCGCTGCAGTACTGGGAGTGAAGAACGGTGGAAGCCCATACGGAAACCCAGCTGGCATAGCAAAGCGAGCGTCTGCAGATGCGGTTGGGAGCACGCTTGTAGTCACCGGTATAGCTGTGGCTATAGGGATAGCCGTAGCTGATTGTTCTTGAGCGGCTAGCAGAGCAGTCATGACATCATTAGCTTTAGCCAATTCTTCCCTTAGAGTGGCTAACTCGGTACGGAGCTGAGCTTTCTCTTCTTCCATGGCTGCCGAATTCTTCTTTCTGTAGAGTCTTGTCCGGTGTATTCTGTCTGGTTCGTAAACTTTCCGAGCACGAGCCACCTTTCAATCTCTGTGGCAGAAGAACCAGGAGGCAGTGAGCACTTGTAAACCTTTTGTGGCTTGATGAATGATGCACATGATGCATGATATGTACAAATGCAAATGCAAAAGTTGTTTTTGGACATCGAAGGATTTTTAGACAAATTAGGAGTTTTGTAAACAATATCTAAACAAGCAAAGCAAAACGAAGCGTTTACAAGGTGAATCCCTTTGAAATACTAAGCCAAGGGAAGACTTTTGAAATATAAACAAATAAAACTCTCAAGCATAGGAAGTGGTGGGATGATCCTCAGACTTAGACTCCGAATCCGAACCGCAATATCTAGCGTAGAAGTTGCGTCGTCCTCTGGCTCTCTTGGAGTCCCGCATAAGTAGCTCATCCTTTTCTTCAAGTTCCCTTCGGACCTTAACCAATTCCTTCTTCAACATCAGGTTCTCATGAGTCTTCTGCTCATCCTTACCATCCAAAGTCATGATTAGATTCTCAGCCTCATTGTATCGGGCTTTCCACATTTGTTTCTCACGACTTTCCATGGCCAGATGCTCCTGATACATCTCCTGAGTTGTGGGAGGTAGAGGTAAAGGTATAGATGGAGCAGATGCAGCCACATGTCTCATAGCAGGGTATGGCATACCAATCTCTTCGGCTCGGTTTATTACCCACTGAGTATAGGCCTCATGAGCAATACCAGATCTCACACCCAAATGCTTCACACTCTTCCTACGGACCTTAGACCAAGCCCTTGTGAAAGCCTCCCTTTGTCCGGTGGGGGCGTTCGAATAATAGAAGAACTCCGGAGATGTAGCAAGATTGATGGGCTTTGTCTTCATAGGGAACCCAAACTGTCTAATAGCAAGCTCCGGATTGCAGTTGATTCCCCCACGGGTACCAAGAAGAGGTACATTGAGAAAGTCTCCACAACCAGTAATAATCTCCTTAACCTGAGCGGCGGGAGTGATCCAGACCACCTCGTTAGGAGAGAGAGCCATCATCCGCTGTGAGTAGGACCAATCCTCCGAGTTATCATGGAAGGAGCTCGGAAGGTGAGAAATAAACCACCTATATAGGAGAGGCACACGGCAAAGTATATACCCACGACCTTTGAGAGTCCGGTCATGGATAGCATGATACATGTCAGCTAGCAAGGTAGGAACCGGATTCCTAGAATGGAAGATCTCAATAGCGTTCATGTCCACAAAGTTGTCGAGATTCGGGAAGAGAATGAGCCCATAGATAAGCAATGCAAGAATAGCCTCGAGTGCGTCCTGACAAGTAGTTTCGAGATTAGCTTGCTCAAGTAGATACTTGGAAGTGAACCCTCGGATGTGAGACTTAGTAGTAAGATGCTTGGAGACATCGGAAGTCTTGAGATAGAGATCCTTAGCAATAACCAGAGGAGTAAGAGAAGCTCCGGGACCGGTGAAGGGCGTCGTCTCGGCTATAGGTGAACCCAACAAGTATGAATAAGCCTCAAGAGTAGGGACCAACTGGAAATCCGGGAAAGTGAAGCAGCGGAAGCTCGGGTCATAGAATTGCACTAGAGTGTGCACGAGCTTCTCTTCAACATTAGTCCGGAGAATAGTAAGCAAACCACCATACCAGAGTCGGAAACCCGTTTGATTCTTCACCTTGAGTGCCAACTCTCTCAAACTAACCAAATCAACCTCCTTGAACTTGTAGGATTTAGTCTTCTTCATACCTGTAATGTTTACAAAGCTTTTAATTTGTCCAATCCTTCGATGAATGCATGAGAAAAAATTTATGCATGAATGCATGTATGCATGATTGTTTTTTCAATTACAGAGAAAACATGGAGGGTTGAGATTAAAGTCGAGGAGCCAAGGGCGGACACGGTGCCCGGTAAACTAAAGTTTAGGATAATAGTAACCAAGGTTCTAATCAAGTTCCCAAACTGCAACCTCTCTTTCGTATATCATGGTAGCACGGGACAACGTCCGTTCCATGTTTATTCGCAAGAAGGTCTAGTTTGAGTGTAGTATCGCGTGACGACTAAAACTCGAGACAACACTCGGTTTAGCCACCGCACTACGTCCTAAAAAGGCCAGGGATGGGTTTGGTAACTACGGTCCATAGCATCGTCGAACAATTGAAAGCAAAGTGCCTAAGCATGACAACACACGCCGACAATATTACTTCCAAAGTGCCTCAGCTATGTGAGATTGATCGCATAACCCAATACACGAGGCAACCCTCGGATCGAATTGTCGATTATATCTCTACCTATTCATAAGTTCACTCAGCCCGGGTACAGGACTTTTGATATTCTCACCCCACACGTCAAATGAAAAAATAAACAAGTATTCACATATGTAAGCAATAAAACAAAGTGTAAACATAAACTAAGGAAAACTAGGCGTGACCCGCTAAAAAAGTCCCCAGTGAAGTCGCCATTTCTGTTATCGCGATTTTCGGGTGTCAAGTCATAAATTAGGCTTGAACCTTTCAATCTTTGATATTCTCTATTTTTTCTTGGGAAGGGCAAAATTGAGAAAAACCCTTAGATTCGAAGTTCGGGGGTCGCTTTTGCTACGGGAAGGTGTTAGGCACCCGGAACGATTATGGTATTCCATAAGAACCGTTTTCTTAGTTTTATGTCTACGCTTTATTTTTAATGCTATTTATGAAAAAAGGAATTTATTTATGTTAAGAATGGGGGGAGAAAGTGTTTGAGGTTTTATTTTAGTGGACTTGGAGAGGTTTTGACCTCATGCCTACATACCCATTTAAGGGATCAAACTCCATGTAGTTCTCTCTCAAAAAAAGCTTTTTGTGTGTTTGGTTGATTTTAGTTTTTGTTGGAAAATGGTTTTGAAGAAGAGAAAGAGGCCTTAAAGGCATAAGAGAGAAAAATGGTGAATGGTTGGTTCAATTGTTATTAAAAAAGTCTAAGTAGAAATTAGGATTCATTTGGATTTGTTTAAGAAAATAAAAGAAAAAATTCAATGGAGTTTTGACTCCAAGGTTTGTTTGGAAAAATTTGAGTGATGGAATTGGTTTATTATTTTTTTGAAAATTGACATTTGTCTAAAAAATCGCGTTTCCTAAGCATACATCTAAACGGTAAACATGCAACGTGTGTGCGTGTCGGTGCTTGTGTCGGTGTACATTACTTATAGTGTCCATAGTCCTTTACATTGAGTCCTAGATACATGCTATGGTCTTGCAAAGAATTTTAAAAGGAACTAATCTATCTAAGATTATTACAAACCCAATTGATATAGAAATGAATGGAAAAAATGATGCCAAAACTATAGGATGAATGAAATGTGAGATGAGATGGTTAGTATCATAAAGCATAAAAATAGTAGAAAGGTAAACAAAATTGAATAGAATAGCAAGAGAGAAAAAAAAGTAATGAAATGAAATAAAGTGGTAAAAATACACCTAGAATTTAGGTATAACACTCATACATGCATATGACCTATAATTCCCTCATTATAGCCATTTTTTGAAAGGTTTGAATTTAAGCTACAATGTGAGGATCATAAGAGCACACACAAGCAAAGCATTATATCATATTCCTAGAGATATTTTCACACATTATTTCACATGCCAAAATATCACAATATGAAAAAATGCATCAAGAACATATATGGAATTTAATGAGCAAGAATTAAATGAGCAAGAATTAAAAGAACAAAGTAAAGAAAATAAATGCAAAAATAAGCAAATAAATTCTAAAACTTAGAAGAAAAATTAAAATGATAGGGAAATATTTTTTAGAAATTTTTTAGAAGCATAAAACACCAAGAAAGTGTAAAAAAGGTATTTAAAAACACAATTAAAAAGCAATTAAAAAGAGGCTCAGCAGGATTTAATCTGGACCGTTGGATGAATCCAGAGGTCCAAATCTAACTCCCAAGATCACATCACAGCCACTGGATCAAAGATCCAAGGGTCCAAAAAAGAGCACAAAAGATAGTGTAAAATTGCAGGAAGCACAGTGACCGTTAGATCAAAGATCTAACGGTTCAAACAGAAGATATACCATATTCCACACAAAAAATCACACACAGGATTCAAAATCAAACACACAGCAGCCATCAGATCTTGGAACAATCCAGATCTGATGGTTCACAGAGCGAGGGAACACCACAGCAGCATGCACGCGCGCGCGTGGGAACGGAGGGAGTATATAAAGGAATTTTCACACAAAAAAACACATAAACCTCTTCTCCTTCTCTCTCTAAGTCACACTTAGAGAGAGAAGCTCTCCCCTCTCTCTAAAAACAGCTCGCCGGAGAAGAAGGTGGAGGAGGTGGCCGGAGCTGCTCCGGCGCGGCGGAGCTTTTTTTTTTTTTTTCAAAATTTTTATACCAAAAGCTTCGTCTCCTCCTCCTCTACACAAATCCGGCACTAGTTTTAGAAAGGGCTGAGAGATTTGGGCTAGATCTACATTTTTACTTTGAAATTTTTTTCACACTTTTCGCAAAAAAAACTACGGATCTAGATATCCTTTTCTCTATGAAGTCCAAATCCGGCCTCAAAATTTCCAAAATCCGAACACAAAAGCCTAGATCTACAAATCTTTATCCGTAACAAACTTTTTCACACTTTTTCTACACTACATGCGCGCGCGAAAATGAAGAAAAAGAGGAGAGAAATGCGTTACCTCTGTCGTAGAACGGAGAAAAATCTTCGGAAAACTTCGAATCTCCCTTTTTCCCCTCTCCGTGCGCGCGCGTTTTCGCTCCGTTTGTGGTTGTTTTTGCTCAAAAATCCGGTACGTTTTGGTGTTGATGTGATGATTCGCGGTGGTTTTGAGTGAATCCGGTTCGGATTTGTTGATTTTGTAGTGATTGGAGTTGATTCTGAGCAGATCCGGTTTAGATCTGTTGATTTTGGTGATGATGTGTTCTTGGTGTTCTTCCTCTTTTTTCTGAGATTTTTCTGTTTTGATTCTGTTATGGATGAGAGAGAGAAAAAGATTCTGTTTGAGACTGATTGTGATTGATTCTGATTTTTTTTTGACTGATTGTGATGGATCTGACACATTTACTATTTATAGCCTGCCATGTGTATCGGAGACCCAATGGAAAATTGACACCTGGACTGTTTTGGACTTAAGGACTAATCTGCAAAAAAGTTAATATGAGGACTAATCTGCAATAAAAAAAAGATTAAAAAAAATGCAATTAAAAAAAGTATTGGACAAAAATGCAATTTTGGGACTCTTTTGGGGGACCGAAATGTAAATAAAAAATAAAATGAATTAAAATTGGTAATTGGTAAAAAGGTAAAGTGAAACGAAAAATAAAATCAACAAACGGACTAAAACGAACAAATTACCGACATGAGGTATTTTAAAATACCTCCCTGTCGGAATTTTGACAGGAAAAGACCAAAATGCCCCTAGGGACTAAACTGACCCAAACTGACTCAAATGCAATTTTGAAATGATTTTTTAAACAAAGACTCAACAATGATTTGTACAGACAAGTTAGAAAGGCTCAGAGACAGTTACAGGGACTAAAATGGGTTCCGCTGCAGGAAATGACCAAAATACCCTTTTGTATGATTTCTGAAATAAAAATGCAAGAAAAGTAATGCGACGTTTCAGAGAGTTCTTAAATGACTTGTAATGTCAGAAAAGACAGAGGCAGTAAAATACGTTTAAAAAGAGAGTAAAGATTCAGAGTAAAATAACAGAGAATTGACAAATATCAGTGTTAAAAAAGAAATTTGAACGAGTATTTTTAGGTCCAAAATCAGGGTATAACAATCAACAACAACTTAAACATCATATATAATTCACATAATGCATATACAAATATATTACATTACTATCAACACTAAATCATATTATAATAGCTTCATAGATCATCAGTAATATTATATTCAACCCACATTCCTACCCCGACACTAAATCATATTATTATACTCTTAAACACCTTAATTGAACTCATAGAACTTCTAGTTTTGAGGGTTGGTATTATCCCATAAGTACTTATCTTATCTCACTTTCTCCCCCAAAACTATCTAAAATATCAAAACAGCCCTCAACTAAATATTTTATATTATTTTCAAATCTTTATTCTATTTAACAATAAAATAAATCTCATATCATAATCAAATCCTCCAAAACTCATAACTTATCACGTCATCAATCAAATCATCATAAATCATCAAAACATACCAAAATCATGCATATATTATATAATTATAATATAATCACCTAAACTCGATTAAATAAACGATTAAACGAAAGTGGGCGTTACAACTCTCCCCCACTTAAAAGATTTTCGTCCTCGAAAATTTACCTCAAGTAAACAACTCTGGATAAGACTCCAGCATCTTACTTTCAAGCTCCCACGTCAAGCTTTCACCAGTCGCTCCCGACCAAACGACTCTCACGAGAGGTATCTCCTTGCCTCTCAACATCTTCACTTTACGATCATCAATCCTCAACGGTAAAGTTTCTACCGTAAGGTTGTCTCTAACTTGCACATCGTCACTCTGAATTACATGAGATGGATCCGGAACATACTTTGGAAGTTGCGACACATGGAAAACGTTGTGCAAATTCGAAAGATGCGGCGGTAAACCCACTCGGTAAGCCACCGTTCCAACTCTTTCCAATATCTGATACGGACCAATGAACTTCGGGGTCAACTTCTTTGACTTCAAAGCACGTCCTACACCAGTCATAGGAGTGACTCTCAAAAACACGTGGTCTCCTTCCTGAAATTCAAGATCTTTTCTACGCTTATCATGATAACTCTTTTGTCGACTCTGCGACGCCTTCATTTTCTCTTGGATCATCTGAACTTTCTCAGTAGTTTGCTGAACAATCTCTGGTCCTAAGACCGCTCTTTCTCCTGATTCAAACCAACACAACGGAGTTCTGCATCTCCGACCATACAAAGCCTCGAACGGTGCCATTCCAATACTAGAATGATAACTATTATTATAAGTGAACTCGATCAACGGAAGATGACTGTCCCAAGTTCCTCCTTGTTCAAGAACACAAATTCTCAACAAATCCTCTAGCGACTGAATTGTCCTCTCCGACTGACCATCTGTCTGTGGATGATACGCCGAACTCAATCTCAACTTCGAACCCAAGGCCTCTTGCAAACTTTTCCAAAATCTAGAAGTAAATCTTGGATCTCTATCTGACGCGATGCTCGAAGGAACACCATGCAACTTCACAATCTCCTTGATATAAATCTTTGCCAACTGGGCAACAGGGAAACTAATATTAATAGGTAGAAAATGAGCTGACTTCGTCAACCTATCAACAATAACCCAAATTGCGTCGCTCCCTCTCGGAGTATTCGGCAAACTCGTCACAAAATCCATCGATATAATATCCCATTTTCATTCTGGCACATCTAAAGGTACCATCATCCCAGCGGGTTTCTGATGCTCGACTTTCGACTTCTGACAAACTAAACAGGAATACACAAACTGTGCCACATCTCGTTTCAAACCAGACCACCAGAAAATCTTCTTTAAATCATGATACATCTTCGTAGCTCCCGGATGAATACTCAAGCTACTTCTATGACTCTCTTCAAGAATCATCTTCTTAATCTCTTCATTGTCTGGGATACAAATTCTTCCTCGGAATCTCAACACACCTTGATCATCGATTTTAAAATCACTGTCTTCAGTCTGATCTCTAGCAACCAACAAGTCCACAAACTTTACATCAACTTTCTGTGCTTCCTTGATACTTTTCAGAAATTCACTATCAATCTTCAGCATACCCAATTTCACACTCTAAGGTGTCCATTCACAAACCAAACTCAAATCTCTAAACTGTTCAAGCAATTCGAACTCTCTGATCATCATGGCGGACATATGCAATGTCTTCCTACTCAAGGCATCTGCAACAACATTAGCTTTACCTGGATGATAATTCAAGCCAAAGTCATAATCTTTCAACAATTCAAGCCATCTTCGCTGTCTCATATTCAATTCCTTCTGATCGAACAAATACTTCAAACTCTTGTGATCACTAAACACCTCAAATCTCGAACCATACAAGTAATGTCTCCATATCTTCAATACAAAGACTACGGCCGCCAACTCGAGATCATGTGTAGGATAATTCTTCTCATGAATTCTCAACTGTCTTGAAGCATAAGCTACCACTTTACCTCCTTGCATAAGTACACCTCCTAAACCCAACTTGGACGCATCACAATAAACCACAAAAGGTTCATCTGACTTCGGCAAAATTAACACTGGAGCAATCGTCAAATGCTTCTTCAATTCACCGAAACTTTTCTCACAATGGACGTCCCACACAAAAGTTTTACCTTTACAAGTCAACTGCGTTAGCGGAAGAGCTAACTCAGAAAATCCTTCAATAAACCTTCTATAGTAACCAACTAAACCCAAAAAGCTTCTAATTTCAGTAACGAACTTAGGAGTATCCCATTGCGATACAGCTTCGACTTTAGACGGATCCACAGCAATACCATCTCCGGAAATAACATGGCCAAGGAAACTCACTTCATTCAACCAGAATTCACACTTAGACAATTTAGCATAAAGTTTCTTCTCTTTCAACACTTGTAAGACAACCTTCAGATGCTCGGCATGTTCTTCTTCAGTCTTGGAGTAAATCAAGATATCGTCAGTGAACACAACTACGAACCGATCCAAAAATGCATGGAAGATGCGATTCATATACTCCATAAACACTCCAGGTGCATTGGTAACACCAAAAGGCATAACTTTATATTCATACTGACCATAACGCGTTCTGAAAGCTGTCTTCTGCATATCTTCATCTTTTACTTTAATCTGGTGATAACCTGATCTCAAATCAATCTTGCTGAAAACTCGTGCACCCACTAGCTGATCCATCAAATCATCAATTCTCGGAAGTGGATACCTATTCTTGATAGTTACCTTGTTCAATTGCCGATAATCAATACACAACCGCATACTACCATCTTTCTTCTTTACTAGCAAAATCGGCGCTCCCCAAGGTGAAACACTTGGTCTAACAAACTTCTTCTCAAGCAAGTCTTCCAACTGTTTCTTCAACTCAGATAACTCAGAAGCAGACATACGATAAGGTGCCATCGAGACCGGCTTCGTTCCAGGAACAAGATCAATAGAAAACTCAACTTCTCTCTCTAGAGGCACATCAGGAATCTCATCTGGAAAAACTTCAGGAAATTCACACACCACCGGTAACCTATCAATCACTTCTTGATTCTCAATAGATATAGTAGCCATTAACGAAAACATCAAGATACCGTCGCGTTCCAGTTGCTTCAGCTGCTTAGCAGATAAAAACTCTGCACCACTTTCCTCTTCGACGGAAGAGAAATGTACTGACTTGCTAAAACAATTAATAAGAACGTGGTTGTACTCTAACCAGTTCATACCCAAAATCACATCCATACCACTCAAAGGTAGACAAACTAAATCCATTTTAAAATCACGACCAAACATAGACAAAGGACATTTCAAACATACGAGAGAAGTAGTCACCGAACCCTTAGCCGGAGTTTCGACAACCATCTTTCCATTCATATCAGACAAATCAAGACCCAAAGCAGAAACACAATCGAAAGCAATAAAACAATGCGTAGCACCAGTATCAATAATAGCAACTAAAGGAGTATTATTAATATAGCAAGTACCTCTGATCAAACGATCGTCATTCTCTGTCTGAGTCCCAGTCAAAGCGAAAACCCTACCAGTAGTCGGCGCCCTCTTAGGCTGAGTACACTGTGAACTAATGTGACCCTCTCCATTGCAATTAAAGCACGCAATGTCTGTACGATTGCAATCAGCTACAACATGACCTTTCTTACCACACCGGACACACTTCTTGATTTCCTCAGGGCAGGCGTTGCTCTTGTGGCCTTTCTCACCACAATTGAAGCACACAATCTCTACAGCATCCTTCTTCTTAGGCCGCCTAACATCGACCATCTTCTGTTTACCTTTGTCAGCGGGGGCACCGTACGACTTAGGACGACTCTGCTGTCCCTTGCCCTTCCTTTCATTCACTACCTTGTAGTGAGCCTTCGTATCCTCTTCGTAGATTCTGCAGCTATTAACCAAATCTTGAAAAACTCTCATCTGTTGATACCCAATCGCCCTCTTGATGTCGGGCCTCAAACCGTTCTCGAACTTGATGCATCTCGAGAACTCAGCATTCTCAGCAGTATAGTGCGGATAGAACTTAGACAGCTCCACGAACTTGGCAGCATACTCTGTCACGGACATATTTCCTTGCTTCAGCTCAAGGAATTCGATCTCGTTCTTCCCGCGAACATCTTCCGGAAAGTATCTTCTTAGGAACTCTCTCCTGAAAACAGCCCAAGTCACAACAGCTCCCTCCTGCCCAAGGGTAGGCAGAAGAGCAACCTACCAGTCATCAGCTTCCTCGGCTAGCTGATGAGTACCAAACCGCACTTTCTGACCCTCCGTGCACTGCATAACCCGGAAAATCCTCTCAATCTCCTTAAGCCACGTCTGGGCTCCATCAGGGTCATAACGTCCTTTGAAAGTCGGAGGGTTCTTCTTCATGAACGTCTCCAACATCCTAGCTTCAGCATTCGCACCGGCATTCACGTTAGGTTGTTGTCCCACAGCTTGGCAACAGCTTGTAGAGCAGCAGCTAACGCAGCATCGTTTCTTCCAGCCATTTCCGAGATTCTACAAAAGTAGCAACAACAACATAAGATAGTAATATAAATATTACTAAGACTCGACACGACTCTCTAATTGACCGGACGGACCGACCTGCTCTGATACCAATTGTAACACCCCGTTTTCCCAATATTTAAAATTTCTTTAAAAAAAACATAACATTTATCAGAGCAAACATCAAGCAACGGGATATCACATATAACGCAATCCAACAGTTAAATAATAATTTAACCAATATCTTAAACATTTGCAGCGGAAAATCTTAACCATAATTCATGAAACGTTTTGGCACGCAGGCCCAACAAGTATCTCAAAAGAGTTAATCAAATAGTAAATATTCATGGCAGTTCACGTAAGAGAATGAAGCATGTTATAGCATAAAACCCCATCCCGTTACGTATCAGAGCGACCTAGACGACACAGTGAAGGCAAGGCCACTCACGACGGCAACTGCACACTAAGCACGATCACCTGCAAGTTACCCATACGAAGGGCAACATTTTCAAGCAGAAGGGGTGAGATTTCATAATAAAATAACATTAATCAATGTAATTGCGAATCATCAATTAACATCATAATCATTCCATTATTAACTTTGCATAAATGCTAAACAGTTATCACGTAATCATATATCCAATTCATTATGAACAACGTAACATAATCAATAAACACTTATCACGTAATCACATATTCATTCATTATCAACAAGGCATCTTAATCATGACAATGTGACAATGCTCCTAGACTCCTTATATGCATGTGGTACCAATCGTCATCATAAGTATTAATATACTTTAATCGTGCGGAGGACAAAGCTCCTATAAAACGTGCGGAGGACAAAGCTCCTAATATTCGTGGTGAGGACTAAGCTCAATGATATGCTATGCATGGACACATATGAACAAAACATCGTAATCAACTTATCAACATGCATCCAATAATTTTGAGCTAAACTTCATCATATAATTATGCACTTAGTTAAATAACGGAAGCAGCATAAACAGGTCACATAACAAGATGATATCATTATATCAAAGCACATAATTTGTATCATTATCACATCTTCTTATCTTGCATGAATATACAATACAATAGTTCATATTCAATTAATATTAATATAACTTAAACAACTCTACATTCTGCAGTAAACGACATCACTAGGTCTCATTACCAGTTAGGGGTTCACTCTTGATCAACAAGTGCGACACAGATCGCATAAACACATAAACAAGTTCATCCTGGTTGTACTCGCGAGGCGAGAGTACTTACTCGCCATGGCGAGTACCACTCAACTCCCAAACTAAGGTTGTTCTGGGTTCCCTCTGATCCTACATTCATTCCTAATCAATACTAGGTATGTTCAGGTACTCAAAGGCATACAAGATTCAACTAAAAAGGTCGAAACACGAAATATGACATGCACTCTGCCTAAGCTCGCGAGGCGAGGAAGGGTTGCTCGCCATGGCGAGTTGCACCAAACAACTCGCGAGGCGAAGGGAAGGGGCTCGCGTGGCGAGCGATGAAGTTCATCACTCGCGAGGCGAGGATCATCCCTCGCCGTGGCGAGCGATGAACAGAAGCACGGGCAGACTAGGGTTCTTCTCAAAAATCCATCACACGACATGGTTCAAAGCGTGGTTTTGATTCCAGAATTCATCCTAAACATATTCTAAGGTTAAAGGACGGTTCTTTCATCAATCTAACAAGTTTTACCGTTTGATCATCAATTTTTAGGGTTTTGACCTAATTCTAAAACTTCACTAAATCAATCCTAACTTTGTCAACTAATCATCAGAATTACAGTAAATAACATTATTGAATTATTAGTCTCACCCTTAACCTTGTATGAAGAAAATCGCAGCACTCTACCTTGGTTCCTCTAGACTTGGCTTTTTCTCCCTTTTCTCCAAGAACGTACGTACAACAAAATGTTTTCTAAAACTAGGTCTAGCCTTTTTATATCTGCTCTGAATTACTTATCTTATCTCACTTTCTCCCCCAAAACTATCTAAAATATCAAAACAGCCCTCAACTAAATATTTTATATTATTTTCAAATCTTTATTCTATTTAACAATAAAATAAATCTCATATCATAATCAAATCCTCCAAAACTCATAACTTATCACGTCATCAATCAAATCCTCATAAATCATCAAAACATACCAAAATCATGCATATATTATATAATTATAATATAATCACCTAAACTCGATTAAATAAACGATTAAACGAAAGTGGGCGTTACACCCTGGTTGGTACAACATGCATGATTAAGAGGTCGTAGTTGCATTTTGTCTAGATGGTTCAAGATGTGTAAGATGTCTAAGTTGCATTGTCGAGTTAAAGTGAAGCATCAACAACTTAAACATCATACATCTTCCACATAAGGCATATAAATATTTCACATAACCAACAACAGCAACGTAGGCGACACGTAAACATCTCAAGATATAACCATATCAAATGATAATCAACAACAACTTAAACATCATATATAATTCACATAATGCATATACAAATATATTACATTACTATCAACACTAAATCATATTATAATAGCTTCATAGATCATCAGTAATATTATATTCAACCCACATTCCTACCCCGACACTAAATCATATTATTATACTCTTAAACACCTTAATTGAACTCATAGAACTTCTAGTTTTGAGGTTTGGTATTATCCCATAAGTTTTGGATTAACTTAGAAATTGTTATGCTGAATTTTCATAAGATTTTCACTGTGACCTACGTGCAGTAATTTGACCATAACTCAAGTTCTATAACTCGTTTTGACGTCAGACCAATGACCTAAGACCAATTCCGTACCAATCAATACCAGTTTTCATTTGAAATTCGGACAAAGTTGTGCTGAAATTCATAAAAATTCACTAAGACCTCCTTGGAGTATTTTCATCATATCTCAAAAACCAAAAATCATTTTCATGTCAAACCAAAGCCACCGGAAAGCTAACACAATTATCTACAACTTTCATTTTTACACCAAAGGCCAATTCAAAACAGAAACGTGTGAGAAAGATGCAAGAACGCGAAACAGGGAATGCTGTCAAAGTGCAGATCGCGAGGCGAGTAAGTGTATTCGCTGTGGCGAGTTGCAACGGACAAATCTACGGGAACAGACTAGTTTTCACTCCAAAAGCCCCAATTTCATCAACCCAAATCCCAAATTTGATAGGAAACTCAACCTATGTTTATTCTACAGCCTGAACTTCAATTCTTAACACAATTTCGATGGTTTCTACACTTTTCAATTCAAAAATCAATAATCAAAACCTAATCCCAATTATCCAACCTAAGTACAACAACATGTTAAATCACAAATTCAGAATCATAGGCTTAAGAAGATTGAATGTTAGTCCCACCCTTACCTTAAAGAATGAAAATCACAGCCTCTAGGTCTTCTCCCTCTTCTCTTGGCTTTTTCTCCCTTTTCTCCAAAAACAGTCGTACGTTATGTTTTTTCTAAACTAGGTCTCTCCTATTTATATAAATCCTTAACCTACTTGTTTTTCTCTTGAATCCAAATCTTAATATTCTATTTTAGTATATATATATATATATACACACACATAAAATATTTCTATAACAATAATAAATAACAAATATATCTCTATAACATATATATATATATATATATATATATATATATATATTTCGATAACAAATCATTTATATTTTTATATCAAATGACATATATTTCTACAACAAATCATATATATTTCTATAACAAATGACATATATTTCTACAACAAATCATATATATTTCTATAACAAATGACATATATTTCTACAACAAATCATATGTATTTCTATAACAAATGACATATATTTCTACAACAAATCATACATATTTCTATAACAGATCATATATATTTCTAAATCAAAAAACATATATATTTCTAAATCAAATAGCTTATATATTATACTAATAAATACCAACATATAACATAACAAAATATCACTCATCAAAATAAATCATATAAATCACACAAATCATATAAGTATATTCTAAACTCATTAAAATAATCAAATAATTAGAGAGGGGGTTACAACTCTCCCCCCCTTAAAAGAATTTCGTCCTCGAAATTCAAAGCGCACAAGAAATAATTTTTTTTTTTTTTGATAAGCAAGGAGAAAGGACGTGCATCAGGAGACATCGTCGACATCCCAACTAGGTTGGCACCCCGAGACATCGCCATCCTTTGCCGCCAAACTCGAAGAAAAATTTTAGTAAAAAAAGGGAAAATTAATTACAGAAGGAGGGGGGACTAGGCCAATACCCTCAAAAAAAAAAAAAAAAAACAGAACAAAAGAAATAAAAGATTAAGGAACTCTATAATTGGGTAGACCAATTATGTCACAATAGAAATCCATAAACAACTCAGCTGGAAGCGTGCCTAACCAAATAGTACCATAGTTGAAGCAAATCATTTTCTTTGATAACACTTCTTTCTTTGATTTCTTTGTACAGAGAAGCATCCTTTCAACAAATCATCATTGAATAAGTACTTCCTCAACATTGGCATATCCATCTTCACTTTTTGGCTTCTCGGACATTCCAAAATAACATAATCATTGGGAAGATGGAGGAGGACCTCTCTGTGCACGAGTCTGATAATGCGGCTTGCCAATGACTTGATTTTTACGAGCTTGCTTTTGTGACTTTGAGAGGACTTGCGTGAAGCCATTCGTTGGTCGTATTCGCGAATTCTGGACAATAAATCCAGACCATTCTGTATGTTTTTACTAATGTGTGCTTCAGGCTGAACAGATGGGACCTGAGTCGGTATATTTACCTCTGCATCATCAGTACCAGTGTTTGCTGCGTGTTGGGTTTGTAGGCCAATTTCAGATGTAACTTGCTCGAAGTCATTTCCACCATCAGCCTTGCCTATATTCTCATCAACAGTTATCTCCTCCAACACATGTCTTGAAGTGCTATGCAGCCAGTCTGTGCGATTCTTAGTAACTTCTGCTGCACCTTGTAATGTTGCCCCTTCTGCGGCTTCAAGGGTAATTTGGAGAGTGTCATACCCCAAATTTGGCCCGTTTGAAATCTTTTATCGGTTTCTTTTACCATTTAAAACTCGTTTTTGTGTCGTCTTTAATTATTAAAAAAAAAAAACTGTCATCCTGCATTTAAGTCTCTCCTCGCTTTTTACAACAGTTAAAATCACTTCATCCGTTTTTTTTTATACATAACTTTTAGACGCATTTTATTTTTAAAAGTTTTAGTCGTAACGGTCAAGTCTTTTTTTAAAGGTCTAATTGTATTTTAAAAGTCGCGTTTTTTAATCATTTCAGACAAAATTTCGACAGGGAGGATACTTTGAAGTACCTCATGTCAGATTTCAAAGGGCCTTTTTTTTTATTATTAATTAATATTTTATTTTTATTTTATTTGTCATTTTTTATTTTTTATTTTTTGTTTATTATTATTTTATTTTTTATTTTTATTTTTTTTGAAAAAAAAACAAAGAAAGGAAAGTCAGTCACGTGACTTTCTTCTTCTTTCCTTTTTTTTCTTTTTTTCTTCGTTTTCTTCTTTCTTTTCTTTTTCTTTTTATTTTTATTTGTTATTTGTTAAGTCTTTGTCCCCAAGTCTCCAACAGGGGTATTTTGGTCTTTGATATGTACCAGAGCCAACCCTATTTTGTCACTATAAGTACACTGTCTAATCATTGGGAAGAGGGTCCGAAAATCACTGTAGCCGCGTCAGAGTCAGAAAACGGGTCAGATTGGTCCCTATCACATAGAAAACACCTTTCCCTTTTCTCTCTCTTTCCAAATACGGATCAAATACCAAAAATCACAAAAAGATGAACATCACCAACAACACTCATATTCATGAACATTCATTCTCATAACTTTTTACCAGAAATCAACATAAACACCACAAATCCATAAAACCAACTCAAATCAACACATAACAAAAACAAAGCGAACCGAACCGGAGCAAAAGGGACGCGCCTGAACCGGATCGGAGAGAAGCAAGCAACACGCATTCGAATCAAAGAGCAAAAAGAGCAGAACGGAGCAAAAAGAGCAGATCGGACCAGAAACAACAACAACAAAGCATAAAGAGGTAAGAAAATTTTCAAATCTTCATTTGTAGATCTAGATCAAATTTCTCTACCCTTTTTAAAACTAACACCGGATTCGTATAGAGGAGAAGGAGAAGAAGCTTTTGATGTAAAAAATTTCAAAAAAAAATAAAAAAAAGGGCTCCGACGCGGCGGCGCTATGGCCGACCACCGCGCCGGAGCAGCTCCGGCCGCCCCTATTCATCTTCTCCGGCGCTGTGTTCTTGAGAGAAGGGAGAGCTTCTCTCTCTAAGTTTAACTTAGAGAGAGAAGTGTTTTGGATTTGTTTTTTTTTTTTTGTTAAAATTGCTTTTATAGTGCTTTCTTTTTTGCTGGATCACACGCGCGCGTATTCATAATCTTACGATGCTCCATCGCGTTAGTAGCCATCAGATCTGGGTCGTTCCTTGATCTGACGGCTACCGTATGGTCTGTCTTTAAATCCTGTGTGTGTTCAGCTGTATGGACTGTGGTGTGTTTTCTGTTTGAACCGTCAGATCGTTGATCTAACGGTCACTGTGCTTCCAGTATATCCTTCCTTTTTTTCTGTTTATTTTTAAAACCGTTGGATCTTAGATCCTATGGCTGTGATGAGATCTTGGGATTCAGATCTGGACCTCTGGATTCATCCAACGGTCCAGATTAGATCCTGCTGAGCCAATTTTGTTTTTTTTTAATTAATTGTTCTTTATCATTTTTTAATACTTTTTACACTTTTTTTTGACATTTTAATGCTTTTAAAAATTCCAAAAAATATTGTTCTTATCATCTTAATTTTCTCTAATTTTTAAAATCCATCCTATTTGTTTTCTTTTAAAAAAAAATTTATTTATTTCTTATATGATGATCTTAATTGTTGCTTGTCTTTATTCCTTGCTTTTTATTTCTTATGTCTCATTCACCATGATATTTCTTATGCTTACTAACGATTTAATTTTTATCTTGAATCATAGCATGCACGTTTAATTTTCTCATCATTTTGTTTTGTCATTGATTTAGTGTGTATAAATAGGGAATTGATGTAATTTTATTTCTTGCATTTTTATTTTGGCATAAAGGCCTTAGGGTTGTATTTAGGAATTGATGTAATAATCTAGGTAACACAAGCACCGACACTTGCACCGACACTACCACAATTTATTTACCGCTTTCCGTTCGCTTTTACGACGTTACGTTAGTTTAGAAAAATCATTTTTCTTAAAAAAAAATCAAATATGCAAAACTTCAAAATCATTTTCTTAACAACATTTTCTCTTTATTTTCTTAATCAAATTCTCAATCAATCTTAATTCAACTTCAACCATTTTTAAATTTTAAAATCAATCAACCTCACTTGTTTTCTTTATCTCATGCCTTGAGGCCTCTTTCTCTTCTTAAAACCCATTTTCAAAAAAATCTTAAAATCAACCTAACCCACCAAAGAAATTCTTGAGTGGAACTACGTCGGTTTTGATCCCTTTCCCAAAAAGGGTACGTAGGCAGAGGACTTGTCCTTCCAAATCAAATAAAAATAACCAAAAACATCCTTCTTCTCCCTCCATTCTTTCACTTAGATTTTAGGTAATAATTTTTCAAGTAAGCCAATTGAATTTAGCACAAGATAATTTAGGTAAGCGGTTCCTTCGGAGTACCGAAGTCGTTTAGGGTGCTTAACACCTTCCCTATTCGAAACCAACCCCCGAATCCAAAGTCTCGATAAGGGTTTTTACTCATTTTTTCCCTTCCCACGAATAAAAATTGAGAGTTCAAAGATTGACGATTCAAATCAATTAAATGGTTTGATATCCGAAAATCGGGGAGCACAGAGAGGAATACTATTATCTTTGTCCTGACTTGTATCTATTTCCTGCTCCAATGTTGTGGTTTCTAATTGGATGTCCATAGTGGCGGTTTCCTCTTCTCTGTCACATGTTGCGGTTTCTGTCTGGTCCAATGTTGTTTTTCTTGCTTCCTTGTGCAATGTTTCTGTTTCTTTTTCGAATGTCGGGTTGTCAATGATCTGAACAAGAACAGTAACCTCCAAAGTCTTTTGAGGAATTGTCGCTGCTGCATCCTCCTGATTATTTGCTCCAAAGGTAGTGGATGAACCAATACCTGCCGGGTTATCTTGGATTGGGACCCAATTTTCCTTCGTGACGGGGACTGGTTTCTTCCCTTGTGCAATCTTCTCCTTAGCTGCGATTGTTTCCTTACGAGGGTAAAACCTTCTACAAGCAGTCACATTGTGCCCTATGGCTTGACAATGAGTGCAAAAATCCGGTAACCATTCATATGCTACTTCCAACGTAAAAGCAAACCCTTCCCTCTCAACAACTATTTCGTGAAAGAGCTTGCGAGATAAATCCATGTCCACCAAAATGCGAGCGTAGTGACCGAACAAACGTTTGGTTGTTGCGTTGTCGATCAAGAGAGGAGTGCCCACCGCACTTGCAATCTCACGAAGCGTCTGCTCCATCCAATACTCTTGTGGAAGTTCAAGAAGACGAATCCACACTTGTGTGTGTGTGTTGCGCTGAGTGTGCATGTTAAAGTCCTTCGACCACTCAAAGAGCCTAAGAAGACCCGGTTTCAAGTTCATTGTTCCCGCAGCCCAGACCATGCGCATATCAGTTTCATTAGAGAAAAAGAATTCATAGAATCCCCTTCCTAGAGAGAGCATACGCCATTCCCCTCCGATCTTCCAAAACTTATGTAGTTTTGACTCAATGTCCTTTGTAGTATAAGGTTTGTCTCCCTTCTTCAAAACAAGCCGTCCCCACAAATTAGTCTTGCAAAAATTCCTTCCACATTCATAAAAGTCCTGCGTGATCTTAATACCAAGTGTTTCACCCCGAATATAAGGTACCAGCAAATTGTCATTCGATACCGCCTTATTCGTGCCTGTCAGTGCCTGTGCTAATGAGACCGGCGAAGGAACCACTGGTACGTAAGGTGTGGAAACCCTCCCGGTAGTGGGAATTGGGGTTGGAACCCTCAGCTCAGCCTGCCAGTCGAACATGGCAACTGAGATCACCCCTCACAAAATAGGTCAGAGAATTGACAGTTAAAGGTGGCCAGAGCAGTCGCCAATTAATCAATTATCACAATTATTTGTATGATAAAGAATACGTGATTCAATTAGGCAACAGTGAATAGAAATTGAAGGAAAAAACAAAAGATAGCAAACTGTTTGAAAAAGAAAGGTTCAAGCGGCGCCGTCATGCTTCTCCATCAAAAGGGAACTCTCTGTCAATATTAACAAGAAATAAATTCAATTATTGCATAACCATACTAAACTATATATAGTTAAATAGAAACTTCAACAAAACATGCAAACCACATCAAAGTTAGTCAATCAAACATGATCACATAATAAACATAACTATTAATCAGAAACACAACAACAACCAATCAAACAACATAAAAACAGTAGTACAACTATTACTCGACACAACTTGACTCAACTACTTGGCCGGACGGACCGACTTGCTCTGATACCAATTGTAACACCCCGTTTTCCCAACATAAAAATTTCATAAAAATAATCAGAGTTTTACACGTAAACGGAATGTCACATTCTTTTCTTAAAATCATAAACTGAATAAATAATTTAGGCAATGTACTTTATATTTCAAATAATAATAAAAAATTGAATAATTAATTTACACATAGTAAATTAGAATGTAGATCATTAAACGTAATAGGATGGTTTTTTCTTATGACTATGAAATATCATCCAATTAGCGTAATTTGCACTTGATCCAAGAGTTTCAAGGTCCTAACTTGAGTCTGCAAATCGGTTAAAGTCAACATTATGTGGATAATACGCATCAAAGTATTCGGAGAAGAAATGACCAAGAAAATGAAGTGTTTCTTAGTAACCAGAAACAAATTTTTCAAGAATATTAATGTTCATATGTATAAGAAGAAAGGAATAATAAGAGAGGGAAAAGAAGTATTGCCTCTCTGATTTGGAAGGAAGTTTGATTAAAATGTCATGAAATAATAGAATATATATCAACTTTCTAAAGACCAACTTGAAATGAAGAAACTACCACTATAACTTTTTCTGATTTGAGAGACAAATAAAGGGTATAAGTGTTATTTTAAGTTAATGGTACTATCAAAATTCTCAACGCAGGTCCGAGGAAGATAATTAACTCAAAATAACACTTATACCGTTCATTTGTCTCTCAAATCATACAAAGTTATGTTTCAAGTTGACCTTCATAAAGTTGCTATATAGTCTTGTCGCGTCATTTTTGGAGATCAATGCTATTTGATTAGCTTTTGACTCACTAATTTATTTCACGACTGAATACATTTTTTTTTAAGGGGAAAAAGTTCAAAACACCCTATATTAAGAGATTTAGGGTTCGGGGGTTGGTTATATTTAGGGAAGGTGTTAGCACCATAAATATTCGTAGTACTCTACGAGAACCTCTTGATTTTATTTAATTAATGTGCTATAAACTTGCTTATTATTTTTGAAAAGAAGGAATTAAAGTGGAAAAATAAAAGACCTAATTATCTACATTTTTATTGATTTGGAAGGACATGGTCCTCTGCCTACCTATCCGTGAGGGATCAAAACCTCGTAGTTCGGGGTAAAAATTGATGTTTGATTTGTTGAGTGTTTTTTATTAGTTTTGAAAAAGGTTTTAAAATGAAAAGCCAAGTGGCAAATGAGTATTTGTTTGTGTTTTTTTTTTAATTTAAAAGAAAATGGACTCAAAATATGATTAAATTGGTTAAAGTTTGATTAAGAAAATAAAATAAAAGACGGTCACTTGATTTAAGATCAAGGTTTGTTTATGAAAATATTTTTGTGATTTTTGAATATTTGCATGTTTTTGTTGTTTTTGGAATATTAAATGAAAATTTAACTAACGGAGCAATAAAAATAAAAGCGCGTGGATTTTTGTAGTGACGTTGGATCACCACAAAATCGCTAATCTAATTTTTTTTGCATTTTTGGATATATCTAAGGCGGTAAAGAAATAAAAGGACACACACACCCACACACTTTTCTCATTTATATTTACATTGGACCTAAATACATTCTAATTGCTGGAAAATAAATAACAATAATTAAAATGCTAAATAAAATAAAATAAAATAAAAATGCAAAAATGCTAAAAAGAAATAAAATGCAAGAAAATAAAAGAAATGGACAACCGAAGGGACAAAAATTACCGAAGGGACTTTTCCGAAGGGACTTATTCCGAAGGGACAGAAAAAAGAGGGAGAAGAAAAGAATAGCTCGTCAACACAAGCTAAAGAGGGAGAAGAGAGAAAAGTTTTTTGACAACTCAAGAGAACATTTGGTGTGTCAAATTGTGTGGAATGAGGGCTCTATTTATAGGTGAGGAGGTTGATGAAAAATGGAAAATTGGTTTAATGGAAATGATGGACAATTATGGTGAATTTTGAAAAAGGAATGTTAAAGTTGACACTTGACTTGAAATTTTTTTTAGACCTTGGACATTTTATTTTTGGACCTATTGACACTTTTTTTTTTTGGACACTAATTAATTAAAAAGAAATAAAATAAAAATAAAATAAATCTAATACGAAATAAAATAAAAACAAATTAAACTAAACTATGTAAAGAAAAATAAAATTAAAAGATGGAAAATAAAAAATTATTAAATATAAAAAAAAAGTAACTAATCTTAAAATTAAAATTAATAAAAAATGGAAAGAAAATAAAAAGAGAAAAGAGGGTCCGACTCAATCAAAAATGAGGTATTTTAAAATACCTCCCTGCCTAAAATTTTTTTCATTGAAAAATCAGAGATCGATCAGAGTCAAGTGGCATGTGTCAGTGGGGCCTTAGGTCAAAAATTGGGGTATGACAGATGCCCCTATTTAAGTTTCTTCGTCTGAAGATTTGAAGATAAAATCTTTGATTTGACGAGTCGAAGAGACTTAAATACAAAGTACACAATTTTTGACCTAAGATGCTATGGATGCAATTTATGAATGCAGGATGATTTGACTCGAATGAGAAATAACAACGGGATACCCGAATTCGTTGAAGAAAAAGGGGTCCGACTCCGCAAGGGGAATGTAGTTTCACTGGGGAAAATGATTGTCTACTATCGTATTGATAGCTTAACAGAGACGATTGATACTTTTACCTAACTATCGATGAGATAGCTTAACAAAGGTAAGAATGAGAGAAAAAACATCGTCTAACTATCGATGAAATGATAGCTTAACAAAGACAAATGATACTTTTACCTAACTATCGATGAGATAGCTTAACAAAGGTAAGAATGAAAGGACAACTTGGTCAGTCACACTCGGGATCACACTATTGAGAGTTGAAATTGATTGGTGACACCACTTGCACAGCTACCGCTGGGGATGACACTTTTTGAAATTGAAATTGAGGTTTGATTAGTGTCATGACTAGCACGGCTTCACGCCGGGGATGACACTTTGACAAAAGAAGGTAAATGGAAGAGGCTTATTTGTAGAAACTTGTGGCTTGACACAATGGTAAGTTAAGACTGAACCGAAGAGACACGATCGAATCGAGATTCTGGACGACTGATGCAATTATGTGTGAATTGATGTTTTGCATATGATGTGTACGTATAAACGTACGAATATGTGAAAATATTGATGAACGCATGATTGTATGAATGTATGACTGTGTGAATATATAACTGCATGACTGTATATGACATGTGACTCGATGAGACGAGACAAGACAGGTAAGATGGGAGGCGGACTGACATCGCAGTACAAACACTCGGCAAACTTCCTTGGTGATGATACTATTGTGAACAAATCAATCCGTTGACAGTGTAAGATCCGGCATAGGGTAGCAACTGATGCCTCTTGGGGGTAAAGCCCATTGTTGACAAAAGGTATGGAAGAAGTCGCCACTTGTGAACCGGCACAGAGTGTCCTTCCATTGGTATGCTTCATCAGTCATGCTTTTTGTTTTATATTTTTTTTTTTAAAATCCCTAACTTTTGCCTAGACCGCCCTTTCTGGCTTTCAGTCCACCGGGAATATATTCTTTTTTTTTTTCTGCCTCTAATTTTTGCCTGGACCGTCCTTTCGGGTTTTCTGTCCACCAGGACGCTCATTTTTGCCTAAGCCGCCTTTTCAGGTTTTCAACTTAGCGAGCTTTGATTTTTTTGTATTTTTTTTATTTTTTTTTTGTATTTTTCGACTGTGACAGCATCTTGCTCAAAGTAGAGGTCCTTTCCATAGTGCCTAGCCATGTTTCTCTTCGGGAGTGTAACCGTTCTCGAGGCGAATGTTGATGTAAGCTTCACCTACTCACGAGTTCAAAGAGAGTGTGTTTGTTGTGCACACTTTTCAAAAGATGTAAAACAAGTTTTGTATTTTTGAAAATTTTTGCTTTAAGTACTGCCATCAAAAATAGAAGAAATTATGCAAATAGAATAAATGAGAGTTCCAAATAAATGGGCACAGGCTCAAATTTTGATGAATTGAGTGGTGACCTGCCAAAAGCATGGATCCACGGATTTTTGAAAATTTTTGGAAAAATGGTAAATGTAATGGGAAGGGTACATTGAACACAAATAACCGCTATTCTCCCTAACAACTTTGATTGCCCTTGTTCCGAGTCTTTGATTTGCAGATGCTTCGAATCGGAGGTCTTTTGATAGCTGGATGCCCCAAGTGGATTGTGCCCGACCGGATGCAGTTACTTTGTCTTTTGATCCTTAACTTTTGCATAGATCGCCCTTTTGAGTTTTCAATCTATCAGGATAATCATTTTTGTTCATGTCTCTAATTTTTGCCTAGACCGCCATTTCGGGTTTTCAGTCTATCGAGACGCTCATTTTTTCCTAAGCCGCTTTTTTAGGTTTGCGACTTATCAAGCTTTTATTTTTTGACAGAATATTTCTTGACTGCACCGGCATTCATAGGAAGTGCAAGTTTGTCACCATCCATAGTTGTAAAAGTCATTGCACATGAACCTTCATAGTTAGGCGTCCAAAGTCTCTTTCTTGAATTTTGCGGGGACGAACCTTCTTGTTGGAAGTTTATTTCAACCTCTTTTGACTTGGTTGTACAAGGTCGTCATGCATTTTAAGTTCAATCAAGCTTGGACTTCGGCAAAACTCCTATTGTCGGGACTTCGACCTCCACAGGAAGCACGACCTTCATGTTATATACTTGAGGGAAGGAGGGGGTTGCCCCTGTTGAAGTGTGTACTACCGAACAATACTCATGAAGTGCAAGTGGTAGCATCTCATGCCAGTCTTTGTAAATGAAAGCAATCTTTTGGACAATCTTCTTTGATATTTTGTTTGCAACTTTGACGGCTAAGATGCCCCAGTGGGCGAGAGACCTTGTTGGGAGTCTCTTCATTCTCCTCTTCCTTATCTTCGGTCACAGAGAACTCAAAGTTGGGAGAGAGTACATGGTTATTATGTTCAACGGGCTTATTAATGCATGATTTGATTATTGATTTTGACAAGTAAGTACAAGTTATGATTATGCAGATATATGAGAATGATTAAAGAAATTTTTTTTAGTTTTTTGTATTACCAATTTTCAGAAAAAGCACAAAATAAAATAAAGTCGGGATCAAAACGACCTTTTTATTAATGATGACCAATACTTAAAGCAAAAAGCCCTACACAAGATCACTTTCATCTCGGGCGGGACGAAAGGATGTTTTTTTTTTTTAAAAGCGAAAAGCAACAAACAAACATTAATTGAACAAAAAGTAGCGGAAGGAACGTCAATAGTGTTGTTACCTCTTCACGAATGCTCGTGGATTTCTTGTTCAAACTGATACGTTCTCTTTTTTGTTTGCACGAGTGTTGTAGGTGCGAGTTGACTTTGGACGAGGACAATTGGGACACCTTTGAGATGGATTGACCTTTAGTAGAAAAGACATAGTGTAAGACTCAGACTTGAATTTATGAATGCAAAATGATGCATGATATGCTTATGCAAAAATAGACACATTTTTTTTTTGAAGGACTTGTCAAAGTAATTGTAGACTTGATAAGGGACATTGTTTTGTTTGAAACTTGTGAAGATGTTGCAATTGGTTCCCTTTTCAAAAGTAAGAACGAAACCAAGGATAAAAGTTCATAACAAAAGCTAAAGCTTAGTTAAGATTTTTGAAGTTTGGATTTCTTGGTGTTCTTCCTTACAAGGTCTGTATCTTTGATGTTTACAAGAACTTATCTAAGTCCTTCGATATTAGTGAGAAAAAAGTTTTTATGAATGAATGAATGCATGTATGCATGATTATGCTAAAGAACATCGAATGGATGGTGAGGTCAAGTCCACAATGTTGGAGTTTAAGGGTAACAACGCCATTTGGTAAGGACTATGGTTTCATTTGTACCTGTATTTTGGGTTCTACCAAGTTCCCAAATTACAACTTCCCTTATGAACATATCGGTGTATAGGACCGCTCCTAGTCCAATAACATCCATAAGTAAGTCTAGTTTGAGTGTAGTATCGCGTGTCGACCAAAGTCAAGACTGCTCTTGGTTTAACCACCGCTCTATGTCCTAAAAAGGCCAAGATGGGTTAAAGGTGACTAAAGGTTTCTCAACTTCGACGGTCATTCAAAAATAATAGCGCCAATCACGACTGCTCATGATGACATCATATTACTTTGAGACCTCCGTTGAGTGGGGTTATACCACATGCACACATAGCACAGGACCGCTCCTGGTATGACACTATGGTTGTACCCCGTCCTATCTTATATTTCACTCAAGCCTGGGTGTAGGACTTATCTCACCACTCACGTTAGAAAGAAGAAAGAGGAAGGAAGAACATATACACAAGTATTTCCATCCTTTATTTTTTTTGTTTTTGTTTTAAGCAAGTTATAGCACAAAGAATTAAATAACCAAGTTAGGCTTAACCATCTTAGGGGATCCCCAGTGAAGTCGCCATTTCTGTCGCATCATTTTTGGAGATCAAGGCTATTTGATTAGCTTTTGACTCACTAATTTATTTCACGACTGAACACATTTTTTTTTTAAGAGGAAAAAGTTCAAAACACCCTATATTAAGAGATTTAGGGTTCGGGGGTTGGTTATATTTAGTGAAGGTGTTAGCACCCTAAATATTCGTAGTACTCTACGAGAACCTCTTGATTTTATTTAATTAATGTGCTATAAACTTGCTTATTATTTTTGAAAAGAAGGAATTAAGGTGGAAAAATAAAAGACCTAATTATCTACATTTTTATTGATTTGGAAGGACATGGTCCTCTGCCTACGTACCCGTGAGGGATCAAAACCTCGTAGTTCGGGGTAAAAATTGATGTTTGATTTGTTGAGTGTTTTTTATTAGTTTTGAAAAAGGTTTTAAAATGAAAAGCCAAGTAGCAAATGAGTATTTGTTTGTGTTTTTTTTTTAATTTAAAAGAAAATGGACTCAAAATATGATTAAATTGGTTAAAGTTTGATTAAGAAAATAAAATAAAAGACGGTCACTTGATTTAAGATCAAGGTTTGTTTATGAAAATATTTTTGTGATTTTTGATTATTTGCATGTTTTTGTTGTTTTTGGAATATTAAATGAAAATTTAACTAACGGAGCAATAAAAATAAAAGCGCTTGGATTTTTGTAGTGACGTTGGATCACGATAAAATCCCTAATCTAATTTTTTTTGCATTTTTGGATATATCTAAGGTGGTAAAGAAATAAAAGGACACACACACCCACACACTTTTCTCATTTATATTTACATTGGACCTAAATACATTCTAATTGCTGGAAAATAAATAACAATAATTAAAATGCTAAATAAAGGACTTTTCCGAAAGGACCAAAATTACCGAAGGGACTTTTCCGAAGGGACTTATTCCGAAGGGACAGAAAAAAGAGGGAGAAGAAAAGAATAGCTCGTCAACACAAGCTAAAGAGGGAGAAGAGAGAAAAGTTCTTTGAAAACTCAAGAGAACTTTTGGTGTGTCAAATTGTGTGGAATGAGGGCTCTATTTATAGTTGAGGAGGTTGATGAAAAAAGGAAAATTGGTTTAATGAAAATGATGGACAATTATGGTGAATTTTGAAAAAAGAATGTTAAAGTTGACACTTGACTTGAAATTTTTTTTAGACCTTGGACATTTTATTTTTGGACCTATTGACACTTTTTTTTTTGGACACTAATTAATTAAAAAGAAATAAAATAAAAATAAAATAAATCTAATACGAAATAAAATAAAAACAAATTAAACTAAATTATGTAAAGAAAAATAAAATTAAAAGATGGAAAATAAAAAATTATTAAATATAAAAAAAAAAAGTAACTAATCTTAAAATTAAAATTAATAAAAAAATGGAAAGAAAATAAAAAGAGAAAAGAGGGTCCGACTCGGAATCAAAAATGAGGTATTTTAAAATACCTCCCTGCCGAAATTTTTTTTCATTGAAAAATCAGAGATCGGTCAGAGTCAAGTGGCATGTGTCAGTGGGGCCTTAGGTCAAAAATTAAGGTATGACAAGTCTATTATTGCATGACATTATCAACAAAATTCCTTCCAAGCAAAGTGGTAACACTTCTTCTCCCTCTCTTATTATTACTTTTCTCTTATACATATGAACATTAATATTCTTGTAATAGTAATTTGTGTCAGTTTCTCTCCTAACACTTTTATGATGAGTATTATCCACATAATATTGGCTTGAACCGAATTGCAGACTCAGATTAGGACCTTAAAACTTTAGGTTCAATTTCAAATTAGTTCAATTGGTTGATCTTTGATAATCATAAGAAAAACCATGCAATTAAGTTTAATTATCTTTGAAAATCATATAAAAAAATTCATCTAAGTTTTGTTCTTCTGTCAATATTAATGCCAATAGCGATCATGACATACATAAAAGAGATAAAAAGAGGAAAAACTCGTCAACACAAGTCAAAAGAGGGGGAGAGAGAGAGAGAGAGAGAGAGAGAGAGAGAGAGAGAAAGAGAGAAAGAGAGAAGAAGAAAAGGATTGAAAGTTTCACAATATTTTTCGGTGTGTGGAATGAACTACGTGATCTACCTATTTATAGAGAAAAATCATAACTAATATGTGAGAAACTTTGGGAACAAGTAATTCAAATATTAGATCTAGTACAAAAATATCTCAAATTCAGTACCAAATAGATCATGTTGAGTACAAAAAAAATATTTTGAGTACAAATATATTATTGAGTGCCAAAATATATGTCTAACCACGTACGAAAATATATTAGATTGCCTACTAAAATATATCAGGTTGTGTTCCAAAATATTGTAACAAAATTTGGTGACTATGAAAAAACTTTCTAATAATGATTAAAGTAATTATTTCATTTAATATTTCCAAATAATAAAATACATATCAATATATATTTTTTGAATAATTTAAGGGTTAAATATGTTTTTAGTCCCTACAAAATCATGAGTTTTTGAGCTTAGTCCCTATGAAATTTTAATGGTAATTTTAGTCCTAAAAAATATTTAAGTTTGTTAAAATAGTCCCTATTTTGAGAACTATATATACAAAAAAATGGATACTTTTAGTCCTCCAAAATAGTCCCTCTAAAATGCAAATAGGGACTAAAAGTGAATGCAAAATTTTCGGGATTAAACTTGACAGCTTGTAATTTAATAGGGATTAAAAACAATTTAATAACACAATTTAATCTCGACAAATTTCCACCGAATATACTATTAATCCGAAAAGGAACAAATTGGAACAATAAAAATAGAATTCGACGTATTTTTTAAAATTTCATCTCAAATTTGTTTTGTTCTCTAAGCATGATTGAAAATGAGGGAACACCTATTCTAGAACCGGGACCAAATTAGTTATAAAAAAAGACCAAATTTTGATTAAATTTTTTATATTTTCTTCTTTCAAAATGTAGGTCAAATTTATCCCCTAAAATATATACACATGTTAGTGCATTAAAACGCGCGGTCAGACAGGCATGGTAGTGCCCTTCCTTCTGCTAGTTTTTTTATAAAGAATGTGTTCCCATTTTAATCGGTAACTTGGGAAATGTTTTTCATTTTCCAGATTTTTTTTATCTACTCCTTTGGAGATTTTTTCCTGATAGACAGGTAGAGACAATTGCAGAGATGAAGTAAATAAGCTTCTTTTTTTCCAAAGAAGGCCGAGATTGACAGTGGTTGGGAGACGAAAGCCGGACGCGGCTGTTGAGAGATGGAAGAAGGGATTGTGTTTCAGAATTAGGGGTTCTGAGAAAAACAAGACGAGATTAGAAAGTTGTCGGTTAGTGATAGGAGCTTCGGCCTTGTCCAATTTTATACTCCTAAAACTGTGGTGTTAACAATATGTTCAAATGTTTGCATTTTTTTTAACATAATACAATAATTTTAAATATAGAGATGTAACCATTTAATTTTTTTTTTTGGGTGAAGTGTATCATTTAATTTTTGAAATAACTACATCGTGAAATATATCTCCAATAATTTAGGCAATGTACTTTGTATTTGAAATAATAATAAAAATTTGAATAAATAATTTACACATAGTAAATTGGAATGTAGATCATTAAACGTAATAGGATGGTTTTTTCTTATGACTATGAAATATCATCCAATTAGCGTAATTTGCACTTGATCCAAGAGTTTCAAGGTCCTAACTTGAGTCTGCAAATCGGTTAAAGTCAATATTATGTGGATAATACGCATCAAAGTATTCGGAGAAGAAATGACCAAGAAAATGAAGTGTTTCTTAGTAACCAGAAACTAATTTTTCAAGAATATTAATGTTCATATGTATAAGAAGAAAGGAATAATAAGAGAGGGAAAATAAGTATTGCCTCTCTGATTTGGAAGGAAGTTTGATTAAAATGTCATGAAATAATAGAATATATATCAACTTTCTAAAGACCAACTTGAAATGAAGAAACTACCACTATAACTTTTTCTGATTTGAGAGTCAAATAAAGGGTATAAGTGTTATTTTAAGTTAATGGTACTATCAATATTCTCAATGCAGGTCCGAGGAAGATAATTAACTCAAAATAGAACTTATAGCGTTCATTTGTCTCTCAAATCATACAAAGTTATGTTTCAAGTTGACCTTCATAAAGTTGCTATATAGTCTATTATTGCATGACATTATCAACAAAATTCCTTCCAAGCAAAGTGGTAACACTTCTTCTCCCTCTCTTGTTATTACTTTTTTCTTATACATATGAACATTAATATTATTGTAATAGTAATTTGTGTAAGTTTCTCTCCTAACACTTTTATGATGAGTATTATCCACATAATATTGGCTTGAACCGAATTGCAGACTCAAATTAGGACCTTAAAACTTTTAGCTCAATTTCAAATTAGTTCAATTGGGTGATCTTTGATAATCATAAGAAAAACCATGCAATTAAGTTTAATTATCTTTGAAAAGGATATAAAAGAATACATCTAAGTTTTGTTCTTCTTTAAATATTAATGCAAATAGCGATCATGACATACATAAAAGAGATGAAAAGAGGAAAAACTCGTCAACGCATGTCAAAAGATGGACAGAGAGAGAGAGAGAAGAAGAAGAAAAGGATTGAAAGTTTCACCATATTTTTCGGTGTGTGGAATGAACTAGGTGATCTACCTATTTATAGAGAAAAATCATAACTAATATGTGAGAAACTTTGGGAACAAGTAATTCACATATTAGATCTAGTACAAAAATATCTCAAATTCAGTACCAAATATATCATATTGCGTACAAAAAATATATTTTGAGTACAAATATATTATTGAGTGCCAAAATATATGTCTAATCACGTACGAAAATATATTAGATTGCATACTAAAATATATCAGGTTGTGTTCCAAAATATTGTAACAAAATTTGGTGACTATGAAAAAACTTTCTAATAATGATTAAAGTAATTATTTCATTTAATATTTCCAAATAGTAAAATATATATCAATATATATTTTTTGAATAATTTAAGGGTTAAATATGTTTTTAGTCCCTAAAAAATCATGAGTTTTTAAGCTTAGTCCCAATGAAATTTTAATGGTAATTTTAGTCCTCCAAAATATTTAAGTTTGTTAAAATAGTCCCTATTTTGAGAACTATATATACAAAAAAATGGATATTTTTAGTCCTCCAAGATAGTCCCTCTAAAATGCAAACAGGGACTAAAAGTGAATGCAAAATTTCCGGGATTAAACTTGACAGCTTGTAATTTAATAGGGATTGAAAACATATTAAAAACACAATTTAATCTCGACAAATTTCCACCGAATATACTATTAATCCGAAAAGGAACAAATTGGAACAATAAAAATAGAATTTGAGGTATTTTAGAAAATTTCATGTCAAATTTGTTTTGTTCTCTAAGCATGATTGAAAATGAGGGAAGACCTATTCTAGAACCGGGACCAAATTAGTTATAAAAAAAGACCAAATTTTGATTAAATTTTTAATATTTTCTTCTTTCAAAATGTAGGTCAAATTTATCCCTTAAAATATATACACATGTTAGTGCACTAAAACGCGCGGTCAGACAGACATGGTATTGCCCTTCCTTCTGCTAGTTTCTTTTATAAAGAATGTGCTCCCATTTTAATTGGTAACTTGGGATATGTTTTTCATTTTCCAGATTTTTTTAATTTACTCCTTTGGATATTTTTTTCTGATAGACAGGTAGAGACAATTGAAGAGATGAGGTAAATAAGCTTCTTTTTTTCCAAAGAAGGCCGAGATTGACAGTGGTTGGGAGACGAAAGCCGGGCGCGGCTGTGGAGAGATGGAAGTAGGGATTGTGTTTCTAAATTAGTGGTTCTGAGGAAAACAAGACGAGATTAGAAAGTTGTCGGTTAGTGATAGGAGCTTCGGCCTTGCCCAATTCTGTACTCCTAAAACCGTGGTGTTAACAATATGTCCAAATCTTCGTATTTTTTTTAACATAATACAATAATTTTAAATATAGAGATGTAACAATTTAATTATTTTTTTTTGGAAGAAGTGTATCATTTAATTTTTGAAATAACTATTTTTGTTTTTGATAAAGCTAGAAAAATGCAATAAAATAAAAAGGAAAAAGTACAATATTAGGGGACTAGGCCAAAACCCAATTAAACATAAAAGATCAGATGTAAAGCTATGTCACTTCCTAAGTAGCCTAACACATCCTGCTACATAGGAAGGTACCAGGTCACATTAAGAAGACACAAACATAAAAAGAAAATCAATAGAGTAAAACTGAAGCCTACACCAAGGCAAACCTATCCCTCTGATATTCCAGAAAATATACATTGCGAAATATGAGGGGAGATTTGTGTTTTTGACCATGTAAGGACAATATCAGAACCATCACGAGGAGCAAATATACTTCATTGGGAAATATTTGTGGAAGTATGTGTTTTTGATCTTGTTAAAACAATATCAGAACCATCATCAACAACAGGTTCTGAGAACCTCTTATTCTTAAACTTAGTGCCAGTGGGAACTTTAGGACTTTTAGTCTTTTTAGGCCTGCCTCTCTTTGCCTTCTTAATGGAATCAGAATGCTGCAGCAAATATTGGGCTTCAACATTTAATTCCGGAAAACACTCCTGATATTTGTCAGTATTGTTATCCGTATCTAAGGTACTATCAGAGACCGTCTCTAGAGCATCTGCCCAAAATTTGGTCAGAATTTTCTCATCTGTTCTACAAGCTGCAGCCGTATTTGTGACAGTAGAAGGAGCAGAGATCTTGCCTTTATCCGGTCGAAGCATCTCCTCATAAACAGTAATAACATCGGGTACTTTTTCAAGAATAGCAGAAGGCATATCAAAATTCGTACCACTTTCTGTGTTGAAATGAGTAAGTGGCAGTGTACTAGTCTTATTGCAGGGCTCATTGGATATCAGAGTTTTATCAACTGTCATAGTGTGTTTTGTATTCAAAATTGCAGATTCAATCGAAACATTTTCCACAACATCAGAGACTTTTGATTGTGAAACCGGATTCAAACACACCATCTCCTTGGATACTCTATCCATGATTTCAACACTTTCCAACAAAGTATTAACACACAATTTATTTGTATCATTTTCATCCAACTTTTCCTCCCCGGAAGGACGCTCACAATCCTCATGAAGAGGTGCAAAATAGTTGCAAATAGGTAATGTTGAAGTGTCACCACGCTTCTGGATTGCGGAAATCTCAGCCACCTCCACATTGCCTCCTTCCTTGATGGGCCTCTCCTCATCAAAATTGTCCAGAGTTACCCATTCATTGTTGTTAACCAAGCTGTCAACAGGAACAACCACTTGTTTAGGGACAGAAACAACAATATTGTGCTTGCGAACAGCCCCAAAGATTTGTTTATTAATTAAATTGGCTCCTTGTGACATAGCAGGTTACCTAGCCTCCCCAAAATTAAGTGTATCTTCTTCATTTAGTATATCAAATGAATTGTGCATAAACAAATTTGAAGTTTTGCTAGTCTTCAGGTTTGCTGCAAACGCTGCCTCATCCCCCTTATCTACTTCCATAGCATTCCCATCTAGATCAGAATTGTCTAATTCCACTAAGTCAGGTTGCTGAATAGTAATCGATGCACACTTAGACACAGATTTGAAGGCAATGGCAGCAGCAGGTCTGTTATCAATGTCACGTTTCTTAAAAGGAAAGGCCGCAGACTTAGACATAGATTTTATGATAGTGGTAGCAGCAGGTCTGTTGTCAGCTGTCACTGCATGTTTCTTGCCATTCCCGGTGTGTTTAGGAAGCCTCTTGACTTGGTGTGGACCTGTTTGTGCCTTCAAAACCTTTGATGTACCTTCTGTTGTGTTAAGAGAGCTCAATTTTATGCAGTTGTGAACTTCATGTCCCAACATTTTACAATGAGTGCAAAATGAAGGTTGTCTTTCGTATTGCACCATAACGGACAAAGCATGTCCCTCTCGTTCCACAATAACGGACTCAAACAGTTGTTCAGATAAATCAACATCAATCAAGACTCGAGCATATATCCCTAAACGCCGGTATAAAGTTGTATCATCAATTATCAAAGGTGTGCCGAGTCCGGATGTTATTTCCAATAGAGTCTGCTTACGCCAATACTCCTGAGGCAAGTGTAAGAAACGAACCCATATTTAGGCATGAGTTTAAGCCTGTCTCTATATTGAAAAATCACTAGACCAACGATAGAATCGCATCAGACCAAGGTTCAATTGCACAACCCCCATTGCCCAAACTCTACGCATATCCTCCACAGTGTTGAAATGAAACTCAAAGAAGCCCTTTCCTAGAGGAGTTATATCCCAATTATGTATATTTGGCCACATATTGCTCAATTGCAGCTTTAAAGCCATAATAGATAAAGGAGTATCACCTCTGCGAAGTGTTAACCTTCCATGAATGTTGCTGCTACAGTCAATGAGCCCAGATTCATATTCGGTTTGTGTGATTTTGACTCGAACGGATTTCCCTATCACAACTTTCGGAGGAAGTTGAGTAAGCTTGTAGTCTTTCGGTCCTGCAAGTGCCTGAGCAAACGATATTCCAGATTCCGGGGGCTTCGTCGACGCCACCCCGAAATCTAGTGAAGCCAAGAAAGGCCATGGGCACACCATGATCAACCCAACAGAAAAACCAAACGCAAACAACAAGCAGCAGACAAGCCCCGAACCTGATACAGTCTATGACGCTATGAGGAAAATAACAACCCAACGAAAAATTTAGAGCCAGAATTACCCAGCTGAGAGCTTCGCCGGAAAAACAGAGTTGTCTGAGCTTCACCGGAAAACCCACCGACCCGGAATCCAGAGGTAGCACCGGCGATCGATGAGAAGGAACACAGAACTACAAACGAGCTGGAGCAAGCACTGAAAGTTGAGATCTAGGAACAAAGCTCAATTCAAAGAACAAAACCCCAAATCGCGATAGTGAGCAACAAACAGTGAAACAAAGTCATCAAAAATCGAGGAAGAAAGAGTGATAAAGTGAAATTAAGAGAAGGAATCGAACTCACGAAGTAGAGATGCAAAGAAACCCCATGAAATCATATGAGGATTGAGCTCCCATGACCTTCACCGGAGTGTGCGCCGGAAAAAGCAAAGCCTCGCCGGAAATCACCTCTCATTTCTTTCTTAGTAAAAAGCAATTTTTTTTTGAAATAACTACATTGTGAAATATATCTCCAATAATTTAGGCAATGTACTTTATATTTCAAATAATAATAAAAAATTGGATAATTAATTTACACATAGTAAATTGGAATGTAGATCATTAAACGTAATAGGATGGTTTTTTATTATGAGTATGAAATATCATCCAATTAGCATAATTTGCACTTGATCCAAGACTTTCAACGTCCTAGCTTGAGTCTGCAAATCGGTTAAAGTCAACATTACGTGGATAATACGCATCAAAGTATTCGGAGAAGAAATGACCAAGAAAATGAAGCGTTTCTTAGTAACCAGAAACTAATTTTTCAAGAATATTAATGTTCATATGTATAAGAAGAAAGGAATAATAAGAGAGGGAAAAGAAGTATTGCCTCTCTGATTTGGAAGGAAGTTTGATTAAAATGTCATGAAATAATAGACTATATATCAACTTTCTAAAGACCAACTTGAAATGAAGAAACTACTACTATAACTTTTTCTGATTTGAGAGACAAATAAAGGGTATAAGTGTTATTTTAAGTTAATGGTACTATCAATATTCTCAATGCAGGTCCGAGGAAGATAATTAACTCAAAATAACACTTATAACCTTCATTTGTCTCTCAAATCATACAAAGTTATGTTTCAAGTTGACCTTCATAAAGTTGCTATATAGTCTATTATTGCATGACATTTTCAACAAAATTCCTTCCAAGCAAAGTGGTAACACTTCTTCTCCCTCTCTTATTATTACTTTTTTCTTATACATATGAACATTAATATTCTAGTAATAGTAATTTGTGTCAGTTTCTCTCCTAACACTTTTATGATGAGTATTATCCACGTAATGTTGGCTTGAACCGAATTGCAGACTCAAATTAGGACCTTAAAACTTTTGGTTCAATTTCAAATTAGTTCAATTGGGTGATTTTTGATAATCATAAGAAAAACCATGCAATTAAGTTTAATTATCTTTGAAAATCATATAAAAAAAATTCATCTAAGTTTTGTTATTCTATAGATATTAATGCAAATAGCGATCATGACATACATAAAAGAGATGAAAAGAGTACAAATATATTATTGAGTGCCAAAATATATGTCTAATCACGTACGAATATATATTAGATTGCATACTAAAATATATCAGGTTGTGTTCCAAAATATTGTAACAAGTCAAAAGAGAGAGAGAGAGAGAGAGAGAGAGAGAGAGAGAGAGAGACTAATATGTGAGAAACTTTGGGAACAAGTAATTCACATATTAGATCTAGTACAAAAATATGTCAAATTCAATACCAAATAGATCATATTGAGTACAAGAAATATATTTTGAGTACAAATATATTATTGAGTGCCAAAATATATGTCTAATCACGTACGAAAATATATTAGATTGCATACTAAAATATATCAGGTTGTGTTCCAAAAAATTGTAACAAAATTTGGTGACTATGAAAAAACTTTCTAATAATGATTAAAGTAATTATTTCATTTATTATTTCCAAATAATAAAATATATATCAATATATATTTTTTGAATAATTTAAGGGTTAAATATGTTTTTAGTCCCTACAAAATCATGAGTTTTTAAGCTTAATCCCTATGAAATTTTAATGGTAATTTTAGTCCTCAAAATATTTAAGTTTGTTAAAATAGTCCCTATTTTGAGAACTATATATACAAAAAAATGGATACTTTTAGTCCTCCAAAATTGTCCCTCTAAAACGCAAATAGGGACTAAAAGTGAATGCAAAATTTCCGAGATTAAACTTGACAGCTTGTAATTTAATAGGGATTAAAAACATATTAAAAACACAATTTAATCTCGACAAATTTCGACCGAATATACTATTAATCCGAAAAGGAACAAATTGGAACAATAAAAATAGAATTTGAGGTATTTTAGAAATGTAGGTGAAATTTATCCCGTAAAATATATACACATGTTAGTGCACTAAAACGCGCGGTCAGACATACATGGTAGTGCCCTTCCTTCTGCTAGTTTTTTTTATAAAGAATGTGCTCCCATTTTAATTGGTAACTTGGGAAATTTTTTCATTTTCCAGATTTTTTTAATTTACTCCTTTGGAGATTTTTTTCTGATAGACAGGTAGAGACAATTGAAGAGATGAAGTAAATAAGCTTCTTTTTTTCCAAAGAAGGCCGAGATTGACAGTGGTTGGGAGACAAAAGCCGGGCGCAGCTCTGGAGAGATGGAAGAAGGGATTGTGTTTCTGAATTAGTGGTTTTGAGAAAAACAAGACGAGATTAGAAAGTTGTCGGTTAGTGATAGGAGCTTCGACCTTGCCCAATTCTATACTCCTAAAACCGTGGTGTTAACAATATGTCCAAATGTTCGCATTTTTTTTAACATAATACAATAATTTTAAATATAGAGATGTAACCATTGATGGGATAAAACCGCAAGTGCAGGGTCCTATCGACGTAGTAAAATAAGAGTATCGTTCCGACAGGAATTATGAATTCAATTATCTTTTAACAATGATTAGAATTAAAGTATAGAAAGTAGAAAGTTGTATTTTTATATATTTAAAAGAAAATAATAATAAAAGATAAAAGTCTTGGGATTATTGGTTCATCCTAACGACAAGTCCTTCTCAAACCAAACTATTAAACTTATAACTTTATGTTAGACTTAATTTCTCAAGACAGTTTCTCTTTTGTTCCTCTAGCAACCAAGCCTATTTCGCTGACTTGACCATTATTAGTTCCCTTGAAGATCGAAACTCTATGTCTCAAAGATTGCAAAGACTATTTCGCTGCCTTTGCAATCCTTGTCTAAATTCACTTGTTCGAATATCAAAGTTCCACTTTCGTTTTATGAATTGATATTTGAGATGATGGATAAACAATTATCAAACCCTCCACTTTCGTTTCCACAGTTTGATAATGATTGATGCATGTTAAAGCGGTGAATTTAGATAAGGAATTAGGGTTACATAAGATTAAGGTTTAAAGCTTGGTTTGATTAGGATTATGTCATTAGACTTATCCAACAATCCCAAGACAAGAGAAGTCTACTCACTAACGTTCATTGTAGGCAAGGAGAAGAAGAGAGAAAACATAAAAGTAAATAACAAGAAAGTAAAATGAACTTTTATTAGAAAGACAATTGTCACATATTGCATTCCAAGAAAAGATGAATATTTGTGATGGATGGCTACTTTATTTATAGCATACATTCGACTTAAAATCTAAACAATTACATTCGGGCTAAAAATAGAGTAGCTTAAAATCTAAGCAAAAGCATCAAAAGTAGTTCTGGAGTGTGGCACGGGGCCGTGCCAAGTTTCTGACTTGAGGGAGATATATTTTTGTCTCCGAATCTTCGTATTTTCGTACCAAATCAGCTCCAAAACCCCTTTCTTTTGCTCCAAGACTCAATCCATCAAATATTCGTTCCTGAAATATAACAATATGCAATTGTAGTAAAATAGTTGAAGAAAGGAAATAATATTAATATAAAATACACTTAAATCTACTTAAAACTAAACTAAATAACATATTAAAATAGATAATAAATGACTCATCAGACTCCCCCACACTTGAATCTTTGCTTGTCCTCAAGCAAAAGGCATAAACATGGTAGCAAAAGACAATATTATCATATGACAATTTAAAATAGATAATAAATGACTCATCAGACTCCCCACACTTGAATCTTTGCTTGTCCTCAAGCAAAAGGCATAAACATGGTAGCACAAGACAATATTATCATATGACAATTTAATTAAAACACATGTCTCCTCAAGGGCTTAAATTTCAAGCGTACACTAATCACAAACTCAAGCATTTCTTGTAAACCATATTCAACCCAACAATCAAGTTTCAAGTGAGTGTGTGTGTAGTCCAACCCTTTTCTTGCTCCTGTATAAGATAGATATTATGAGGAAACATGTTCTAATCCTAGTACTAAACCAACCAAGAAAAACTCTTTCTTCATTTCATATAAGAGAGATGGGAGTATTTGCAATCTTTTTTATCTTTGTCATTTGCACATTTTTGGAATTTCAACATACTTTATTTAAGAAACAACACCTTCACGTAGGAAGTCGGAGGGCCTACCCCTTCCCCAATCTAGATTCAGTGGTGCCCCTTAAAACATCATCTTCACGTAGAAAGTCGGAGGGCCTACCCCCTTCCCCAATCTAGATTCAATGATGCTTTTTAAAGTTTTTCAAGATAACATTACCTTCACGTAGGAAGTCGGAGGGCCTACCTCCTTCCCCAATCTAGATTCAATAATGCAACCTTGAAATTATTTTGGCTATTTGGCTTTTTATAAACTCCTTTATACTAACTTATACCACTTTTACTTTGAGAGTTTTTAAAGGTCAACATACCACTAAAATTAAAACATATTTCCTTAAAATACCTATTCATACACTTACTCAAGGGAAGCAACTTGTGTTTTTCCCATTGGAGAATTGTATTCACTTTGAAGCAAGATGTGGGTATGTCAAGAAAACTTAAAATACAAGAGTTCACTTTCATGTACAAGAAATAACCAATTAAGAGGAGACAATAAAAAATTTATGTCATGATATTTTTCAATAAAAACAAGCTACTTAACCATGCCTTTCACAATAAAACAGAACAAAAGAATAAAGTTCAAGGGAGTTTGGAAACACTACGACTAAAGACACTTTATTAGGCTCCCCCCACACTTAGGAGAAGCATTGTCCTCAATTATTTAAAAGAAGAAGAAGAGAAAGAAGAAGATGATGAAGAAAGAAGAGAGGTAGAGAAGAGTAGAGGAAGAGGAGAGCTCAGGATTTTATTGAAGTCCATAAGGTAGACCTTGGAGGTGAAGGTGTTGCATCATGTATCGGAACATTTGATTGTTCTATTCATTTATTTGAGTGCTCCTAAAGACATCGTTTCTTAGCCCGATCATTTCAACACCTTGTCTTTATTGCTCGGTGCATGTTCTTCGAACTTTGGTTTGCATCCATGCCCACTGTTCATCATTATAGTTTCCACCGGCTTCTTGTTAATGGTGCAAGTTTGCACCTACCTCCTCTTCATCACCACCATCATCACCATCATTGTGTACCTGTGGGTTAGTGCCAACATAAAAGTTTTCTACCACCTTCGGATTAGTAATATCTGAATTAGGTAGAATAATCAAGAAATTAGCATTATTGACTCTCCACTCATATTGGGGATTGTGAGAAGGGCCATGGATTCTAAAAAAAACATGGTAGTGAGGGTTTCTAAGGATAGATAGTAGTTTCCCTCAATCCTATTTATCCCTTTGTTCACATTTACCTCAAATTTTCTAACAAATGAAAGCGATGATTGCACCTACCACTATATCACCTTTATATCCAGTTTCTTTCTAACAATTGAAACAAGATAATAAATCAAATAATAGAAAATGTTAACATGGTGGTTATAAGCCTATAACAACTCAATAGTCCTCATCATTCCTACCTTGTTTTCTACCCCATATGGTGCAAGCGATAACCGTGTGAAGACCTAAGCACAGGGTTGTGAATTTATTCAACAGCCTAATCACATGTTCATCTATTTCTAGTCTATCCATAGCATTAACATCAAGGAACCTGCAAGGAGAGATAGATCTAGAGATTAGAGATTTATACCTATTTCTTTGCTCGGAATCCTTGAATTGGATCCCATGATTGCAGGCTGTTGATTGCTTCTTGCTTGCACCTCTTCCGGAGGCTTCAATATCCTCACCTTTCCTTTTTGATGCAATTGACCTTAGCTTGGTTTGGGTGTGGGTGGATGATTGTTGGTGAAGTTTGGAGAGAATTATGAATTATGGAAGAAGGATTATAGATGTTATTTGATATGGATACGGGAAGAAAAAAAAAAAAAATAATAATAATTTTTTTTTTTTTTGGCTGATGGGTTTGCACGGGCCGTGCCAACTTTCTGGAAAAACAGGGAAGAATTTTTTTTTTTTTTTTTGGTGGGTTTCTGGTCAATGGCTTCAAAATTTTTTTCACTTTTTCGCATCATATTTGGACAAATACCTACAAAACAAATTAAAACAACACAAAACAAACAAAGTAAAAGCAATAAAACTCATGGGTTGCCTCACACGAAACGCTCTTTTAGAGTAATTAGCTTGACGATTAGAAGGTTTCTCTACCCAATACCCAATCTTTCCCAAAGGGATAGTGACATCAACCTGAGATTCTTTCCCAAATCACACATAGCTTTTTCAATGGTTTCACTCTCAATCACACAAGGGGTGGAAAAACTCTCAATCACTATGAAGTTAGGCTTAGCAAGCCTTTGTGGGACATGGATTTTGAGTTTATAAGGTGGTGAAACGATTGGCTTATCACTCTCTCCTATGACTTTCTCACCTTGTTGCTTTTCACTCTCTATCTCACCCTCAATTGTCTTAGTTTTCATAATGGTGTCCTCTAAATGCTTACAATCCCTAAGTTGAATAGCATTTATAAGGCCTTTGGGGTTGGCTTCAGTTTGACCTGGAAAGACTTCGAGGGTTTGAGAGGAAGTAGCTACTTTTTGGGCTACTTGAGAGATTTGAGTTTCTAGCATTCTAGTGTGAGTAGCAATGGAGTCCACTTTAGATGTAAGCTTGACAAAAGAGTCATTCAAAGATCCAGTTTGATTTTTAAGTTCTTGAAATTGCTTGGATTGCTCCATAGCATGTTTTTCTAGTAAAATTTCCAAGCTGGATTTCTGAGGGACTCGTTCGTTGTTTGCATACACGGGTGGTGTTGTTTGTTGTCCAAAGGTATAAAATTTTTGCTCGGGACTTTTAGCAACACTACCTAGTTGGCATTCAACACCAGTATGGTCAAGTATTCCACAAAATTCACAAGGTGGTGAAACAAGAGCAGGTGTGATGACACTTACAGTTAATTTATCAAATTTTTGAAGAAGTGTGTCCGCCTTAGTAGATAGATGATCAAGGGTAGAAACTTGGCACATACCTGCCTCTTTTTTAGAGGGTGAAGGAGTACCTTCAGTGATAACTGTAACGCCCTCTTTGAATTATTGGTTTTATTTAATTATTTAATTGAGTCTAAGATTTATTAAGAAGAGTTTAGAATATATTTATATGATTATGTGATTTATTAAGTGACTTATTATATTATTTAATAGAATAAGATTTGAAAATAAAATAATATTGAGTTTAGGAGTTGTTATGAGATTTTAGAGAGTTTTTGGGGAGAAAGAGAAATAAGATAAAATAGAAAAAAGATTATAAATAGGGAAACCTAGTTTAGAAAAAACATAATGTACAATCAATTTTGGAGAAAAGGGAGAAAAAGTCAAGAGAAGAGCAAGAGACCTAGGATTGCTGCGATTTTGAGTTATAAGGTAAGGGTGGGACTAACATTCAATAATCTTAAGTCATTGATTCTTAAAATTGGATTTAACATGTTGTAGGTTTTCGTTTTTGAGAATTTGGGAATTAGGGTTAAAAGTGGTTAATTGATGATTTTCTAAAATAATGTTTTTGGTCAAGTTTTATATGATTTTGAGTCTCTTTTGATCTATATAAATGTTTAGACAAATTTTGGAATCAAATTTGGGCATTGGGAAGTCAAAATTGGGATTTTTGGGTGAAAAATTGGTTTTTCCCGAGAGCTGCACATTGACAGCATCTTCTGTTCCATGTTCTTGCGTCTTTTGCACACGTTTCCGTTTTGAACTGAGTTTTGGTGTAAAAATGAAAGTTTTAGATAATTTTGTTAGCTTTCCAATGGCTTTGGTTTGGCGTAAAAATGATTTTTGGTTTAGGAGTTATGATGAAAATACTCCAAGGAGGTCTTAGTGAATTTTTATGAATTTCAGCACAACTTTGTCTTAATTTGAAATGAAAACTGGTATTGATTGGTACAGAATTGGTCTTAGGTGTAAACAGGAAAGTTGTAGGTATGTATGTTAGCTTTATAATTTCATTGCTCTGACGTCAAAACGATTTATAGAACTTGAGTTATGGTCAAATTACTGAACGTAGGTCACAGTGAATAATTGATTATGATTGATGAATTAGTATATGTATTTATATGTTTGTGAATACGATATTGTCCATGATTGATGAAGTGTTATATGTATATATCATGTTTTAAGATGTTGATTACCATTTGATGTTGTTTATATTGTGATATAATTATATATGCATTACTTGAATTATATGTGAATAATTGAGACGTTGTTGACTTGCATTTGATATTATTATGTCATGCTGGTTTTGTATATTGCTGTGTTGCTGTTGTTATTTAACTAAGCTGCATGAGTCGGTCTAAGTTGATTAAGATGATGATGATGATGTTCCAAATTATTGGACTATTTAAGAGGTCGTTGAATTAAGATGTTTAAGAGGTCGAGTCCATGCATTAGCATTCAGCGATTGGGGCTTGATGCTCCGGAAGTATAATAATACTCAAATAGCGATTGGGGCTTGATGCTCCGGAAGTATAATAATACTTAAATAGCGATTGGGGCTTGATGCTCTGGAGTATATTAATACTCAAATAGCGATGGGGGCTTGATGCCCCGTATTGGTACCACATGCATATAAGAGGTTTAAGTTGCATAGTCAAGTTAGAGTCGCATTGTCGAGTCAAGGATGTTTATGTTGATAAATTGAGAAGTTGTAATTGTTTATACAAACTATGATTGAAGTGTTTAATGATATAGTATTATCTATAATGAATGTTAAGATGATTTGATGTTGAGTAAATATAATTGTTGAATTATATGCTTAATATTATTGTTTTGTGAAATCTCACCCCTTCTAAATGTTGCCCACCATGGGTAACTTGCAGGTAACCAAGAATAGTTGATGTCGTGTGAGGTTTCCCTCTCGTGTGTCTTAGGTGCTCTGATACGTAACGGGATGGGATTTTGTTGTGGCTATTTTCTATTCCTTTACGTATTGCTTATGTTTTTACATGACTATGATTTAATTTGGATTTTTAAGAGATGTTTTAATGAGGCCTTCGTGCCAAAGACTATTTTAGATGTTGAATAAATTCGCTGCGAAGTATTAAATATTATGTTATTGATTTATGAAGGATAAATAGTTATTTATTCCATTTACGATTTTTGAAAAGAAGTGTGACATTCCATTTATGTTGAGAACTCTGATTATTTAAATGAAATTTTTACGTTGCGAAAACGGGGTGTTACAATAACTCTCTCACTTGTCCACTGATAGTGGTTGTATGCCATGTTCTCGATCAAATCATAGGCTCCTGCGTAAGTTTTATTCATCAAAGCTCCACCTGCAGCTGCATCAACATTCCTTTTTGTGGAAAACAAAAGACCATTACAAAAAGTGTGGATAATAAGCCAATTCTCAAAACCATGATGGGGGTAAAGCCTAAGCATTTCTTTGAAACGCTCCCACGCATTGTAAAGAGATTCACCATCTTTTTGAGTGAATTGTGTGATTTGACTCCTTAATTGAGCAGTTTTACTATGGGGAAAGAATTGGGAAAGGAATGCCTTCCTCATTTGGTCCCATGAAATTATAGAACCAATTTTCAATGAATGAAACCAAGCACTAGCTCTATCCCTCAAGGAGAAAGGAAAGAGGTGCAGCCTTACGGCCTCTTGGTTTGCCTTCAAAGTTCCACTGAGTCTTAAAAAAATTGAAACATGAAGATTCGAATCCTCAGTGGGTGATCCGAAAAATTGATTTTGCTGCACTAGGTAAATAAGTGCAGGCTTTATTTCAAATTTAATACCCTCAACCGTTGGGTACACAATAGCATCGTACGGCTCATCTGAAGATGTGATTGCGTACTCTTTGAGAGCACGTTTCTCAGCCATATTGTTATTATTGTGTGGATCTTCTTTGAGTCATGCTTGAAATCAAAACGGTTAAAGATAGAAAATAAAAAATAATAAAACATAAAATAAAATAAAATAAGGAGAAAGGGAAAGAGAGAGATTTTATATATAAATATATATATATTTATTTATTTTTATTTATAGAGAGAGAGAGAGATATTTTATATATAAAGATATATATATATATATATATATTTTATTTTTTTTTAAAGAGAGAGAGAGATAAATATATAAAAAATAAAAAGATAAGAAAAAGAAATAAATATTATTTTATATATATATATTTTATTTACCTAAATAAATTTTTTTTTTTTTTAGACTAAACACTATTGAAAAGTTAATCAAATTACAATAACTCCCCGGCAGCGGCGTCAAAAACTTGATGGGATAAAACCGCAAGTGCACGGTTCTATCGACGTAGTAAAATAAGAGTATCGTTCCGACAGGAAGTTATGGATTCAATTATCTTTTAACAATGATTAGAATTAAAGTATAGAAAGTAGAAAGTTATATTTTTATATATTTAAAAGAAAATAATAATAAAAGATAAAAGCCTTGGGATTATTGCTTCATCCTAACGACAAGTCCTTCTCAAACCAAACTATTAAACTTATAACCTTATGTTAGACCTAATTTCTCAAGACAGTTTCTCTTTTGTTCCTCTAGCAACCAAGCCTATTTCGCTGACTTGATCATTATTAGTTCCGTTGAAGATCGAAACTATATGTCTCAAAGATTGCAAAGACTATTTCGCTTCCTTTGCAATCCTTGTCCAAATTCACTTGTTCAAATATCAAAGCTCCACTTTCATTTTATGAATTGATATTTGAGATATTGGATAAACAATTATCAAACCCTCCACTTTCGTTTCCACAGTTTGATAATGGTTGATCCATGTTAAAGCGGTGAATTTAGATAAGGAATTAGGGTTACATAAGATTAAGGTTTAAAGCTTGGTTTGATTAGGATTATGTCATTAGACTTATCCAACAATCCCAAGACAAGAGAAGTCTACTCACTGACGTTCATTGTAGACAAGGAGAAGAAGAGAGAAAACATAAAAGTAAATAACAAGAAAGTAAAATGAACTTTTATTAGAAAGACAATTGTCACATATTGCATTCCAAGAAAAGATGAATATTTGTGATGGATGGCTACTCTATTTATAGCATACATTCAACTTAAAATCTAAGCAATTACATTCGGGCTAAAAATAGAGTAGCTTAAAATCTAAGCAAAAGCAGCAAAAGTAGTACTCGAGTGTGGCACGGCCGTGCCAAGCCTAGCACGGGCCATGCCAAGTTTCTGACTTGAGGGAGATATATTTTTGTCTCCGAATCTTCGTATTTTCATACCAAATCAGCTCCAAAACCCCTTTCTTTTGCTCCAAGACTCAATCCATCAAATATTCGTTTCTCAAATATAACAATATGCAATTGTAGTAAAATAGTTCAAGAAAGGAAATAATATTAATATAAAATTAACTTAAATCTAATTAAAACTAAACTAAATAACATATTAAAATAGATAATAAATGACTCATCAACCATTTAATTTTTTTTTTTTGGAAGAAGCGTATCATTTCATTTTTAAAATAACTATTTTTGTTTTTGATAAAGCTAGAAAAATGCAATAAAAGAAAAAGGAAAAGTACAATATTGGGGGGACTAGGCCAAAACCCAATTAAACATAAAAGACCAGATGTAAAGCTATGTCACTTCCTAAGTAGCCTAACACATCGTGCTATATAGGAAAGTACCAGGTCCCATTAAGAAGACACAAACATAAAAAGAAAATCAATAGAGTAAAACTGAAGCCTACACAAAGGCAAACCTATCCCTCTGATATTCCAGAAAATATACATTGCCAAATATGAGGGGGGATTTGTGTTTTTGACCTTGTAAGGACAATGTCAGAACCATCACGAGGATCAAATATACTTCATTGGGAAATATTTGTGGAGGTATGTGTTTTTGATCTTGTTAAAACAATATCAGAACCATCATCAACAACAGGTTCTGAGAACCTCTTATTCTTAAACTTAGTGCCAGTGGGAACTTTAGGACTTTTAGTCTTTTTAGGCCTGCCTCTCTTTGCCTTCTTAATGGAATCAGAATGCTGCAGCAAATATTGGGCTTCAGCATTTAATTCCGGAAAACACTCTTGATATTTGTCAGTATTGTTATCCGTATCTAAGGTACTATCAGAGTTTTATCAACTGTCATAGTGTGTTTTGTATTCAAAATTGCAGATTCAATCGAAACATTTTCCACAACATCAGAGACTTTTGATTGTGAAACCGGATTCAAACACACCATCTCCTTGGATACTCTATCCATGATTTCAACACTTTCCAACAAAGTATTAACAGACAATTTATTTGTATCATTTTCATCCAACCTTTCCTCCCCGGAAGGGCGCTCACAATCCTCATGAAGAGGTGCAAAATAGTTGCAAATAGGTAATGTTGAAGCGTCACCACGCTTCTAGATTGCGGAAATCTCAGCCACCTCCACATTGCCTCCTTCCTTGATGGGCCTCTCCTCATCAAAATTGTCTAGAGTTACCCATTCATTGTTGTTAACCAAGCTGTCAACAGGAACAGCAACTTGTTTAGGGACAGAAACAACAATATTGTGCTTGGGAACAACCCCAAAGATTTGTTTATTAATTAAATTGGCTCCATGTGACATTGCAGGTTACCTAGCCTCCCCAAAATTAAGTGTATCTTCTTCATTTAGTATATCAAATGAATTGTGCATAAACAAATTTGAAGTTTTGCTAGTCTTCAGGGTTGCTGCAAACGCTGCCTCATCCCCCTTATCTACTTCCATAGCATTCCCATCTAGATCAGAATTGTCTAATTCCACCAAGTCAGGTTGCTGAATAGTAATCGATGCACACTTAGACACAGATTTGAAGGCAATGGCAGCAGAAGGTCTGTTATCAATGTCACGTTTCTTAAAAGGAAAGGCCGCAGACTTAGACACAGATTTTATGATAGTGGTAGCAGCAGGTCTGTTGTCAGCTGTCACTGCATGTTTCTTGCCATTCCCGGTGTGTTTAGGAAGCGTCTTGACTTGGTGTGGACCTGTTTGTGCCTTCAAAACCTTTGATGTACCTTCTGTCGTGTTAAGAAAGCTCAATTTTATGCAGTTGCGAACTTCATGTCCCAATATTTTACAGTGAGTGCAAAATAAAGGTTGTCTTTCGTATTGCACCATAACGAACAAAGCATGTCCCTCTCGTTCCACAATAACGGACTCAAACAGTTGTTCAGATAAATCAACATCAATCAAGACTCGAGCATATATCCCTAAACGCCGGTATAAAGTTGTATCATCAATTATCAAAGGTGTGCCGAGTCCGGATGTTATTTCCAATAGAGTCTGCTTACGCCAATACTTCTGAGGCAAGTGTAAGAAACGAACCCATATTTGGGCATGAGTTTGAGCCTGTCTCTATATTGAAAAATCACTAGACCAACGATAGAATCGCATCAGACCAAGGTTCAATTGCACAACCCCCATTGCCCAAACTCTACGCATATCCTCCACAGTGTTGAAATGAAACTCAAAGAAGCCCTTTCCTAGAGGAGTTATATCCCAATTATGTATATTTGGCCACATATTGCTCAATTGCAGCTTTAAAGCCATAATAGATAAAGGAGTATCACCTCTGCGAAGTGTTAACCTTCCATGAATGTTGCTGCTACAGTCAATGAGCCCAGATTCATATTCGGTTTGTGTGATTTTGACTCGAACGGATTTCCCCATCACAACTTTCGGAGGAAGTTGAGTAAGCTTGTAGTCTTTCGGTCCAGCAAGTGCCTGAGAAAACGATATTCCAGATTCCGGGGGCTTCGTCGACGCCACCCCGGAATCTAGTGAAGCCAAGAAAGGCCATGGGCACACCATGATCAACCCAACAGAAAAACCAAACGCAAACAACAAGCAGCAGACAAACCCCGAACCTGATACAGTCTATGACGCTATGAGGAAAATAACAACCCAACGAAAAATTTAGAGCCAGAATTACCCAGCTGAGAGCTTCGCCGGAAAAACAGAGTTGTCTGAGCTTCACCAGAAAACCCACCGACCCGTAATCCAGAGGTAGCATCGGCGATCGATGAGAAGGAACACAGAACTACAAACGAGCTGGAGCAAGCACTGAAAGTTGAGATCTAGGAACAAAACCCCAAATCGCGATAGTGAGCAACAAACAGTGAAACAAAGTCATCAAAAATCGAGGAAGAAAGAGTGATAAAGTGAAATTAAGAGAAGGAATCGAACTCACGAAGTAGAGATGCAAAGAAACCCCATGAAATCATATGAGGATTGAGCTCCCATGACCTTCACCGGAGTGTGAGCCGGAAAATGCAAAGCCTCACCGGAAATCACCTCTCATTTCTTTCTTGGTAAAAAGCAATTTTTTTTTAAATAACTACATCGTGAAATATATCTCCAATAATTTAAGCAATGTACTTTATATTTCAAATAATAATAATAAATTGAATAATTAATTTACACATAGTAAATTGGAATGTAGATCATAAACGTAATAGGATGGTTTTTTATTATGAGTATGAAATATCATCCAATTAGCATAATTTGCACTTGATCCAAGAGTTTCAAGGTCCTAGCTTGAGTCTGCAAATCGGTTAAAGTCAACATTATGTGGATAATACGCATCAAAGTATTCGGAGAAGAAATGACCAAGAAAATGAAGTGTTTCTTAGTAACCAGAAACTAATTTTTCAAGAATATTAATGTTCATATGTATAAGAAGAAAGGAATAATAAGAGAGGGAAAAGAAGTATTGCCTCTCTGATTTGGAAGGAAGTTTGATTAAAATGTCATGAAATAATAGACTATATATCAACTTTCTAAAGACCAACTTGAAATGAAGAAACTACCACTATAACTTTTTCTGATTTGAGAGACAAATAAAGGGTATAAGTGTTATTTTAAGTTAATGGTACTATCAATATTCTCAATGCAGGTCCGAGGAAGATAATTAACTCAAAATAACACTTATAGCCTTCATTTGTCTCTCAAATCATACAAAGTTATGTTTCAAGTTGACCTTCATAAAGTTGCTATATAGTCTATTATTGCATGACATTTTCAACAAAATTCCTTCCAAGCAAAGTGGTAACACTTCTTCTCCCTCTCTTATTATTACTTTTTTCTTATACATATGAACATTAATATTCTTGTAATAGTAATTTGTGTTAGTTTCTCTCCTAACACTTTTATGATGAGTATTATCCACATAATGTTGGCTTGAACCGAATTGCAGACTGAAATTAGGACCTTAAAACTTTTGGTTCAATTTCAAATTAGTTCAATTGGGTGATCTTTGATAATCATAAGAAAAACCATGCAATTAAGTTTAATTATCTTTGAAAATCATATAAAAAAATTCATCTAAGTTTTGTTATTCTATAGATATTAATGCAAATAGCGATCATGACATACATAAAAGAGATGAAAAGAGTACAAATATATTATTGAGTGCCAAAATATATGTCTAATCACGTACGAAAATATATTAGATTGCATACTAAAATATATCAGGTTGCGTTCCAAAATATTGTAACAAAATTGGGTGAAAATGAAAAAACTTTCTAATAATGATTAAAGTAATTATTTCATTTAATATTTCCAAATAATAAAATATATATCAATATATATTTTTTGAATAATTTAAGGGTTAAATATGTTTTTAGTCCCTACAAAATCATGAGTTGTTAAGCTTAGTCCCTATGAAATTTTAATGGTAATTTTAGTCCTCAAAATATTTAAGTTTGTTAAAATAGTCCCTATTTTGAGAACTATATATACAAAAAAATGGATACTTTTAGTCCTCCAAAATTGTCCCTCTAAAACGCAAATAGGGACTAAAAGTGAATGCAAAATTTCCGGGATTAAACTTGACAGCTTGTAATTTAATAGGGATTAAAAACATATTAAAAACACAATTTAATCTCGACAAATTTGCACCGAATATACAATTAATCCGAAAAGGAACAAATTGGAACAATAAAAATAGAATTTGAGGTATTTTAGAAAATTTCATCTCAAATTTGTTTTGTTCTCTAAGCATGATTGAAAATGAGGGAAGACCTATTCTAGAACCGGGACCAAATTAGTTATAAAAAAAGAGCAAATTTTGATTAAATTTTTAATATTTTCTTCTTTCAAAATGTAGGTCAAATTTATCCCTTAAAATATATACACATGTGAGTGCACTAAAACGCGCGGTCAGACAGGCATGGTAGTGCCCTTCCTTCTGCTAGTTTTTTTTATAAAGAATGTGTTCTCATTTTAATCGGTAACTTGGGAAATCTTTTTCATTTTCCATATTTTTTTTTATCTACTCCTTTGAAGATTTTTTTCTGGGTTCTGAGAAAAACAAGACGAGATTAGAAAGTTGTCGGTTAGTGATAAGAGCTTCGGCCTTGCCCAATTCTATACTCCTAAAACTGTGGTGTTAACAATATGTCCAAATGTTTGCATTTTTTTTTAATATAATACAATAATTTTAAATATAGAGATGTAACCATTTATTTTATATTTTTGGTTGAAGTGTATCATTTAATTTTTGAAATAACTACATCGTGAAATATATCTCCAATAATTTAGGCAATGTACTTTATATTTCAAATAATAATAAAAAATTGAATAATTAATTTAGACATAGTAAATTGAAATGTAGATCATTAAACGTAATAGGATGGTTTTTTCTTATGACTATGAAATATCATCCAATTAGCGTTATTTGCACTTGATCCAAGAGTTTCAAGGTCCTAACTTGAGTCTGGAAATCGGTTAAAGTCAACATTATGTGGATAATACGCATCAAAGTATTCGGATAAGAAATGACCAAGAAAATGAAGTGTTTCTTAGTAACCAGAAACTAATTAGGGTTACATAAGATTAAGGTTTAAAGCTTGGTTTGATTAGGATTATGTCATTAGACTTATCCAACAATCCCAAGACAAGAGAAGTCTACTCACTAACGTTCATTGTAGGCAAGGAGAAGAAGAGAGAAAACATAAAAGTAAATAACAAGAAAGTAAAATGAACTTTTATTAGAAAGACAATTGTCACATATTGCATTCCAAGAAAAGATGAATATTTGTGATGGATGGCTACTTTATTTATAGCATACATTCGACTTAAAATCTAAGCAATTACATTCAGGCTAAAAATAGAGTAGCTTAAAATCTAAGCAAAAGCAGCAAAAGTAGTTCTGGAGTGTGGCACGGGGCCGTGCCAAGTTTCTGACTTGAGGGAGATATATTTTTGTCTCCAAATCTTCGTATTTTCGTACCAAATCAGCTCCAAAACCCCTTTCTTTTGCTCCAAGACTCAATCCATCAAATATTCGTTCCTGAAATATAACAATATGCAATTGTAGTAAAATAGTTGAAGAAAGGAAATAATATTAATATAAAATACACTTAAATCTACTTCAAACTAAACTAAATAACATATTAAAATAGATAATAAATGACTCATCAGACTCCCCCACACTTGAATCTTTGCTTGTCCTCAAGCAAAAGGCATAAACAGGGTAGCACAAGACAATATTATCATATGACAATTTAATTAAAACACATGTCTCCTCAAGGGCTTAAATTTCAAGCGTACACTAATCACAAACTCAAGCATTTCTTGTAAACCTTATTCAACCCAACAATCAAGTTTCAAGTGAGTGTGTGTGTAGTCCAACCCTTTTCTTGCTCCTGTATAAGATAGATATTATGAGGAAACATGTTCTAATCCTAGTACTAAACCAACCAAGAAAAACTCTTTCTTCATTTCATATAAGAGAGATGGGAGTATTTGCGATCTTTTTTATCTTTGCCATTTGCACATTTTTGGAATTTCAACATACTTTATTTAAGAAACAACACTTTCACGTAGGAAGTCGGAGGGCCTACCCCCTTCCCCAATCTAGATTCAATGGTGCCCCTTAAAACATCATCTTCACGTAGAAAGTCGGAGGGCCTACCCCCTTCCCCAATCTAGATTCAATGATGCTTTTTAAAGTTTTTCAAGATAACATTACCTTCACGTAGGAAGTCGGAGGGCCTACCTCCTTCCCCAATCTAGATTCAATAATGCAACCCTGAAATTATTTTGGCTATTTGGCTTTTTATAAACTCCTTTATACTAACTTATACTACTTTTACTTTGAGAGTTTTTAAAGGTCAACATACCACTAAAATTAAAACATATTTCCTTAAAATACCTATTCATACACTTACTCAAGGGAAGCAACTTGTGTTTTTCCCATTGGAGAATTGTATTCACTTTGAAGCAAGATGTGGGTATGTCAAGAAAACTTAAAATACAAGAGTTCACTTTCATGTACAAGAAATAACCAATTAAGAGGAGACAATAAAAAATTTATGTCATGATATTTTTCAATAAAAACAAGCTACTTAACCATGCATTTCACAATAAAACAGAACAAACGAATAAAGTTCAAGGGAGTTTGGAAACACTACGACTAAAGACACTTTGTTAGGCTCCCCCCACACTTAGGAGAAGCATTGTCCTCAATGATTTAAAAGAAGAAGAAGAGAAAGAAGAAGATGATGAAGAAAGAAGAGAGGTAGAGAAGAGTAGAGGAAGAGAAGAGCTCAGGATTTTATTGAAGTCCATAAGGTAGACCTTGGAGGTGAAGGTGTTGCATCATGTATCGGAACATTTGATTGTTCTATTCATTTATTTGAGTGCCCCTAAGGACATCGTTTCTTAGCCCGATCATTTCAACACCTTGTCTTTATTGCTCGGTGCATGTTCTTCGAACTTTGGTTTGCATCCATGCCCACTGTTCATCATTATAGTTTCCACCGGCTTCTTGTTAATGGTGCAAGTTTGCACCTACCTCCTCTTCATCACCACCATCATCACCATCATTGTGTACCTGTGGGTTAGTGCCAACATAAAAGTTTTCTACCACCTTCGGATTAGTAATATCTGAATTAGGTAGAATAATCAAGAAATTAGCATTATTGACTCTCCACTCATATTGGGGATTGTGAGAAGGGTCATGGATTCTAAAAAAAACATGGTAGTGAGGGTTTCTAAGGATAGATAGTAGTTTCCCTCAATCCTATTTATCCCTTTGTTCACATTTACCTCAAATTTTCTAACAAATGAAAGCGATGATTGCACCTACCACTATATCACCTTTATATCCAGTTTCTTTCTAACAATTGAAACAAGATAATAAATCAAATAATAGAAAATGTTAACATGGTGGTTATAAGCCTATAACAACTCAATAGTCCTCATCATTCCTACCTTGTTTTCTACCCCATATGGTGCAAGCGATAACCGTGTGAAGGTACCTAAGCACAGGGTTGTGAATTTATTCAACAGCCTAATCACATGTTCATCTATTTCTAGTCTATCCATAGCATTAACATCAAGGAACCTGCAAGGAGAGATAGATCTAGAGATTAGAGATTTATACCTATTTCTTTGCTCGGAATCCTTGAATTGGATCCCATGATTGCAGGCTGTTGATTGCTTCTTGCTTGCACCTCTTCCGGAGGCTTCAATATCCTCACCTTTCCTTTTTGATGCAATTGACCTTAGCTTGGTTTGGGTGTGGGTGGATGATTGTTGGTGAAGTTTGGAGAGAATTATGAATTATGGAAGAAGGATTATAGATGTTATTTGATATGGATACGGGAAGAAAAAAAAAATAAATAAAAAATAATAATTTTTTTTTTTTTTTGGCTGATGGGTTTGCACGGGCCGTGCCAACTTTCTGGAAAAACAGGGAAGAATTTTTTTTTTTTTTTTTTGGTGGGTTTCTGGTCAATGGCTTCAAAATTTTTTTCACTTTTTCGCATCATATTTGGACAAATACCTACAAAACAAATTAAAACAACACAAAACAAACAAAGTAAAAGCAATAAAACTCATGGGTTGCCTCACACGAAACGCTCTTTTAGAGTAATTAGCTTGACGATTAGAAGGTTTCTCTACCCAATACCCAATCTTTCCCAAAGGGATAGTGACATCAACCTGAGATTCTTTCCCAAATCACACATAGTTTTTTCAATGGTTTCACTCTCAATCACACAAGGGGTGGAAAAACTCTCAATCACTATGAAGTTAGGCTTAGCAAGCCTTTGTGGGACATGGATTTTGAGTTTATAAGGTGGTGAAACGATTGGCTTATCACTCTCTCCTATGACTTTCTCACCTTGTTGCTTTTCACTCTCTATCTCACCCTCAATTGTCTTAGTTTTCATAATGGTGTCCTCTAAATGCTTACAATCCCTAAGTTGAATAGCATTTATAAGGCCTTTGGGGTTGGCTTCAGTTTGACCTGGAAAGACTTCGAGGGTTTGAGAGGAAGTAGCTACTTTTTGGGCTACTTGAGAGATTTGAGTTTCTAGCATTCTAGTGTGAGTAGCAATGGAGTCCACTTTAGATGTAAGCTTGACAAAAGAGTCATTCAAAGATCCAGTTTGATTTTTAAGTTCTTGAAATTGCTTGGATTGCTCCATAGCATGTTTTTCTAGTAAAATTTCCAAGCTGGATTTCTGAGGGACTCGTTCATTGTTTGCATACACGGGTGGTGTTGTTTGTTGTCCAAAGGTATAAAATTTTTGCTCGGGACTTTTAGCAACACTACCTAGTTGGCATTCAACACCAGTATGGTCAAGTATTCCACAAAATTCACAAGGTGGTGAAACAAGAGCAGGTGTGATGACACTTACAGTTAATTTATCAAATTTTTGAAGAAGTGTGTCCGCCTTAGTAGATAGATGATCAAGGGTAGAAACTTGGCACATACCTGCCTCTTTTTTAGAGGGTGGAGGAGTACCTTCAGTGATAACTGTAACGCCCTCTTTGAATTATTGGTTTTATTTAATTATTTAATTGAGTCTAAGATTTATTAAGAAGAGTTTAGAATATATTTATATGATTATGTGATTTATTAAGTGACTTATTATATTATTTAATAGAATAAGATTTGAAAATAAAATAATATTGAGTTTAGGAGCTGTTATGAGATTTTAGAGAGTTTTTGGGGAGAAAGAGAAATAAGATAAAATAGAAAAAAGATTATAAATAGGGAAACCTAGTTTAGAAAAAACATAATGTACAATCAATTTTGGAGAAAAGGGAGAAAAAGTCAAGAGAAGAGCAAGAGACCTAGGATTGCTGCGATTTTGAGTTATAAGGTAAGGGTGGGACTAACATTCAATAATCTTAAGTCATTGATTCTTAAAATTGGATTTAACATGTTGTAGGTTTTCGTTTTTGAGAATTTGGGAATTAGGGTTAAAAGTGGTTAATTGATGATTTTCTAAAATAATGTTTTTGGTCAAGTTTTATATGATTTTGAGTCTCTTTTGATCTATATAAATGTTTAGACAAATTTTGGAATCAAATTTGGGCATTGGGAAGTCAAAATTGGGATTTTTGGGTGAAAAATTGGTTTTTCCCGAGAGCTGCACATTGACAGCATCTTCTGTTCCATGTTCTTGCGTCTTTTACACACGTTTCCGTTTTGAACTGGGTTTTGGTGTAAAAATGAAAGTTTTAGATAATTTTGTTAGCTTTCCAATGGCTTTGGTTTGGCGTAAAAATGATTTTTGGTTTAGGAGTTATGATGAAAATACTCCAAGGAGGTCTTAGTGAATTTTTATGAATTTCAGCACAACTTTGTCTTAATTTGAAATGAAAACTGGTATTGATTGGTACAGAATTGGTCTTAGGTGTAAACAGGAAAGTTGTAGGTATGTATGTTAGCTTTATAATTTCATTGCTCTGACGTCAAAACGATTTATAGAACTTGAGTTATGGTCAAATTACTGAACGTAGGTCACAGTGAATAATTGATTATGATTGATGAATTAGTATATGTATTTATATGTTTGTGAATACGATATTGTCCATGATTGATGAAGTGTTATATGTATATATCATGTTTTAAGATGTTGATTACCATTTGATGTTGTTTATATTGTGATATAATTATATATGCATTACTTGAATTATATGTGAATAATTGAGACGTTGTTGACTTGCATTTGATATTATTATGTCATGCTGGTTTTGTATATTGCTGTGTTGCTGTTGTTATTTAACTAAGCTGCATGAGTCGGTCTAAGTTGATTAAGATGATGATGATGATGTTCCAAATTATTGGACTATTTAAGAGGTCGTTGAATTAAGATGTTTAAGAGGTCGAGTCCATGCATTAGCATTCAGCGATTGGGGCTTGATGCTCCGGAAGTATAATAATACTCAAATAGCGATTGGGGCTTGATGCTCCGGAAGTATAATAATACTTAAATAGCGATTGGGGCTTGATGCTCTGGAGTATATTAATACTCAAATAGCGATGGGGGCTTGATGCCCCGTATTGGTACCACATGCATATAAGAGGTTTAAGTTGCATAGTCAAGTTAGAGTCGCATTGTCGAGTCAAGGATGTTTATGTTGATAAATTGAGAAGTTGTAATTGTTTATACAAACTATGATTGAAGTGTTTAATGATATAGTATTATCTATAATGAATGTTAAGATGATTTGATGTTGAGTAAATATAATTGTTGAATTATATGCTTAATATTATTGTTTTGTGAAATCTCACCCCTTCTAAATGTTGCCCACCATGGGTAACTTGCAGGTAACCAAGAATAGTTGATGTCGTGTGAGGTTTCCCTCTCGTGTGTCTTAGGTGCTCTGATACGTAACGGGATGGGATTTTGTTGTGGCTATTTTCTATTCCTTTACGTATTGCTTATGTTTTTACATGACTATGATTTAATTTGGATTTTTAAGAGATGTTTTAATGAGGCCTTCGTGCCAAAGACTATTTTAGATGTTGAATAAATTCGCTGCGAAGTATTAAATATTATGTTATTGATTTATGAAGGATAAATAGTTATTTATTCCATTTACGATTTTTGAAAAGAAGTGTGACATTCCGTTTATGTTGAGAACTCTGATTATTTAAATGAAATTTTTACGTTGCGAAAACGGGGTGTTACAATAACTCTCTCACTTGTCCACTGATAGTGGTTGTATGCCATGTTCTCCATCAAATCATAGGCTCCTGTGTAAGTTTTATTCATCAAAGCTCCACCTGCAGCTGCATCAACATTCATTTTTGTGGAAAACAAAAGACCATTACAAAAAGTGTGGATAATAAGCCAATTCTCAAAACCATGATGGGGGTAAAGCCTAAGCATTTCTTTGAAACGCTCCCACGCATTGTAAAGAGATTCACCATCTTTTTGAGTTAATTGTGTGATGTGACTCCTTAATTGAGCAGTTTTACTATGGGGAAAGAATTGGGAAAGGAATGCCTTCCTCATTTGGTGCCATGAAATTATAGAACCAATTTTCAATGAATGAAACCAAGCACTAGCTCTATCCCTCAAGGAGAAAGGAAAGAGGTGCAGCCTTACGGCCTCTTGGTTTGCCTTCAAAGTTCCACTGAGTATTAAAAAAATTGAAACATGAAGATTCGGATCCTCAGTGGGTGATCCGAAAAATTGATTTTGCTGCACTAGGTAAATAAGTGCAGGCTTTATTTCAAATTTAATACCCTCAACCGTTGGGTACACAATAGCATCGTACGGCTCATCTGAAGATGTGATTGCGTACTCTTTGAGAGCACGTTTCTCAGCCATATCGTTATTATTGTGTGGATCTTCTTTGAGTCATGCTTGAAATCAAAACGGTTAAAGATAGAAAATAAAAAATAATAAAAACATAAAATAAAATAAAATAAGGAGAAAGGGAAAGAGAGAGATTTTATATATAAATATATATATATTTATTTTTTTATTTATAGAGAGAGAGAGATATATTTTATATATAAAGATATATATATATATATATATATATATATTTTATTTTTTTTAAAGAGAGAGAGAGAGATAAATATATAAAAAATAAAAAGATAAGAAAAAGAAATAAAATATTATTTTATATATATATATTTTATTTACTTAAATAATTTTTTTTTTTTTAGACTAAACACTATTGAAAAGTTAATCAAATTACAATAACTCCCCGGCAGCGGCGTCAAAAACTTGATGGGATAAAACCGCAAGTGCACGGTCCTATCGACGTAGTAAAATAAGAGTATCGTTCCGACAGGAAGTTATGGATTCAATTATCTTTTAACAATGATTAGAATTAAAGTATAGAAAATAGAAAGTTATATTTTTATATATTTAAAAGAAAATAATAATAAAAGATAAAAGCCTTGGGATTATTGCTTCATCCTAACGACAAGTCCTTCTCAAACCAAACTATTAAACTTATAACCTTATGTTAGACCTAATTTCTCAAGACAGTTTCTCTTTTGTTCCTCTAGCAACCAAGCCTATTTCGCTGACTTGATCATTATTAGTTCCCTTGAAGATCGAAACTATATGTCTCAAAGATTGCAAAGACTATTTCGCTTCCTTTGCAATCCTTGTCCAAATTCACTTGTTCGAATATCAAAGCTCCACTTTCGTTTTATGAATTGATATTTGAGATATTGGATAAACAATTATCAAACCCTCCACTTTCGTTTCCACAGGTTGATAATGGTTGATCCATGTTAAATTGGTGAATTTAGATAAGGAATTAGGGTTACATAAGATTAAGGTTTAAAGCTTGGTTTGATTAGGATTATGTCATTAGACTTATCCAACAATCCCAAGACAAGAGAAGTCTACTCACCGACGTTCATTGTAGACAAGGAGAAGAAGAGAAAAAACATAAAAGTAAATAACAAGAAAGTAAAATGAACTTTTATTAGAAAAAAAAATTGTCACATATTGCATTCCAAGAAAAGATGAATATTTGTGATGGATGGCTACTCTATTTATAGCATACATTCAACTTAAAATCTAAGCAATTACATTCGGGCTAAAAATAGAGTAGCTTAAAATCTAAGCAAAAGCAGCAAAAATAGTACTGGAGTGTGGCACGGCCGTGCCAAGCCTAGCACGGGCCATGCCAAGTTTCTGACTTGAGGGAGATATATTTTTGTCTCCGAATCTTCGTATTTTCATACCAAATCAGCTCCAAAACCCCTTTCTTTTGCTCCAATACTCAATCCATCAAATATTCGTTCCTCAAATATAACAATATGCAATTGTAGTAAAATAGTTCAAGAAAGGAAATAATATTAATATAAAATACACTTAAATCTAATTAAAACTAAACTAAATAACATATTAAAATAGATAATAAATGACTCATCAACCATTTAATTTTTTTTTTTTTGGAAGAAGTGTATCATTTCATTTTTAAAATAACTATTTTTGTTTTTGATTAAGCTAGAAAAATGCAATAAAAGAAAAAGGAAAAGTACAATATTGGGGGAACTAGGCCAAAACCCAATTAAACATAAAAGACCAGATGTATAGCTATGTCACTTCCTAAGTAGCCTAACACATCCTGCTATATAGGAAAGTACCAGGTCACATTAAGAAGACACAAACATAAAAAGAAAATCAATATAGTAAAACTGAAGCCTACACCAAGGCAAACCTATCCCTCTGATATTCCAGAAAATATACATTGCGAAATATGAGGGGGGATTTGTGTTTTTGACCTTGTAAGGACAATGTCAGAACCATCACGAGGATCAAATATACTTCATTGGGAAATATTTGTGGAGGTATGTGTTTTGGATCTTGTTAAAACAATATCAGAACCATCATCAACAACAGGTTCTGAGAACCTCTTATTCTTAAACTTAGTGCCAGTGGGAACTTTAGGACTTTTAGTCTTTTTAGGCCTGCCTCTCTTTGCCTTCTTAATGGAATCAGAATGCTGCAGCAAATATTGGGCTTCAGCATTTAATTCCGGAAAACACTCTTGATATTTGTCAGTATTGTTATCCGTATCTAAGGTACTATCAGAGACTGTCTCTAGAGCATCTGCCCAAAATTTGGTCAGAATTTTCTCATCTTTTCTACAAGCTGCAGCCGTATTTGTGACAGTAGAAGGAGCAGAGATCTTGCCTTTATCCGGTCGAAGCATCTCCTCATAAACAGTAATAACATCAGGTACGTTTTCAAGAATAGCAGAAGGCATATCAGAATTTGTACCACTTTCTGTGTTGAAACGAGTAAGTGGCAGTGTACTAGTCTTACTGCAGGGCTCATTGGATATCAGAGTTTTATCAACTGTCATAGTGTGTTTTGTATTCAAAATTGCAGATTCAATCGAAACATTTTCCACAACATCAGAGACTTTTGATTGTGAAACCGGATTCAAACACACCATCTCCTTGGATACTCTATCCATGATTTCAACACTTTCCAACAAAGTATTAACAGACAATTTATTTGTATCATTTTCATCCAACTTTTCCTCCCCGGAAGGATGCTCACAATCCTCATGAAGAGGTGCAAAATAGTTGCAAATAGGTAATGTTGAAGCGTCACCACGCTTCTGGATTGCGGAAATCTCAGCCACCTCCACATTGCCTCCTTCCTTGATGGGCCTCTCCTCATCAAAATTGTCCAGAGTTACCCATTCATTGTTGTTAACCAAGCTGTCAACAGGAACAACAACTTGTTTAGGGACAAAAACAACAATATTGTGCTTGGGAACAACCCCAAAGATTTGTTTATTAATTAAATTTGCTCCATGTGACATTGCAGGTTACCTAGCCTCCCCAAAATTAAATGTATCTTCTTCATTTAGTATATCAAATGAATTGTGCATAAACAAATTTGAAGTTTTGCTAGTCTTCAGGGTTGCTGCAAACGCTGCCTCATCCCCCTTATCTACTTCCATAGCATTCCCATCTAGATCAGAATTGTCTAATTCCACCAAGTCAGGTTGCTAAATAGTAATCGATGCACACTTAGACACAGATTTGAAGGCAATGGCAGCAGCAGGTCTGTTATCAATGTCACGTTTCTTAAAAGGAAAGGCCGCAGACTTAGACACAGATTTTATGATAGTGGTAGCAGCAGGTCTGTTGTCAGCTGTCACTGCATGTTTCTTGCCATTCCCGGTGTGTTTAGGAAGCGTCTTGACTTGGTGTGGACCTGTTTGTGCCTTCAAAACCTTTGATGTACCTTCTGTCGTGTTAAGAGAGCTCAATTTTATGCAGTTGTGAACTTCATGTCCCAGCATTTTACAGTGAGTGCAAAATAAAGGTTGTCTTTCGTATTGCACCATCAATCAAGACTCGAGCATATATCCCTAAACGCCAGTATAAAGTTGTATCATCAATTATCAAAGGTGTGCCGAGTCCGGATGTTATTTCCAATAGAGTCTGCTTACGCCAATACTTCTGAGGCAAGTGTAAGAAACGAACCCATATTTGGGCATGAGTTTGAGCCTGTCTCTATATTGAAAAATCACTAGACCAACGATAGAATCGCATCAGACCAAGGTTCAATTGCACAACCCCCATTGCCCAAACTCTACGCATATCCTCCACAGTGTTGAAATGAAACTCAAAGAAGCCCTTTCCTAGAGGAGTTATATCCCAATTATGTATATTTGGCCACATATTGCTCAATTGCAGCTTTAAAGCCATAATAGATAAAGGAGTATCACCTCTGCGAAGTGTTAACCTTCCATGAATGTTGCTGCTACAGTCAATGAGCCCAGATTCATATTCGGTTTGTGTGATTTTGACTCGAACGGATTTCCCCATCACAACTTTCGGAGGAAGTTGAGTAAGCTTGTAGTCTTTCGGTCCAGCAAGTGCCTGAGAAAATGATATTCCAGATTCCGGGGGCTTCGTCGACGCCACCCCGGATTCTAGTGAAGCCAAGAAAGGCCATGGGCACACCATGATCAACCCAACAGAAAAACCAAACGCAAACAACAAGCAGCAGACAAACCCCGAACCTGATACAGTCTATGACGCTATGAGGAAAATAACAACCCAACGAAAAATTTAGAGCCAGAATTACCCAGCTGAGAGCTTCGCTGGAAAAACAGAGTTGTCTGAGCTTCACCGGAAAACCCACCGACCCGTAATCCAGAGGTAGCATCGGCGATCAATGATGTAACGCCCACTTTCGTTTAATCGTTATTTAATCGAGATTAGGCAATTATATGATAATTATATAGTATATGCATGATTTTGGTATGTTTTGATGATTTGATGATGACGATTGGTACCACATGCATATAAGGAGTCTAGGAGCATTGTCACATTGTCATGATTAAGATGCCTTGTTGATGATGAATGGATATGTGATTACGTGATAAGTGTTCATTGATTATGTTATGTTGTTTATAATGATTGGATATATGATTACGTGATAACTGTTTAGCATTTATGCAAAGTTAATAATGGAATGATTATGATGTTAATTTATGATTCGCAATTACATTGATTAATGTTATTTTATTATGAAATCTCACCCCTTCTGCTTGAAAATGTTGCCCTTCGTATGGGTAACTTGCAGGTGATCGTGCTTAGTGTGCAGTTGCTTCTGTGAGTGGCCTTGCCTCACTGTGTCGTCTAGGTCGCTCTGATACGTAACGGGATGGGGTTAATGCTATAACATGCTTCATTCTTTTACGCGAACTGCCATGATAATTTATGCTTTGATAAACTCTTTTGAGATACTTGTTGGGGCCTGCGTGCCAAACTGATTTATGATTTCTGAACTAATACTCCGCTGCTATGTTAAGATATTATGTGGAAGTTAAATTATTATTTAACTGTTTTTGGATTACGTTTCTATGTGATATCCCGTTTATGGTTTTTACTCTGATAAATGTTTAAGAAATTTGTATATTGGGAAAACGGGGTGTTACAAATGACAAGGAACACAGAACTACCAACGAGCTGGAGCAAGCACTGAAAGTTGAGATCTAGGAACAAAACCCCAAATCGCGATAGTGAGCAACAAACAGTGAAACAAAGTCATCAAAAATCGAGGAAGAAAGAGTGATAAAGTGAAATTAAGAGAAGGAATCGCACTCACGAAGTAGAGATGCAAAGAAACCCCATGAAATCATATGAGGATTGAGCTCCCATGACCTTCACCGGAGTGTGAGCCGGAAAAAGCAAAGCCTCGCCGGAAATCACCTCTCATTTCTTTCTTGGTAAAAAGCAATTTTTTTTTGAAATAACTACATCGTGAAATATATCTCCAATAATTTAAGCAATGTACTTTATATTTCAAATAATAATAATAAATTGAATAATTAATTTACACATAGTAAATTGGAATGTAGATCATAAACGTAATAGGATGGTTTTTTTATTATGAGTATGAAATATCATCCAATTAGCATAATTTGCACTTGATCCAAGAGTTTCAAGGTCCTAGCTTGAGTCTGCAAATCGGTTAAAGTCAACATTATGTGGATAATACGCATCAAAGTATTCGGAGAAGAAATGACCAAGAAAATGAAGTGTTTCTTAGTAACCAGAAACTAATTTTTCAAGAATATTAATGTTCATATGTATAAGAAGAAAGGAATAATAAGAGAGGGAAAAGAAGTATTGCCTCTCTGATTTGGAAGGAGGTTTGATTAAAATGTCATGAAATAATAGACTATATATCAACTTTCTAAAGACCAACTTGAAATGAAGAAACTACCACTATAACTTTTTCTGATTTGAGAGACAAATAAAGGGTATAAGTGTTATTTTAAGTTAATGGTACTATCAATATTATTGAGTGCCAAAATATATGTCTAATCACGTACGAAAATATATTAGATTGCATACTAAAATATATCAGGTTGTGTTCCAAAATATTGTAACAAAATTGGGTGACTATGAAAAAACTTTCTAATAATGATTAAAGTAATTATTACATTTAATATTTTCAAATAATAAAATATATATCAATATATATTTTTTGAATAATTTAAGCGTTAAATATGTTTTTAGTCCCTACAAAATCATGAGTTTTTAAGCTTAGACCCTATGAAATTTTAATGGTATATTTAGTCCTCCAAAATATTTTAGTTTGTAAAAATAGTCCCTATTTTGAGAACTATATATACAAAAAAATGGATACTTTTAGTCCTCCAAAATAGTCCCTCTAAAACGCAAATAGGGACTAAAAGTGAATGCAAAATTTTCGGGATTAAACTTGACAGCTTGTAATTTAATAGGGATTAAAAATATATTTAACCATAATTTAATCTCAACAAATTTCCACTAAATTTACTATTAATCAGAAAAGGAACAAATTGGAACAATAAAAATAGAATTTGAGGTCTTTTAGAAAATTTCATCTCAAATTTGTTTTGTTCTCTAAGCATGTTTGAAAATAAGTGAAGACGTATTCTGGTCCTGGGGCCAAATTAGTTATCGAAAAAAAAAAAGATCAATTTTTGTTTAAATTTTTAATATTTTCTTTCTTCAAAATGTAGGTCAAATTTATCCCTTAAAATATATCAGACAGGCATGGTAGTGCCCTTCCTTCTTCCAGTTTTTTTATAAAGAATATGTTCCCATTTTAATCGGTAACTTGGGAAATGTTTTTCATTTTCCAGATATTTTTTTTTTATCTACTCCTTTGGAGATTTTGCTCAGATAGACAGGTAGAGACAATGGAAGAAGTAAATAAGCTTCTTTTGTCCTAAGAAGGCCGAGATTGACAGTGGTTCGGAGACGAAAGCCGAGCGCGGCAGTGGAGAGATGGAAGAAGGGATTGTGTTTTATAATTAGGGGTTTAGAGAAAAAGAAGACGAGATTAGAAAGTTTAGTGATTGGAGCTTCGGCCTTGTCCAATTTTATACTCCTAAAACTGTGGTGTTATCAATATGACCAAATATTTTACGTTTTTTTTAACATAATACAATAATTTCAAACTTAAGATTAAACCCTTTTTTTTTTTTTTTTTGGAAGAATGATATCATTTATTTTTTAAAATAACTACATCGTGAAATATATCGCCAATAATTTAGGCAATGTACTTTATAATTCAAAATAATTATAAAAAGTTGAATAATTAATTTACACATAGTAAATTGGAATGTAGATCATTAAACGTAATTGCATGGTTTTTTCTTATGACTATCAAATATAATCCAATTAGCCTAATTTGCACTTGATCCAAGAGTTTCAAGGTCCTGACTTGAGTCTTCAAATCAATTCAAGTCAACATTATGTGGATAATACGCATCAAAGTATTCGGTATTATCCATATAATGTTGGCTTGAACCGAATTGAAAACTCAAATTAGGACCTTAAACCTTTTGGTTCAATTTCAAATTAGTTCAATTGGGTGATCTTTGATAATCATAAGAAAAACCATGCAATTAAGTTTAATGATCTTTGAAAAGCATATAAAAAAATTCATCAAAGTTTTGTTATTCTATAAATATTAATGCAAATAGCGATCATGACATACATAAAAGAGATGAAAAGAGGAAAAACTCGTCAACACAAGTCAAGGTAGAGAGAGAGAGAGAGAGAGAGAGAGAGAGAGAGAGAGAAAGAGAGAGAGAAGAAAAGGATTGGAAGTTTCACAATATTTTTCGGTGTGTGGAATGAACAACGTAATCTACCTATTTATAGAGAAAAATCACAACTAATATGTGAGAAACTTTGGGAACAAGTAATTCACATATTAGATCTAGTACAAAAATATCTCAAATTCAGTACCTAATAGATCATATTGAGTACAAAATATAAATTTTGAGTACAAATATATTATTGAGTGCCAAAATATATGTCTAATCACTTATGAAAATATATTAGATTGCATACTAAAATATATCAGGTTGTGTTCCAAAATATTGTAACAAAATTTGGTGACTATGAAAAACTTTCTAATAATGATTAAAGTAATTATTTCATTTAATATTTTCAAATAATAAAATATATATCAATATATATTTTTTGAATAATTTAAGCGTTAAATATGTTTTTAGTCCCTACAAAATCATGAGTTTTTAAGCTTAGTCCCTATGAAATTTTAATGGTATATTTAGTCCTCCAAATTATTTTAGTTTGTAAAAGTAGTCCCTATTTTGAAAACTATATACAAAAAAATGGATACTTCGGTTCTCCAAAATAGTCTCTTTAAAATGCAAATAGGGACTAAAAATGAATAAAAAATTTCCGAGATTAAACTTGAAAGCTTGTAATTTAATAGGGATTAAAAATATATTTACCCATAATTTAATCTCAACAAATTTCCACTGAATTTACTATTAATCAGAAAAGGAACAAATTGGAACAATAAAAATAGAATTTGAGGTCTTTTAGAAAATTTCATCTCAAATTTGTTTTGTTCTCTAAGCATGTTTGAAAATAAGTGAAGACATATTCTGGTCCTGGGGCCAAATTAGTTAACGAAAAAAAAAAGACCAATTTTTGGTTAAATTTTTAATATTTTCTTTCTTCAAAATGTAGGTAAAATTTATCCCTTAAAATATATCAGACAGGCATGGTAGTGCCCTTCCTTCTTCCAGTTTTTTTATAAAGAATGTGTTCCCATTTTAATCCGTAACTTTGGAAATGTTTTTCATTTTCCAGATATTTTTTTTTTATCTACTCCTTCGGAGATTTTGCTCAGATAGACAGGTAGAGACAATGGAAGAAGTAAATAAGCTTCTTTTGTCCTAAGAAGGCCGAGATTGACAGTGGTTCGGAGATGAAAGCCGAGCGCGGCAGTGGAGAGATGGAAGAAGGGATTGTGTTTTATAATTAGGGGTTTAGAGAAAAAGAAGACGAGATTAGAAAGTTTAGTGATTGGAGCTTCGGCCTTGTCCAATTTTATACTCCTAAAACTGTGGTGTTATCAATATGACCAAATATTTTACGTTTTTTTTAACATAATACGAATTTCAAACTTAAGATTAAACCCTTTTTTTTTTTTTTTTTGGAAGAATGATATCATTTATTTTTTAAAATAACTACATCGTGAAATATATCGCCAATAATTTAGGCAATGTACTTTATAATTCAAAATAATTATAAAAAGTTGAATAATTAATTTACACATAGTAAATTGGAATGTAGATCATTAAACGTAATTGCATGGTTTTTTCTTATGACTATCAAATATAATCCAATTAGCCTAATTTGCACTTGATCCAAGAGTTTCAAGGTCCTGACTTGAGTCTTCAAATCGATTCAAGTCAACATTATGTGGATAATACGCATCAAAGTATTCGGTATTATCCATATAATGTTGGCTTGAACCGAATTGAAAACTCAAATTAGGACCTTAAACCTTTTGGTTCAATTTCAAATTAGTTCAATTGGGTGATCTTTGATAATCATAAGAAAAACCATGCAATTAAGTTTAATGATCTTTGAAAAGCATATAAAAAAATTCATCAAAGTTTTGTTATTCTATAAATATTAATGCAAATAGCGATCATGACATACATAAAAGAGATGAAAAGAGGAAAAACTCGTCAACACAAGTCAAGGTAGAGAGAGAGAGAGAGAGAGAGAGAGAGAGAGAGAGAGAGAGAAAGAGAGAGAGAAGAAAAGGATTGGAAGTTTCACAATATTTTTCGGTGTGTGGAATGAAGAACGTAATCTACCTATTTATAGAGAAAAATCACAACTAATATGTGAGAAACTTTGGGAACAAGTAATTCACATATTAGATCTAGTTCAAAAATATCTCAAATTCAGTTCCTAATAGATCATATTGAGTACAAAATATAAATTTTTAGTACAAATATATTATTGAGTGCCAAAATATATGTCTAATCACTTAGGAAAATATATTAGATTGCATACTAAAATATATCAGGTTGTGTTCCAAAATATTGTAACAAAATATGGTGACTATGAAAAACTTTCTAATAATCATTAAAGTAATTATTTCATTTAATATTTTCAAATAATAAAATATATATCAATATATATTTTTTGAATAATTTAAGCGTTAAATATGTTTTTAGTCCCTACAAAATCATGAGTTTTTAAGCTTAGACCCTATGAAATTTTAATGGTATATTTAGTCCTCCAAAATATTTTAGTTTGTAAAAGTAGTCCCTATTTTGAAAACTCTATACAAAAAAATGGATACTTTCAGTTCTCCAAAATAGTCCCTTTAAAATGCAAATAGGGACTAAAAATGAATAAAAAATTTTCGAGATTAAACTTGAAAGCTTGTAATTTAATAGGGATTAAAAATATATTTACCCATAATTTAATCTCAACAAATTTCCACTGAATTTACTATTAATCAGAAAAGGAACAAATTGGAACAATAAAAATAGAATTTGAGGTCTTTTAGAAAATTTCATCTCAAATTTGTTTTGTTCTCTAAGCATGTTTGAAAATAAGTGAAGACGTATTCTGGTCCTGGGGCCAAATTAGTTATCGAAAAAAAAAAAGATCAATATTTGTTTAAATTTTTAATATTTTCTTTCTTCAAAATGTAGGTCAAATTTATCCCTTAAAATATATCAGACAGGCATGGAGTTGCCCTTCCTTCTTCCAGTTTTTTTATAAAGAATATGTTCCCATTTTAATCGGTAACTTGGGAAATGTTTTTCATTTTCCAGATATTTTTTTTTTATCTACTCCTTTGGAGATTTTGCTCAGATAGACAGGTAGAGACAATGGAAGAAGTAAATAAGCTTCTTTTGTCCTAAGAAGGCCGAGATTGACAGTGGTTCGGAGACGAAAGCCGAGCGCGGCAGTGGAGAGATGGAAGAAGGGATTGTGTTTTATAATTAGGGGTTTAGAGAAAAAGAAGACGAGATTAGAAAGTTTAGTGATTGGAGCTTCGGCCTTGTCCAATTTTATACTCCTAAAACTGTGGTGTTATCAATATGACCAAATATTTTACGTTTTTTTTAACATAATACAATAATTTCGAACTTAAGATTAAACCCTTTTTTTTTTTTTTTGGAAGAATGATATCATTTATTTTTTAAAATAACTACATCGTGAAATATATCGCCAACAATTTAGGCAATGTACTTTATAATTCAAAATAATTATAAAAAGTTGAATAATTAATTTACACATAGTAAATTGGAATGTAGATCATTAAACGTAATTGCATGTTTTTTTCTTATGACTATCAAATATAATCCAATTAGCCTAATTTGCACTTGATCCAAGAGTTTCAAGGTCCTGACTTGAGTCTTCAAATCGATTCAAGTCAACATTATGTGGATAATACGCATCAAAGTATTCGGTATTATCCATATAATGTTGGCTTGAACCGAATTGACTCAAATTAGGACCTTAAACCTTTTGGTTCAATTTCAAATTAGTTCAATTGGGTGATCTTTGATAATCATAAGAAAAACCATGCAATTAAGTTTAATGATCTTTGAAAAGCATATAAAAAAATTCATCAAAGTTTTGTTATTCTATAAATATTAATGCAAATAGCGATCATGACATACATAAAAGAGATTAAAAGAGGAATAACTCGTCAACACAAGTCAAGGTAGAGAGAGAGAGAGAGAGAGAGAGAGAGAGAGAGAAAGAGAGAGAGAAGAAAAGGATTGGAAGTTTCACAATATTTTTCGGTGTGTGGAATGAACAACGTAATCTACCTATTTATAGAGAAAAATCACAACTAATATGTGAGAAACTTTGGGAACAAGTAATTCACATATTAGATCTAGTTCAAAAATATCTCAAATTCAGTTCCTAATAGATCATATTGAGTACAAAATATAAATTTTTAGTACAAATATATTATTGAGTGCCAAAATATATGTCTAATCACTTATGAAAATATATTAGATTGCATACTAAAATATATCAGGTTGTGTTCCAAAATATTGCAACAAAATTTGGTGACTATGAAAAACTTTCTAATAATGATTAAAGTAATTATTTCATTTAATATTTTCAAATAATAAAATATATATCAATATATATTTTTGAATAATTTAAGCGTTAAATATGTTTTTAGTCCCTACAAAATCATGAGTTTTTAAGCTTAGACCCTATGAAATTTTAATGGTATATTTAGTCTTCCAAAATATTTTAGTTTGTAAAAGTTGTCCCTATTTTGAAAACTCTATACAAAAAAATGGATACTTTCAGTTCTCCAAAATAGTTCCTTTAAAATGCAAATAGGGACTAAAAATGAATAAAAAATTTTCGAGATTAAACTTGAAAGCTTGTAATTTAATAGGGATTAAAAATATATTTACCCATAATTTAATCTCAACAAATTTCCACTAAATTTACTATTAATCAGAAAAGGAACAAATTGGAACAATAAAAATAGAATTTGAGGTCTTTTAGAAAATTTCATCTCAAATTTGTTTTGTTCTCTAAGCATGTTTGAAAGTAAGTGAAGACGTATTCTGGTCCCAGGGCCAAATTAGTTATCGAAAAAAAAAAAAGACCAATTTTTGTTTAAATTTTTAATATTTTCTTTCTTCAAAATGTAGGTCAAATTTATCTCTTCAAATATATCAGACAGGCATGGTAGTGCCCTTCCTTCTTCCAGTGTTTTTATAAAGAATATGTTCCCATTTTAATCGGTAACTTGGGAAATGTTTTTCATTTTCCAGATTTTTTTTTTTATCTACTCCTTCGGAGATTTTGCTCAGATAGACAGGTAGAGACAATTGAAGAAGTAAATAAGCTTCTTTTGTCCTAAGAAGGCCGAGATTGACAGTGGTTGGGAGACGAAAGCCGGGCGCGGCAGTGGAGAGATGGAAGAAGGGATTGTGTTTCATAATTAGGGATTTAGAGAAAAAGAAGAAGAGATTATAAAGTTTTAGTGATTGGAGCTTCGGCCTTGCCTAATTTTATACTCCTAAAACTGTGGTGTTACCAATATGTCCAAATATTTTACGTTTTTTTTAACATAATACAATAATTTCAAACTTAGAGATTAAACCATTTATTTATTTATTTATTTTTTGAAAGAAGGATATCATTTAATTTTTTAAATAACTACATAGCGAAATATATCGCCAATAATTTAGGCAATGTACTTTATAATTCAAAATAATTGTAAAAAGTTGAATAATTAATTAACAAATAGTAAATTGGAATGTAGATCATTAAACGTAATTGCATGGTTTTTTCTTATGACTATCAAATATCATCCAATTAGCTTAATTTGCACTTGATCCAAGAGTTTCAAGGTCCTAACTTGAGTCTTCAAATCGATTCAAGTCAACATTATGTGGGTAATACGCATCAAAATACGCATCAAAGTATTTGGTATTATCCACATAATGTTGGCTTGAACCGAATTGAGTATCCACATAATGTTGACTTGAACCGAATTGAAGACTCAAATTAGGACCTTAAAACTTTTGGTTGAATTTCAAATTAGTTCAATTGGGTGATCTTTGATAATCATAAGAAAAACAATGCTATTAAGTTTAATGATCTTTGAAAAGCATATAAATAAATTCATCTAAGTTTTGTTCTTCTATAAATATTAATGCAAATAGCGATCATGACATACATAAAAGAGATGAAAAGAGAAAAACTCGTCAACACCAGTCGAGAGAGAGAGAGAGAGAGAGAGAGAGAGAGAGAGAGAGAGAAGAAAAGGATTGGAAGTTTCACAATATTTTTCGGTGTGTGGAATGAACTACGTAATCTACCTATTTATAGAGAAAAAGCACAACTAATATGTGAGAAACTTTCGGAACAAGTAATTCACATATTAGATCTAGTACAAAAATATCTCAAATTCATTACCTAATAGATCATATTGAGTACTAAATATAAATTTTGAGTACAAATATATTATTGAGTGCCAAAATATATGTCTAATCATTTATGAAAATATAATAGATTGCAAACTAAAACATATGAGGTTGTGTTCCAAAATATTGTAACAAAATTTGGTGACTATGAAAAACTTTCTAATAATAATTAAAGTAATTATTTCATTTAATATTTTCAAATAATATAATATATATCAATATATATTTTTTGAATAATTTAAGCGTTAAATATGTTTTTAGTCCCTACAAAATCATGAGTTTTTAAGCTTGGTCCCTATGAAATTTTAATGGTATATTTAGTCCTCGAAAATATTTTAGTTTGTAAAAGTAGTCCCTATTTTGAAAACTTTATACAAAAAAATGGATACTTTCTCCAAAATAGTCCCTTGAAAATGCAAATAGGGACTAAAAATGAATAAAAAAATTTCGAGATTAAACTTAAACTTGTAATTTAATAGGGATTAAAAATATTTTTACCCATAATTTAATCTCAACAAATTTCCACTGAATTTACTATTAATCAGAAAAGGAACAAATTGGAACAATTAAAATAGAATTTGAGGTCTTTTAGAAAATTTCATCTCAAATTTGTTTTGTTATCTAAGCATGTTTGAAAGTAAGTGAAGACATATTCTGGTCCCGGGGCCAAATTAGTTATCGAAAAAAAAATAAAAAATTTGTGGAAATTTTTAATATTTTTTTTCTTCAAAATGTAGGTCAAATTTATCCCATAAAATATATCAGACAAGCATGGTGGTGCCCTTCCTTCTTCCAGTTTTTTTATAAAGAACGTGTTCCCATTTTAATCGTTAACTTGGGAAATGTTTTTCATTTTCCAGATATTTTTTTTTATCTACTCCTTCGGAGATTTTGCTCAGATAGACAGGTTGTAACACCCCGTTTCTCAAAATCAATTAAATAATAATATTTCAATAAATCAGAGTAAAACCCAACGGGCATGTCACACTACGTCATCAAAACTTTTTAAATAGAATATATAAAAATCTATTTAATTAAACATTCTTCACAAAACTTTATTAAACTTGCAGCGGAATATTTATCAACTTAGATAAACTCCAATAATTGTTCTTGGCATAAAAGCCTCATCAAAAGAAACCGAATCATCCATAGGGCTACAACAACAATGTTTCAAAATTTGATACATAGGAAAGAAATTAATTAACAAAATCCCATCCCACGTAACAGAGCCCTAGACACTTTGAGCCACCACCTACTACTCAGGATCACCTGCAAGTTACCCATAGGAAGGGCAATATTTTCAAGCAGAAGGGGTGAGATTCTCAAACAATAATATTAATATATAATAACATGAATGAATCTAACACCCTATCATCATAATAATTCATCAATTATAAGAGTATAATATCATTAACAACATCAACATCCAATGGTAGTAAAACCAGCAAACAACGACTTATGCAACAACTCGACTCCACTGCTAAGACTCATGCAGGACATGACGACTCCACTAAGACTCCTCAACAAATGCAACTATGCATGTGGTACCATATCAGGGCCGGGGCCCTCACCGTTATAGAATGGTTAAAGCATTCTTTTCATCAGGACATGAGTCCTACCATTAACACCGCTTTGAACGACAAGGCATTCCAGGACCGAGGTCCTCACCGTTTTTATGCTTATGCAACTGACTCCACTTGTGTATATCTACATACAACTCAACAACAAATGCATATGTACTTATATGACTCACCACCCCTTTAATGCAACAAGTTCATTCACTTGATTCAAGTACTTCAACATCTCCAAAATTCATAAAATTAACCAATCAATTAACATCGTGTTTTAAGTAGGATTTGATGCCTATACAAGAGTTATATAAGCTAAAAGAAACACTTAGAAGTACTCAAAAGGGTCCCCTAGTGCACGAAGCAAGGTTCAAAAAAAGGCTGACTAATGCTCAGTTCGCTTAAGCGAAGGGTAGCTCGCTTAAGCGACCAGCTCACAAAAAGTTGAGGTCCTCGCTCGCTCACGGTTCGCTTGAGCGAACACAATGTCGTATCTAAAAGTCTTCTTCGCTTACAGTGAGCTCACTGGTCGCTTAAGCGACCTGGCTTCAACAAAATCTGGGCCGCGATCGTGATCGCTCGCTTAAGCGAGGGGATGTTCGCTTAAGCGACCACTCATCTGGGCAAGGTAAAAACTTACGATTTCAGCCCATTCCAACAATCATACACAACTTTTTCAATTCATTCAACCAGTCCTAATTTCATTCTAATTCAGAACATAGCAACATCATAGATTAAGAAATCATACAGAATATCAAATTACAACATATTAAATATGATTCTTACACCTTTCTTTCAAAATCAGTCTCATACCCTAATTCTCAATTTTATCTTCAAGAACTATTCTTTTAGATTAATTTTCAGAAATTATATATTAAATTCATTGAAAGATAATATCACCCTTACCTTAGAATTGCAAAGACAAAAAGCACGGCAAATCCGTTCCTAAGTTCTCCTCTCTTGGTCTTCTCTCGTTGCCTTAGCTTTTCTCCCCTCAGACTTGTTTTCACGTTAAAACTGTTTTTCTGACTTTTCTTTCCTTAATACCCCAAAGTGTAACTTCCCCTATTACATTAAACCTCCCTTATTACTATTAATTTCTAATTATTCCCCAACCTTCTAAATAATTCAATTACTCATATTATTCTATTTATATTAAATAAATTATATAAATAAATACTACACACCACATAAATCACATATATTAATTAAAAACACACAAAAGACTCTAAATAATTCTAAAAATAATAAAATAACGACTAGGGCGTTACAACTCTCCCCAACTTAGAGAATTTCGTCCTCGAAATCTTAACTCAATCAAACAACTCAGGATACGATTCTTGCATCTTACTTTCCAGTTCCCAAGTCAAACTTTCACCAGTCGCTCCACCCCAAACAACTCTTACAAGAGGTATCTCTTTGCCTCTCAAAGACTTCGCCTTTCGATCATCAATCCTCAAAGGTAAGGTCTCCACCGTCAGTGTAACACCCCGACTTCCCAACATAAATATTATTAAATAAAATCAGAGTTTTTCAACGAACGGAGTGTCACACTGCTTTTCAAAAAGTCTTGAATAGGATAAACTTCTATTCACTAAATAATAGTTTCAATAAAACATATCAATTCATCGCAGCGGAAATATTTTTCAACATTAAACATCCTTCAAATAAATCTTGGCACATAGCCTCACATAAATATCCTTAAAGATCTAATCCAACAAAAGGTTCATAATGATACATAAGGAATGATGAAAATACAACGACAAAGTTTCCCCATACGAAGGGCAACATTTCCAAGCAGAAGGGGTGAGATTCACAATCAATAATAATAATATATAATTCAGCAAATGCATCTAACAACTTAAACTCCATCAATTAGTAATAATAATTCTTTTAACGACTCCTAAACCATATCATGTACTCATCATATCCACAGTCATAACAGCATCATTTAACATCATAATCAACATCTTAATCATAATCATATAACATCATACTCATAATTCGTATACAACATGACAACTTCATAATCCATGACATAAACAACGTAACAACATCATTAATTCATATTAACGTTCTCCACCAAGCACCTTATAACAACTCATGAATAGAGGACAACTTAGCAACTATACTTAACATCATCATTTCATAATAATAGTTATTCATCAAACATTCCATTAGCAATTCATGAATAGAAGACAACTTATCAACTTAACATAACCATCATCAAGTACATTTAACAACTCATAGATAACATCACATAATCATCATCACAACATTCATAATCATCTTCACAACATACATAATCATCATCATGTAACATCATAACAACCTCATATTCAACACCATAAACAGTCATCATAACATTGTAATCAATATCATAAACATCTTCTCATAATAATATAAACGACACAACATAATCATCACATCATACAAATATAAACAACTACATATATTCAACAATAATGTTCTTACTTTTTTAACTTTAGTAACACTTGCTAATTCAACCAGCAACGACGACAACAACAATGACAACTCACTCAACGACAGCAACAACAGCAACAACAACTTCAATATGCATGTGGCACCAACCAGGGCATCAAGCCCCCAACGTATTGAGCGTAAATAGGCTCGCAGGGCATCAAGCCCTCAACTTACAGGGCATCCAGCCCTCAACATAATATGTATAAATATACATTACAGGGCATCAAGCCCTCAACTTAAATGAGTATGCAATGGACTCACATTTGTGTATATAAAACTACAACTCAGCAACCTCAACGACAATGTAGACAACGACAACAACAACTGTGCATAAATAATTATGACTTACTCCACAACTTGGTCAAATTAATGATATTAATAATCAACAACAGCAAAGACAACAACATAAGCAACTTGCAACATAGCAATATTAATAATAACAACTTGAATGATATAAACAACGATATTTTCTATATCATACATTTTCCACATAAAATATATAACTTAAATTAACCAACAACATATACTTTAATAAACAACTTCCATTCCTACCCCAAGGACCAACTCATGAACTCATTGGCCCCTTTATACAACGTTATATCTTTCCTAAAAACATCTCTATATGGTTAGGATAAAGTCCCTACACTTAGGAAGAAGTTTGGAAGCAATTGGAGTGAAGAAAATTGCATTTTTAAGGTTTCTTGGATGACAGGATCGTGGCACGTTGGTCTCCCATCGTGGCACAATTTTTCCAGATTCGACAGACGACTTCAGATTTTCAACCTTCACGTTTTCGCACATAAAAATCAAACCGTTAACCCGTTTTCGATGTCGTTTTCGCCTAAACGCTCCTGACACTTAGCTCTATCATAATCTACAGAAAAATTCAAGTTTCAACCACCCAAAAATCGATTTCCAAAATCTCACATAATCGCTTATTTGCAAAACGTTTAGACACCGACTCTTCAAGGGAAAATCCCAATTTTCATTAACTCAACCCCAAAACTGATTGGAACATTATACTATGATTAACCTATAATCAGAACACCATATGTACACAAATTCTATGAACTTTCTATTCAATTAACAACTAATTACAATTCTCAAAACCTAATTCCCAATTATCCAACCTAAGAACAACAACATGTTAAATCACAAATTCAGAATTTATACACTATGATTACTGAATGTTAGCCTCACCCTTACCTTGAATTGATGAACAAAGCTCTACACGATCTTCCCTTGGCTACTCTTGGCTCCCTCTTGGTTTTCTCCCAAAAAGCTGCTTCTACGTTAAAAAATGGTTCTCCCAATTCTAACTTTCCACTTTTCTTTTCTAAACCTAATTCCACTTCTTCTATTTCCACTTAAACCCATACAACTCTCCTTATTTCTAAATCAGCCCCTTGAACTCCAAATATTCTTAATTCCCACTTATTCTATTAAATAGTAAAATAACTCATTTAATAAAATATAACACACCACATAATCAACATAATTATATAAAATCATATATAAAAAGACTTTAAATCAACCAATAATAATTAAATAAAATTGAGGCGTTACAGTCAGGTTGTCTCTAACTTGCACATCATCTCTTGGAATAACACGCGAAGGATCTGGTACATACTTCTGCAATTGCGACACATGAAATACGTCATGCAAATTCGAAAGATGCAAACCAACTCTATATGCCACAGTTCCAACTCTTTCTGAAATCTGATACGGACCAATGAACTTTGGAGTCAACTTCTTCGACTTCAATGCACGTCCTACACCCGTCATAGGGGTAACCCTCAGAAAAACATGGTCACCTTCCTGAAACTCAAGGTCTTTCCTACGCTTGTCATGATAGCTCTTTTGTCGACTCTGCGACGCTTTCATCTTCTCTCTGATCATCTTGACTTTCTCTGTAGTCTCATGAACCAAATCCGGTCCCAACACAACACTTTCTCCCGACTCAAACTGTAACACCCCGTTTCCCAAAATCAATGTAATTATAATATAAAATCAGAGTTTCAACATCAAACGGTATGTCACACTACAAAATATAAATTCTTAAATAGATTAAAACTATTTAACAACATCCTTCATTAAACTTCATTAAACTGCAGCGGAATATTCTTCAAAATTAAACTCCATTATCCAACATTAATCTTGGCACTAGGCCTCAACATGAAAATTCAACATTAAACATGGACTACATTAATTTGTTCCAAAATTTGATACAAAGGTAGAAATTAAACTATAAATCCCATCCCACGCATCAGAGTCCTAGACACATTGAGCCACCACCAACTACTCAGGATCACCTGCAAGTTACCCATAGGAAGGGCAACATTTTCAAGCAGAAGGGGTGAGATTCACAACAAAATATAGATAAAGAATACATCAATTGAATCTATCACCCTATCATAATTCATCCACATTATTATTAATTTCATAACATCATTTTCGCATCTTATTAATAATATTAATTCATACACCTCTCAACAATATATACAACTTATCACCACTCCACTAAGACTCCTCTAAACACCCATGCATGTGGTACCAAAAATCAGGGCCGTGACCCACACCGCTGTCGAATGGTTAAAGCATTCTCAACAGGACATAAGTCCTCACCACTACACCACTTTGAGTAACTAGTACTCCACCACTTTGAACGACTAAGCATTCCAGAGCCGAAGCTCTCCCACTGTTATGTTAATGCAACTAATCCCCATAGAGTATATCTACATACCAACCAACCTAGACATATACATATATATGATTCACCAACCAACTTACACCTTTAAGGGAATTTTAATTATATACAACACACATCAGTCAACATCCATTCATCAAAACCAACTAAAGCATCCAGGGAAATATATATCAGCATACAAGCCATGCAATAATTCAACAAAATACACCATCCAAACAACAACAGAAATCAACCAACCAAAAACTGGGCAGCTCGCCTCGCTAGCTCATCTGCTCGCTATGGCGAGCTCAGGAAAACAGCTACTCGCCCTGGCGAGTTGGAGGCGAACTCGAGGCGAACAGAAATATGGTGCTCTCGGGAAAAATGATATTTTTCTCACTCAAACCTCAATTCTAAGCTCCCTAATCATCTTTTAAACTTAAAACTTGCTCTAGTCCCCTTAAAAATCATCTAGGTACACGAAACTACCCAAAATACGGCTTATAACAACATTTTCAAAATCCAGATTTTTACAAGGCTACTCGCCATGGCGAGCTGTATCACTCGCGAGGCGAGCGATGAAGTTGTTCACTCGTTATGGCGAGCAATGGCTACTCGCGAGGCGAGCGATGAACTTCTGTACGGGCAGAATGCAGGTTTTTCCCAAAAATCCCATTTTTCCTCAATTCACTCCCCAAATTAGTTTACAGATATGCAATGAAAGGTTTTATGCACCCAGAACCCATTTCTACCCTCAATTCTATGATTCCTACACTCAAAACTCCTTAATCAACAAAAACCTAATTTCTCCCAATTCTCACATAAACCTATTAGAACAAAATCAACATTCAAAACCTATAGAATTGCGGTAAACCTCACCCTTACCTTAGATTTGCAGAATAACACAGCAGCAAATGGTTCCTAGGCTCCTCTCCCTTGTTCTTGGTTTTCTCCCAAACTTGACTGTTTTCACGTAAAACAGTTTTCTCTATTTTTCTTTCCTTTTCTCAATTCCCAAAGTGTAACCTCCCACTCCCTAATTAGCAATTAACTCCCTACTAATTATGTTAATTATTTCATAACCCCCAAAATAATAATTAATCCTATTCTTATATTATTTTAATTATTTAATAAAATAATCATATAATAAATAAATATACACTACATAAATCACCAAAAATTACATAAATGACACCACACAATTAAAAAAATACTTAAATAAAAATTAGAGTGTTACAACTCTCCCCAAATTACTGAATTTCGCCCTCAAAATCTTACCTCAAACAAACAACTCAGGATAAGAGTCCCTCATCTTACTTTCCAGCTCCCAAGTCAAACTTTCACAAGTTGCTCCGCCCCAAACGACTCTCACCAAAGGTATTTCCTTGCCCCTCAATGCCTTTACCTTCCGATCATCGATCCTCAACGGCAAGGTCTCAACTGTGACATTGTCCCGAACCTGCACATCATCTCTCGGAATAACATGTGAAGGATCTGCTACATACTTCCGAAGTTGTGACACGTGAAACACATCATGCAAGTTCGATAGATGTGGTGGCAAGCCAACTCTATATGCCACCGTTCCGATTCTCTCTGAAATCTGATACGGACCAATGAACTTCGGAGTCAACTTTCTCGATTTCAAAGCACGTCCTACACCCGTCATCGGAGTCACTCTTAGAAATACATGATCACCCTCTTGAAACTCAAGGGCCTTTCTCCGCTTGTCATGGTAACTCTTCTGTCGACTCTGCGACGCTTTCATCTTCTCTCTGATCATCTTGACTTTTTCTGTAGTCTCCTGAACCAAATCCGGTCCCAACACAACACTTTCTCCTGACTCAAACCAACACAATGGAGTCCTGCACCTTCGACCATACAAAGCTTCGAAGGGTGCCATTCCTATACTCGAATGATAACTGTTGTTGTAGGTGAACTCTATCAATGGTAGGTGACTATCCCAAGCTCCACCCTGTTCAAGCACACACACTCTCAACAAGTCCTCCAATGATTGGATCGTCCTCTCCGACTGACCATCTGTCTGAGGATGATAAGCCGAACTCAGTCTCAACTTCGAACCCAAAGCGTCCTGTAAACTCTTTCAGAACCTAGAAGTGAACCTCGGATCCCTATCCGACACAATACTCGAAGGAACTCCATGTAGCTTCACAACACTATGTATATAAATCTCAGCCAACTGAGCTACCGGATAACTAATGTTGATAGGAATAAAATGTGCCGACTTCGTCAACCTATCAACCACAACCCAAATCGAATCATGTCCCCTCGGAGTATTTGGTAAACTTGTCACAAAATCCATAGAAATACTATCCCATTTCCACTCTGGTACATCCAACGGTGTCAACAATCCTGCAGGTTTCTGGTGCTCAACCTTAGACTTCTGGCAAGTTAAACATACATACACAAAATGAGCGACATCTCGCTTCAACCCAGACCACCAAAACAGCTTTTTCAAATCATGATACATCTTCGTAGCTCCCGGATGAATGCTTAAGCTACTCTTATGACTTTCCTCTAGGATTAACTTTTTCATTTCTTCATTATCAGGAATACAAATTCTACCTCTGAATCTCAACACACCCTGTTCATCAACCTTGAAGTCACTATCTTCAACGCCATTACCAGCAACCATCAGATCAACCAACTTGACATCCACTTGTTGTGCTTCTCGGATACTACTCAGAAAATCACTGTTAATCTTTAGCATCCCCAACTGTACGCTTTGAGGCGACAACTCACAAACCAAACTCATGTCTCTAAACTGTTCCAGCAAATCGAATTCTTTTATCATCATAGCAGACATATGCAGTGTCTTCCTGCTCAATGCATCAGCGACTACATTAGCTTTTCCCGGATGGTAATTCAACCCAAAATCATAATCTTTTAACAGCTCAAGCCATCTCCTCTGCCTCATATTCAATTCCTTCTGATCAAACAAGTATTTCAAGCTCTTGTGGTCACTGAACACTTCAAATCTGGAACCATACAAGTAGTGCCTCCAAATTTTCAAAACAAAAACCACCACAGCTAACTCCAAATCGTGAGTGGGATAATTCTTTTCATGTACCCTCAGTTGCCTAGAAGCATACGCTACCACCTTGCCATCTTGCATTAAAACACCTCCTAAACCCAGCTTAGACGCATCACAGTAAACAACGAATGGCTCTTCCGGCTTAGGTAAGATCAAAATAGGAGCAGTTGTCAATCTTTTCTTTAATTCATTGAAACTACTCTCACACTGAGCATTCCACACAAAGGACTTACCCTTACAGGTTAACTGAGTCAACGGCAATGCAATCTTTGAAAATCCTTCTATAAATCTGCGGTAATAACCAGCCAAACCCAAGAAGCTTCTGATTTCAGTCACCGACTTCGGAGTCTCCCATTGCGATACTGCGTCAACTTTTGATGGATCAACCGCTATACCATCACCAGAAACAATATGACCAAGGAAACTCACTTCACTCAGCCAAAACTCACATTTCGACAATTTGGCATACAACTTCTTCTCTTTCAAAACTTGCAGCACAATTCTCAGATGTTCTGCATGCTCTTCTTCAGTCTTCGAATAAATCAGAATATCATCAATAAATACCACCACGAATTTATCCAGAAAAGCATGAAAAATTCGATTCATATACTCCATGAACACACCGGGCGCGTTAGTAACACCGAAAGGCATCACTTTGTATTCGTAATGGCCGTATCGTGTCCTAAAGGCCGTCTTGTGCATATCCTCATCCTTCACCTTAATTTGATGGTAACCTGACCTCAAGTCAATCTTACTGAACACCTTTGCACCCACTAGCTGGTCCATCAAGTCATCAATCCTCGGAAGCGGATATCTATTCTTAATTGTAACTTTGTTCAATTGACGATAGTCAATGCACAACCTCATACTACCATCCTTTTTCTTCACCAACAACACAGGTGCTCCCCACGGTGAAACACTGGGTCTAAAACTTCTTATCAAGTAAATCTTCCAACTGTTTCTTCAATTCAGCTAACTCAGAAGCTGACATACGGTACGGTGCCATCGACACCGGCTTTGTTCCGGGAACAAGGTCAATTGAAAACTCCACCTCCCTCTCTGGCGGCACATCGGAAATCTCATCAGGAAACACCTCCGGAAACTCATTCACCACTGCTAGCTTGTCAATCACAACTTGGTTTTCTAACGACAGATATGCCATTAGAGAATACATCAGAATTCCATCCCGTTCTAACTGCTTCATTTGCTTCGTATTCAAAAACTCAACTTCACTCTCTTCTTCGGCGGAAGAAAAATGTACCGTCTTACTAAAACAGTTGATATGAACTCGGTTATACTCTAACCAATTCATCCCAAAAATAACATCCATTCCCGTCAACGGCAAACAGACTAAGTCCACTTCAAAATCTCTACCAAACATAGAAATTGGACACCTCAAGCAAACAAGAGAAGTAGTCACTGAACCCTTAGCTGGAGTTTCAACAACCATTTCTCCTTTCATGTCAGACACAATCAAACCCAACCTATATGCACTCTCTAAAGCAATGAAACAATGAGTAGCACCAGTGTCTATAATAGCAATTAAAGGAGTACTATTAAAGAAACAAGTACCTCTGATGAGACGGTCCTCATTAGCAGTCTGTGTACCAGTCAAAGCAAAAACTTTTCCACCAACTCTAACCTTCTTCGGCTGTGTGCACTGAGTACTGATGTGGCCCTCTTCATTACAATTATAGCATACAACATCACCGCGCTTGCAATTGGCTAGCATGTGACCCTTCTGTCCACATCTGAAACACTTCTTCTCATCCTTGGTACAAACGTTACTCTTGTGACCTTTCTCGCCACACTTAAAGCACACTATCTCAGCAGGAGCATCCTTCTTACTCGGCCTCCTCTCATCATTAAGTCTCTGCTTACCCTTATCAGTCGGGGCACTATACGGTTTAGGACGATTCTGATGTCCCTTACCTCTTCGCTCACTCATCACCTTATAATGAGCTTTGGTGTCCTCCTCGTAGATCCTACAGCGACTCACCAAATCAGAGAAAATTCTAATCTGTTGGTATCCTATGGCTCTCTTGATGTCAGCCCTCAAGCCATTCTCAAACTTTATGCACTTGGAGAATTCAGCTGTCTCCGGAGCATAATGGGGGTAGAACTTTGCAAGCTCCACAAATTTTGCAGCATACTCAACAACAGACATATCACCCTGCTTCAACTCCAGGAATTCAATCTCCTTCCTACCTCGAACATCTTCCGGGAAATACCTATTCAGAAATTCCCTTCTGAACACTGCCCAGGTCACTACAGCTCCATTCTGTTCCAACACTGGTAGCAAACTTACCCACCAGTCATCTGCCTCCTCAGCCAACATGTGCGTCCCGAACCGCACCTTTTGCACTTCAGAGCACTGCATGACTCTGAAAATCCTTTCCACTTCCTTCAACCATGACTGGGCACCATCTGGATCATACCTTCCTTTGAATGCTGGGGGATGATTCCTCAAAAAGGTCTCCAGCATCCTCACTTCCCCATTACCAGCTTGCGGTTGCTGTTGAACAGCTTGAGCTACGGCCTCAAGTGCAGCAGCAATAGCAGCATCGTTCCTACCAGCTATCTTAAGATTCTACATAATGAACAACAGTTCAGAACAACAACAACAACAACACAACAAAATCACAACAATATTAGAGTTGACACTCTATCCTAGGTGGCTCAACACGACTCTACTACTTGGCCGGACGGACCAACCTGCTCTGATACCAATTGTAACACCCCGTTTCCCAAAATCAATGTAATTATAATATAAAATCAGAGTTTCAACATCAAACGGTATGTCACACTACAAAATATAAATTCTTAAATAGATTAAAACTATTTAACAACATCCTTCATTAAACTGCAGCGGAATATTCTTCAAAATTAAACTCCATTATCCAACATTAATCTTGGCACTAGGCCTCAACATGAAAATTCAACATTAAACATGGACTACATTAATTTGTTCCAAAATTTGATACAAAGGTAGAAATTAAACTATAAATCCCATCCCACGCATCAGAGTCCTAGACACATTGAGCCACCACCAACTACTCAGGATCACCTGCAAGTTACCCATAGGAAGGGCAACATTTTCAAGCAGAAGGGGTGAGATTCACAACAAAATATAGATAAAGAATACATCAATTGAATCTATCACCCTATCATAATTCATCCACATTATTATTAATTTCATAACATCATTTTCGCATCTTATTAATAATATTAATTCATACACCTCTCAACAATATATACAACTTATCACCACTCCACTAAGACTCCTCTAAACACCCATGCATGTGGTACCAAAAATCAGGGCCGTGACCCACACCGCTGTCGAATGGTTAAAGCATTCTCAACAGGACATAAGTCCTCACCACTACACCACTTTGAGTAACTAGTACTCCACCACTTTGAACGACTAAGCATTCCAGAGCCGAAGCTCTCCCACTGTTATGTTAATGCAACTAATCCCCATAGAGTATATCTACATACCAACCAACCTAGACATATACATATATATGATTCACCAACCAACTTACACCTTTAAGGGAATTTTAATTATATACAACACACATCAGTCAACATCCATTCATCAAAACCAACTAAAGCATCCAGGGAAATATATATCAGCATACAAGCCATGCAATAATTCAACAAAATACACCATCCAAACAACAACAGAAATCAACCAACCAAAAACTGGGCAGCTCGCCTCGCTAGCTCATCTGCTCGCTATGGCGAGCTCAGGAAAACAGCTACTCGCCCTGGCGAGTTGGAGGCGAACTCGAGGCGAACAGAAATATGGTGCTCTCGGGAAAAATGATATTTTTCTCACTCAAACCTCAATTCTAAGCTCCCTAATCATCTTTTAAACTTAAAACTTGCTCTAGTCCCCTTAAAAATCATCTAGGTACACGAAACTACCCAAAATACGGCTTATAACAACATTTTCAAAATCCAGATTTTTACAAGGCTACTCGCCATGGCGATCTGTATCACTCGCGAGGCGAGCGATGAAGTTGTTCACTCGCTATGGCGAGCAATGGCTACTCGCGAGGCGAGCGATGAACTTCTGTACGGGCAGAATGCAGGTTTTTCCCAAAAATCCCATTTTTCCTCAATTCACTCCCCAAATTAGTTTACAGATATGCAATGAAAGGTTTTATGCACCCAGAACCCATTTCTACCCTCAATTCTATGATTCCTACACTCAAAACTCCTTAATCAACAAAAACCTAATTTCTCCCAATTCTCACATAAACCTATTAGAACAAAATCAACATTCAAAACCTATAGAATTGCGGTAAACCTCACCCTTACCTTAGATTTGCAGAATAACACAGCAGCAAATGGTTCCTAGGCTCCTCTCCCTTGTTCTTGGTTTTCTCCCAAACTTGACTGTTTTCACGTAAAACAGTTTTCTCTATTTTTCTTTCCTTTTCTCAATTCCCAAAGTGTAACCTCCCACTCCCTAATTAGCAATTAACTCCCTACTAATTATGTTAATTATTTCATAACCCCCAAAATAATAATTAATCCTATTCTTATATTATTTTAATTATTTAATAAAATAATCATATAATAAATAAATATACACTACATAAATCACCAAAAATCACATAAATGACACCACACAATTAAAAAAATACTTAAATAAAAATTAGAGTGTTACACAAACCAGCATAAAGGAGTCCTGCACCTCCGACCATACAAAGCTTCGAACGGTGCCATACCAATACTTGAATGGTAACTGTTGTTGTAGGTGAATTCTATCAATGGTAGGTGACTATCCCAAGCTCCACCCTGCTCAAGTACACATACCCTTAGCAAATCCTCTAAAGATTGGATTGTTGGTGTAAGCCCTAGAGGCCAATAGTTTATGTTAAACCTATCTTATGTATCATGACTTTTATTATTGAATAATATATGGCACTCTTTATTATATTTAGATAATGTTAATAAAGTCCTTAGAATAGATAGTTCGTGTAATAATATATTAAGTGTGACTTAATCATGAGATTACATTATCTTATAGAACGCTATTCTTAAATGTATCCGTAGTCAAAGCTTTAATATGAATAAAGGATAATAATAAAGCGTCGAGACTATTATGTATGTAGACTGATGACCGCATCTCATGGGTCATAGATATGAGATATCAAGTCTATACATAGATATAAATATTAGGAGTAATATTTATGCATCATATTTGGACAAATACCTACAAAATAAATTAAAACAACACAAAACAAACAAAATAAAAGAAATTAAACTCGTGGGTTGCCTCCCACGAAGCGCTCTTTTAGAGTCATTAGCTTGACGATTAGAAGGTTTCTCTACCCAATACCCAATCTTTCCCAAAGGGATAGTGGTATCAACCTGACATTCTCTCCCAAATCACACATGGCTTTCTCAATGGTTTCACTCTTAATCACACAAGGGGTGGAAAAACTCTCAATCGCTATAAGGTTAGGCTTAGCAAGCCTTTGTGGGACATGGATTTTGAGTTTATAAGGTGGTGAAATGATTGACTTATCACTCTCTCCTATGACTTTCTCACCTTGTTGCTTTTCACTCTCTATCTCACCCTCAATTGTCTTAGTTTTCATAATGGGGTCCTCTAACTGCTTACCGTCCCTAAGTTGAATAGCATTTATAAGTCCTTTAGGGTTGGCTTCAATTTGACTTGGAAAGACTTCGGGGGTTTGAGAGGAAGTAGCTACTTTTTGGGCTACATGAGAGATTTGAGTTTCTAGCATTCTAGTGTGAGTAGCAATGGAGTCCACTTTAGATGTAAGCTTGACAAGAGAGTCATTCAAAAATCCAGTTTGATTTTTAAGTTCTTGAAATTGCTTGGATTGCTCCATAGCACTTTTTTCTAGTAAAATTTCCAAGCTGGATTTCTGAGGGACTCTTTGGTTGTTTGCATAAACGGGTGGTGTTGTTTGTTGTCCAAAGTTATAAGAATTTGCTCGGGACTTTTAGCAACACTACCTAGTTGGCATTCAACACCAGTATGGTCAAGTATTCCACAAAATTCACAAGGTGGTGAGACAAGAGCAGGTGTGACGACACTTACAGTTAATTTATCAAATTTTTGAAGAAGTGTGTCCACAGATATATGATCAAGGGTAGAAACCTGGTACATACCTGCCTCTTTTTTAGAGGGTGGAGGAGTACCTTCAGTGATAACTCTCTCACTTATCCACTGATAGTGGTTTTGTGCCATGTTCTCGATCAAATCATATGCTCCTGTGTAAGTTTTATTCATCAAAGCTCCACCTGCAGCTGCATCAACATTCATTTTTGTAGAAAACAAAAGACCATTATAAAAAGTGTGGATAATAAGCCAATTCTCAAAACCATGATGGGGGCAAAGCCTAAGCATTTATTTGAAACGCTCCCACGTATTGTAAAGAGATTCACCATCTTTTTGAGTGAATTGTGTGATTTGACTCCTTAATTGAGCAGTTTTACTATGGGGAAAGAATTGGGAAAGAAATGCCTTCCTCATTTGGTTCCATGAAGTGATAGAACCAATTTGTAATGAATGAAACCAAGCACTAGCTCTATCCCTCAAAGAGAAAGAAAAGAGGTGCAGCCTTACGGCCTCTTGGTTTGCCTTCAAAGTTCCACTGAGTCTTAGAAAAATTGAAACATGAAGATTCGGATCCTCAGCGGGTGATCCGAAAAATTGATTTTGCTGCACTAGGTAAATAAGTGCAGGCTTTATTTCAAATTTACTACCCTCAACCGTTGGGTACACAATAGCATTGTACGGCTCATCTGAAGATGTGATTGCATACTTGTCGCGTCATTTTTCGGAGATCAAGGCTATTTCGTTAGCTTTTGACTCACTAATTATTTCACGACTGAACATTTAATTTTATTAAGAAAAGGGGAAAAAAGTTCAAACTACCCCATTTTGAAAAGATTTAGGGTTCGGGGGTTAGTTATATTTAGGGAAGGTATTAGCACCCTAAATATTCGTAGTACTCTACGAGAACCTCTTGATTTTATTTAATTAATGTGCTATAACTTGCTTATTATTTTTGAAAAGAAGGAATTAAAGTGATAAAAATAAAGACCTAATTATCTACATTTTTTATTGATTTGGAAGGACATGGTCCTCTGCCTACGTACCCATGAGGGATCAAAACCTCGTAGTTCGGGGTAGAAATTGACGTTTGATTTGTTGAGTGTTTTTTATTAGTTTTGAAAAAGGTTTTAAAATGAAAAGCCAAGTGGCAAATGAGTATTTGTTTGTGTTTTTTAATATTGAAAAAAAGAGACTTGAAGTAAAGTTAAATTGATTGAAGTTTGATTAAGAAAAGAAAATAAAAATGCGGTCACTTGATTTGGATCAAGGTTTGATTATGAAAATATTTTTGTGATTTTGATTATTTGCATGTTTTTTGTTGTTTTTTTGGAATATTAAATAAAAATTAAACTAACGGAGCAATAAAAATAAAAGCGCGTGGATTTTTGTCGTGACATTGGATCACCACAAAATCCCTAATCGGATTTTTTTGCATTTTTGTATATATATAAGGCGGTAAAGAAATAAAGGACACACACACCCACACACTTTTCTCATTTATATTTACATTGGACCTAAATACATTCTAATTGCTGGAAAATAAATAACAATAATCAAAATGCTAAATAAAAATAAGATAAAATGCAAAAATGCTAAAAAGAAATAAAATGCAAGAAAATAAAAGAAATAGACAACCGAAGGGACAAAAATTACCGAAGGGACAAAATTCCGAAGGGACAGAAAAAAGAGGGAGAAGAAAAGAATAGCTCGTCAACACAAGCTAAAGAGGGAGAAGAGAGAAAATTCTTTGACAACTCAAGAGAACTTTTGGAGTGTGAAATTGTGTGGAATGAGGGCTCTATTTATAGGTGAGGAGGTTGATGAAGAAAGGAAAATTGGTTTAATGGAAATGATGGACAATTATGGTGAATTTTGAAAAAGGAATGTTAAAGTTGACACTTGACTTAAATTTTTTTTAGACCTTGTACATTTTATTTTGGACCTATTGACACTTTGTTTTTTTTGGACACTAATTAATTAAAAAGAAATAAAATAAAATAAATCTAATACGAAATAAAATAAAAACAAATTAAACTAAATTATTTAAAGAAAAATAAAATTAAAAGATGGAAAATAAAAATTATTAAATATAAAAAAAAAGTAACTAATCTTAAAATTAAAATTAATAAAAGATGGAAAGAAAATAAAAAGAGAAAAGAGGGTCCGGCTCGGAATCAAAAAATGAGGTATTTAAAAATACCTCCCTGCCGAATTTTTTACTGAAAAATCAGAGATCGATCAGAGTCGAGTGACATGTGCCAGTGGGGCCTTAGGTCAAAAATTGGGGTATGACAATACTCTTTGAGAGCACGTTTCTCATCCATATCATTATTATCTTCTTTGAGCCATGCCTGAAATCAAAACGGTTAAAGATAGAAAACAAAAAAAAATAAAAATAAAATAAGGAGAAAGGGAGGGAGAGATATTTTATATATATATATATATATAGAGAAAAATAAGAAAAATAAATAAAGAGATAAGAAAAGGAAAGAAAATATATATATATATATATTTTTATTTATAGAGAGAGAGAGAGAGAGATTTTATATATAAATATAAATATATATATATATATATATATTTTTATATAGAGAGAGAGATAAATATATAAAAAATAAAAGATAAGAAAAAGAAATAAAATATTTTTTTTTTTTATAAATAAATATATTTTATTTACTTATATAAATTTATTTATTTTTTTATTTTTATTTTTGACTAAACACTATTGATAAGTTAATCAAGTTACAATAATTCCCCGGCAGCGGCGCCAAAAACTTGATGGGATAAAACCGCATGTGCACGGTCTTACCGAAGTAGTATGAAAAGAGTATCGTTCCGACATGGAGTTATGAATTCAATTAACTTTAGATAATGATTAGACTAAAGGTTTATAAGATAGAAAAGTTTGGGTTTTTTTTAATTAAAAGTAAATAATAAAAGAAAAGATAAAAGTCTTGGAATTATTGGTTCATCCTAATGACAAGTCCTTCACAAACCAAACTATTAAACTTATAACCTTATGGTAGACCTAATTTCTCAAGACAGTTTTTCTTTTGTTCCTCTAGCAACCAAGCCTATTTCGCTGACTTGATCATTATTAGTTCCCTTGTAGATCGAAACTATATGTCTCAAAGATTGTAAAGACTATTTCGCTGCCTTTACAATCTTTGTCTAAATTCACTTGTTCGAATATCAAAGCTCCACTTTCGTTTTATGAATTGATATTTGAGATGATGGATAAACAATTATCAAACCCTCCACTTTCGTTTCCACAGTTTGATAATGGTTGATCCATGTTAAAGCGGTGAATTTAGATAAGGAATTAGGGTTACATAAGATTAAGGTTTAAAGCTTGGTTGATTAGGATTATGTCATTAGACTTATCCAACAATCCCAAGACAAGAGAAGTCTACTCACTGACGTTCATTGTAGACAAGGAGAAGAAGAGAGAAAACATAAAAGTAAATAACAAGAAAGTAAAATGAACTTTTATTAGAAAGACAATTGTCACATATTGCATTCCAAGAAAAGATGAATATTTGTGATGGATGGCTACTCTATTTATAGCATTCATTCGACTTAAAAACTAAGCTATTACATTCGGGCTAAAAATAGAGTAGCTTAAAATCTAAGCAAAAGCAACTCTGGAGGGTGGCATGGTCGTGCCAATGCTAGCACAGGCCGTGCCAAGCTTCTGACTTTAGGGGAGACATATTTTGTCTTCCAATCTTTGTATTTTCATGCCGAATCAGCTCCAAGTCCCTTTCTTTTGTTCCAAGACTCAATCCATCCAATATTCATTCCTCAAATATAATAAAATGCAATTTGTAGTAAACTATCTTAAAAGGGAAATAATATTAATATAAAATAAACTAAAATCTAATTAAAACTAAACTAAATAACATATAAAAACAGATAATAAATGACTCATCACTATGCATGTGGTACCATATCAGGGCCGGGGCCCTCACCGTTATAGAATGGCTAAAGCATTCTTTTCATCAGGACATGAGTCCTCCCATTAACACCGCTTTGAACAACATAGTGTTCCACCGCTTTGAACGACAAGGCGTTCCAGGACCGAGGTCCTCACCATTTTTATGCTTATGCAACTGACTCCACTTGTGTATATCTACATACAACTCAACAACAAATGCATATGTACTTATATGACTCACCACCCCTTTAATGCAACAAGTTCATTCACTTGATTCAAGTACTTCAACATCTCCAAAATTCATAAAATTAACCAATCAATTAACTTCGTGTTTTAAGTAGGATTTGATGTCTATACAATAGTTATATAAGCTAAAAGAAACACTTAGAAGTACTCAAAAGGGTCCCCTAGTGCACGAAGCAAGGTTCAGAAAAAGGCTGACTAATGCTTAGTTCGCTTAAGCAAAGGGTAGCTCGCTTAAGCGACCAGCTCACAAAAAGTTGAGGTCCTCGCTCGCTCACGGTTCGCTCACAGATCACTTGAGCGAACACAATGTCGTATCTAAAACTCTTCTTCGCTTACAGTTCGCTCACTGGTCGCTTAAGCGACCTGGCTTCAACAAAATCTGGGCAGCGATCGTGATCGCTCGCTTAAGCGATGGGATGTTCGCTTAAGCGACCACTCATCTGGGCAAGGTAAAAACTTACGATTTCAGACTTCCTTTCACTCCACAAAAACCCAATTTTAATCCCCTGATCACCCAAAACGTTTTCCAGCAATTGTTTACAGGTCCTATACACAACTAGGCATCGAAAGGAACACAAAATATGCATTAACAACATCAATTCAGCCCATTCCAACAATCATACACAACTTTCTCAATTCATTCAACCAGTCCTAATTTCATTCCAATTCAGAACATAGCAACATCATAGATTAAGAAATCATACAGAATATCAAATTACAACATATTAAACATGATTCTTACACCTTTCATTCAAAATCAGTCTCATACCCTAATTCTCAATTTTATCTTCAAGAACTATTCTTTTAGATTAATTTTCAGAAATTATACATTAAATTCATTGAAAGATAATCCCACCCTTACCTCAGAATTGCAAAGACAAAAAGCACGACAAATCCGTTCCTAAGTTCTCCTCACTTGGTCTTCTCTCCTTGCCTTAGCTTTTCTCCCCTCAGACTTGTTTTCACGTTAAAACTGTTTTTCTGACTTTTCTTTCCTTAATCCCCCAAAGTGTAACTTCCCCTATTACATTAAACCTCCCTTATTACTATTAATTTCTAATTATTCCCCAACCTTCTAAATAATTCAATTACTCATATTATTCTATTTATATTAAATAAATTATATAAATAAATACTACACACCACATAAATCACATATATTAATTAAAAACACACAAAAGACTCTAAATAATTCTAAAAATAATAAAATAACGACTAGGGCGTTACAACTCTCCCCAACTTAGAGAATTTCGTCCTCGAAATCTTACCTCAATCAAACAACTCAGGATACGATTCTTGCATCTTACTTTCCAGTTCCCAAGTCAAACTTTCACCAGTCGCTCCACACCAAACAACTCTTACAAGAGGTATCTCTTTGCCTCTCAAAGACTTCACCTTTCGATAATCAATCCTCAAAGGTAAGGTCTCCACCGTCAGGTTGTCTCTAACTTGCACATCATCTCTTGGAATAACATGCGAAGGATCTCGTACATACTTCCACAATTGCGACACATGAAATACGTAATGCAAATTCGAAAGATGTGGTGGCAAACCAACTCTATATGCCACAGTTCCAACTCTTTCTGAAATCTGATACGGACCAATGAACTTTGGAGTCAACTTCTTCGACTTCAATGCACGTCCTACACCCGTCATGATACATTTTCGTAGCTCCCGGATGAATACTCAAGTTGCTCTTATGACTTTCTTCTAAAATCAACTTCTTCAATTCTTCATTGTCAGGAATACAAATTCTGCCTCTAAATCTCAACACACCTTGCTCATCAACCTTGAAATCACTATTCTCAGATTGATTACTAGTAACCATAAAATCCACAAACTTGACATCAACTTGTTGTGCTTCTCTGATACTATTCAAGAAATCACTATTGATCTTCAGCATACCCAACTGCACACTTTGAGATGACAATTCACACACGAGACTCGAGTCTCTAAACTGTTCGAGCAATTCGAATTCCTTTACCATCAAGGCCGACATGTGCAATGTCTTTCTACTCAAAGCATCTGCAACTACATTAGCTTTACCCGGATGGTAATTCAAGCCAAAATCATAATCTTTTAATAACTCAAGCCATCTCCTTTGCCTCATGTTCAATTCTTTTTGGTCAAACAGATATTTCAAACTTTTGCGGTCACTAAACACTTCAAATCTTGAACCATACAAATAGTGTCTCCAAATCTTCAAAACAAATACCACCGCAGCCAACTCCAAATCATGCGTAGGATAATTCTTTTCATGAACCCTCAGCTGCCTAGAAGCATAAGCTACCACCTTGCCATCTTGCATCAACACACCACCCAAACCAAACTTGGAAGCATCACAATAAACTACAAAAGGTTCTTCCGGCTTCGGCAAAATCAAAATAGGAGCAGTTGTCAATCTTTGCTTCAACTCATTGAAACTACTCTCACACTGAGCATCCCATACAAAAGATTTCCCTTTACAAGTCAACTGAGTCAATGGAAGTGCCAACTTTGAAAATCCTTCTATGAACCTACGGTAATAACCAGCCAAACCCAAGAAGCTTCTGATTTCAGTCACTGACTTCGGAGTCTCCCACTGCGATACCGCATCAACTTTCGAAGGATCAACCGCGATACCACTATCAGAAATAACGTGGCCTAGGAAACTCACTCCACTTAACCAGAACTCGCAGTTCGACAACTTGGCATACAACTTTCTCTCTTTCAAAATCTGCAACACAATCTTCAGGTGCTCTGCATGCTCCTCTTCAGTCTTAGAATAAATCAAAATATCATCTATAAACACCACCACGAATTTATCCAGAAAAGCATGGAAAATTCGGTTCATATACTCCATGAACACACCAGGCGCGTTAGTAACACCGAAAGGCATCACTTTGTATTCGTAATGACCATATCGTGTCCTAAAGGCCATCTTCTGCATATCTTCATCTTTCACTTTAATTTGATGGTAACCCGACCTCAAGTCAATTTTACTAAAAACTTTTGCACCCACCAACTGGTCCATCAAGTCATCAATCCTCGGAAGTGGATATCTGTTCTTTATTGTAACTTTGTTCAACTGACGATAGTCAATGCACAACCTCATACTACCATCCTTCTTCTTCACCAATAACACAGGCGCTCCCCACGGCGAAACACTGGGTCTTACAAACTTCTTATCAAGCAAGTCCTCCAACTGTTTCTTCAACTCGGCTAATTCAGAAGCTGACATGCGATACGGTGCCATCGACACCGGTTTCGTTCCCGGGACAAGATCAATCGAGAACTCAACTTCCCTTTCTGGTGGCACATCAGGAATTTCATCTGGAAAAACTTCAGGGAATTCATTCACCACTGGTAACCTGTCAATTACAGCTTGATTCTCTAACGACAAAGATGCCATCAAAGAAAACATAAGAATTCCATCTCGTTCCAACTGCTTCAACTGTTTAGTAGTGAGAAACTCTACTCCACTCTCTTCTTCAGCAGAAGAAAAGTGCACCGTCTTGTTAAAACAATTTATGCAAACTCGGTTATATTCTAACCAATTCATCCCGAAAATAACATCCATTCCCAACAACGGTAGACACACTAAGTCGACCTCAAAATCTCTACCAAACATAGACAACGGACACCTTAAACACACTAGAGAAGTAGTTACTGAACCCTTGGCTGGAGTTTCAACAACCATTTCTCCTTTCATATCAGATACAATCAGACCCAACTTATATGCACATTCTAAAGCAATGAAACAATGAGTTGCACTAGTGTCTATAATAGCAATTAAAGGAGTACTATTAAGGAAAAAAGTACCTCTGATAAAAAAAATTATTGGATGCATGTTGATATGTTGATTACGGTGATTTTTTCATAAGAGTCCATGCATAGCATTTCATTGAGCTTACTCCTCACCACGATTATTAGGAGCTTTGTCCTCCGCACGATTTATAGGAGCTTTGTCCTCCGCACGATTAAAGTATATTAATACTTATGATGACGATTGGTACCACATGCATATAAGGAGTCTAAGAGCATTGTCACATTGTCATGTCCATAATGCTATGTTGTTGATGACGATTGAATATGTGAATACGTGATACTTGTTATTTGAATATGCAAAGTTATTTAAGAATGATTATGATGTTAATGTTAATTATGATTCGAATTACTTTGATTAACATTATTTTGTTATGAAATCTCACCCCTTCGGCTTGAAAATGTTGCCCTTCGTATGGGTAACTTGCAGGTGATCGTGCTTAGTGTGCAGTTGCCGTCGTGAGTGGCCTTGCCTTCACTGTGTCGTCTAGGTCGCTCTGATACGTAACGCGATGGGGTTATTTGCATGCTTCATTCTCTTACGTGACTATCATGTTTATGTTTTATGATGTTGAACAATTATGATGTTTTGTGAAATTGAATTAACTCATTTGAGATATTTTGATGGGGCCTACGTGCCAAAATGATTTATGGATTACGAACTAATTTCCGCTGCAACGTTTGAAATATTTGTTAAAGTTAGATTGTTATTTAACTAATTTTGGATTATGTCTTGTATGTGATATCCCGTTTATGCTGAATACTCTGATAAAATGTTTAGAAATTTTTATATTGGAAAAACGGGGTGTTACAGCAGCGATCGTGATCGCTCGCTTAAGCGATGGGATGTTCGCTTAAGCGCACTCATCTGGGCAAGGTAAAAACTTACGATTTCAGACTTCTGATGAAATAAAACCGCAAGTGCACGGTTCTATCGAAGTAGTAAAAATAGAGTATCGTTCCGACAGGGAGTTATGAATTCAATTAACTTTTAATGATGATTAGATGAAAGAATTTTAGATAAAAGTTTGGATTTTTAATTACAAGAAAATAAAAGAAAAGATAAAAGCCTTGGGATTATTGGTTCATCCTAACGACAAGTCCTTCTCAAACCAATCTATTAAACTTATAACTTTATGTTAGACCTAATTTCTCAAGACAGTTTCTCTTTTGTTCCTCTAGCAACCAAGCCTATTTCGCTGACTTGATTACTATTAGATTTTGGTCCTAAGTTGCAACCAAGCCTATTTCGCTGACTTGATCACAATTTAGAATCCTTGAAGTTCGAAACTATATGTCTCAAAGATTGTAAAGACTATTTCGCTGCCTTTACAATCTTTGTCTAAATTCACTTGTTCGAATATCAAAACTCCACTTTCGTTTTATGAATTGATATTTGAGATGATGGATAAACAATTATCAAACCCTCCACTTTCGTTTCCACAGTTTGATAATGGTTCACTACAAGAATAATAGCCTTTTGCCAGGGATTTTGTCAAGGTTTGAAACCCCTGGCAAATTTGCCAGGGAAAATGCCAGGGCAACCGCTGGCAAAAAAGACAGGGACTTTGCCCCTCGTTTTTTGTAAAATGCCCTGGCTTTTGTTTAGGCGGGAGTTTGAAAATCCAAAAGCTGAAGGAATCTCTGCTGTGTCAGAGAAAACCGACGGCTTATGCCAGGGCTTTGCCCCTCGGATGCGCAAATTGCAGGCTTTTTCCGGTTGAGTTGACAAGGCGCTGGGAAAGCGTGTCTGTTGCAGGCGTGCCAGGGGCTAAACCCCTCGGAAATGGCATATTTCCGTGGCTTTTTCCTGCCGTTCTGCGCCTCGTCTGTGCCTACCCTATAGTAGGATTTGACCAACTGTGCCAGGGAGGTGCCCCTCGCAAAGGCCGTGGCTTCTGTTCCCTCCCTATATAAGAGATGCACCGGTTATTTGAGCCAGCAACTCTTAACCAAAATTTTCTTCACAAAATTTCTTCACTTAAAACACAAAACCTTCATCAAACTTCATTTATTTGGTAAAAAAATCTTCATTTCTTATCAGTTTTTATCATGATATTAATTTTTAGTGGTTACTAATGTTATTTATTTTCTATACTATTTGCAGTTGTGTTATTTGTCGCCTCCTGTGGTCAGCTATTGCCCCAGCTCTTGTTGTTTTTGGATTGAATTGCATATATTTTTTTGTAAAGCTTGAACAAGTTAGTTTTTTTGTTTCTTTCCTCATAACACTATAACTGATATTCATGCATGTTGATATGTTATAAAAATACATGTTGATTGTTGGGTAATTTTTTTTGTCCGAAAATGTAAATAAATTAAATGTAATGATGATAATTTTTTTCCTCATATTATTATGTATGAATATTGTTAGTAATTTTTTATTCGAATTTGCTAAATATATCCATGTTTTTTTTGTGATAAAATGATGAAATGCATGTTTTTATTGTGATAAAATGAATTATATATATGCATGTTTTTTTTTTGTGATCATATGAAATATATATGTATGTTGTTTTAATTTATTGTGATGAAATGAAATATTTGCATGCTGTTTTTTTTTTTTTGTGATAAAATGAAATATATGCATGTTGTAGTAGAATGTTAAAAGAAATATGGTCAAACAATAATTGCTTATATATATTCTGTTTTTTTTAATAATAAACTTTAATTGTTTTAAAGAAAAATAGGAAAGAAAATAGGACTAGTTTAATTAATTTTAGGCAAGTGTACATTTCAGTACTGTTTTAAAATAACAAAATTAGGGAATATTGTTTTAAAAGTTAAATTGTTAGTTAAACTAAATCTGTTATTAAAATTTATGTTTTTTAAATTTTTAATACCTAGTTTTTATAAAGATATTTTAGTTTAGTTAATGCCATATTAAAACCAGTTTTTAAATTATAACATAATTATAATTTAAATATAAAAATAGATTATTAAACCTAATGCTGTTTTTTAATAAATTAAAATCTGTTTTTATATTTAAAAATCTGTTTTTATATTTAAATTATAATTATGTTATAATTATTATTTTTATAAATTAAAACTAATGAAAGCGTAGGAAAATAAAAATGCTTAATAAAAAATACTATACTAAAAAGTTCTATTGTTGGAAAACAATTTATTAAAATAGAGTTAAAAATCAGTTTTTTTTTTAAATTAAAACTTTGTTAACATCTGTTTTTTTTAATAAGTTAAAATATGTTTCATTTTCGTGTCTAAAATTTTATGATTATTATTTTTATAAAATAAAATAATATAATATAATAATGCATATTGTTTAAAAAGGAGGGACTAAAAAATAGTATAGTACAAGAAAGTTGTTTATCGATCAAAATTAAAACTATGTTACAATTATTTACTAATTAATTATTATATGTTTGCGAGTTAAAAGTTTAATTTGTTTGCGCGTAAACTTATATTTTATTGTTTGAGCGGGATTTTTTTTTGCGCGTAATGTTAGTTACGGAATATGTCAATGAAGTTGCGCGTAAACTTATATTTTATCTCCGTTGAGTAAAAATTTATTTTTGACGTGGAATATGTCAATGAAGTTGCGGAACGTGTAGAAGATAGAGTATTATGAATATTATCGTCGTTGGATGTACGATAGGACGTTTCCGGGAAGAACTGGACTAAAACCGCAATTTGTCGAAGGAGTTGACGGATTTATTTCATGGGCATGGGAGCAAGAAATCTGTAGAGATGAGGGAGGAATTAGATGTCCGTGTCTAAAATGTAGGTGCAGACATATAATTACCGATCCTGGGGATGTGAAGAAACACCTAAAAAAAGTTGGTTTTATGCCTAATTATTGGGTTTGGACATATAATGGTGAAATGTTTCAGAATTTTGGGGTAGGGGTCAATGCACAAGCTTCTACTAGCCATGGTGGAACAAATGTGGAAACAAATGTGGAATACAATGAAGATGTCAACACAGAACAATTCAACATGATGGATGATATGGTTGCGGACGCTTTAGGGGTGGAATTGTCTTACGGTGAAGATGTTGAAGATGATGAAGAGGAACAACCCCCGAATGAGAAGGCGCAAAGATTTTACCGATTGTTGAGTGAAAGTAATACACCTTTGTATGAAGGGTCTTCGCACTCTAAGCTATCTATGTGTGTGTGGCTTTTATCTCATAAGTCGAATTATCTTAATCCTGATGATGGTATGGATGATATTACGAAGATGTTGAAGGCCGTGACTCCGTTCAAAGATAATCTGCCAATGAATTATCATGCTGCGAAGAGGTTGGTGATGAAGTTGGGATTATCAGTTAAAAAGATTGATTGTTGTAGAAATGGATGCATGTTGTTTTATGACAATGAGTTTGGGATAAATGATGGAGCATTGGAGGAATGTAAATTTTGTCAAAGCCCGAGGTACGGTATTAGCAAGCAGAAACGAGTTGCGGTTAAGTCAATGTTTTACTTGCCAATAATACCAAGATTACAAAGACTGTTTGCATCGATGAAAACTGCTAGTCAAATGACGTGGCATCATTCAAATGGAATTCCCGGAGTGATGCGACATCCTTCTGACGGTGAAGCGTGGAAACACTTTGATCGAGTACATCCTGATTTTGCAGCAAATCCACGGAATGTGAGACTTGGATTATGCTCTGACGGTTTTCAGCCATATGTCCAATCCTCAGCAAAACCATATTCTTGTTGGCCAATCATTGTAACCCCGTATAATCTCCCTCCTGAAATGTGCATGACAAAACCATACTTGTTTTTGAGTTGTATTGTACCAGGACCAGATAACCCTAAAGCAGGCATAGACGTGTTTCTACAACCGTTAATTGATGATTTGAAGAGGTTGTGGGCTGGAGAATTGACATATGATATTTCTAGAAAACAAAATTTCAAGTTGAGAGCAGCTTTGATGTGGACCATTAATGATTTTCCCGCTTATGGCATGTTGTCCGGTTGGAGTACCCATGGTAGATTTGCATGTCCACATTGTATGGAAAATACAAAGGCATTTACTTTGGAAAGTGGAGGGAAGAGTTCGTGGTTTGACTGTCATCGTCCGTTCTTGCCTCATAATCACCCATTTAGAAGACTTAAGAATGGTTTCAAGAAGGATGAGAGAGTTTTTGTTGGTCCTCCACCTAAGATTACATCAGAAGAAGTGTGGACAAGAGTTTGTGATTATCCAAAAGTCACTGATTATGGTCGAGCTGTCCCAATACCAAGATACGGAGTAGACCACCACTGGACTAAAAGGAGTATATTTTGGGACCTCCCATATTGGAAAGATAACTTGCTCAGACATAATCTTGATGTAATGCACATTGAGAAGAATGTCTTTGACAACATATTTAACACAGTGATGGATGTCAAAGGCAAAACAAAAGACAATGAGAAGGCTAGAAAAGACTTACAAATATATTGCAAAAGAAAGGATTTGGAGTTGAAACCTCAACCGAATGGGAAGTTGTTGAAACCGAAAGCCAACTACAGCCTATCTGCCCAAGAAGCGAAATTAGTGTGTCAATGGTTGAAGGATTTGAGAATGCCCGATGGATATTCTTCTAACATAGGCAGGTGTGCCGATGTCAACACGGGAAGGTTGCATGGGATGAAAAGTCATGACTCTCACATTTTCATGGAGAACTTTATCCCAATTGCATTTAGTTCATTGCCCAAACATGTGCTAGATCCACTTATTGAGATTAGTCAATTTTTTAAAAATTTGTGCGCTTCAACCTTGACAGTTGATGAACTTGAGAAAATGGAGAAGAATATGCCAATCATTATCTGTCAGTTGGAGCAAATTTTTCCACCAGGTTTCTTTGACTCTATGGAACATCTTCCTGTGCATCTGGCATATGAAGCTATACTTGGCGGACCTGTTCAATATAGGTGGATGTACCCTTTTGAAAGATTCATGGGTGACTCAAAACGAGCAGTTAAAAATATGGCCAAAGTGGAAGGATCAATTGTTGCTATTTACACAGCCAAGGAAACCACATACTTTATCGGCCATTATTTCGTTGATCGTCTACTTACTCCATCAAATACAAGAAATGAAGTTGAGGTTAACGATTTTCGGGATCCGTCAACCTTATCCGTATTCAATCTTCATGGTCGACACGCGGGCAAGGTGCTTCAATATTGGATGGTAGATCAGAAAGAGATGCGGTCTGCTCATGTTCATGTTTTGATTAATTGTGCGGAAGTTAAACCATACCTTGAGTAAGTAAATCTATTCCTACCCATTTTTACTAGTCCATATAACAATAAGTTTTAACGCGATTAACAACTTCGTATTGAATTTATTGCTTTTTAGGGAATTTATTGCTTTTTATGCGGAGTTTGGTGAAGGATCGACAGTTGGTTCGATACATGAATATTTTCCAGCTTGGTTTAAACAAAGAGTGTATAATGCCGAGCCAACTGATGAGGTCATCCGTTTACGGCAATTATCTCAGGGTCCTTTACAATGTGCCAATGAATTTCACACCTACTTCGTGAATGGATATAAATTTCATACCCACTCTTGGACGGAAGGCAAAAAGACTATTAATAGTGGTGTTTATGTAAAAGGAGTTACAGATGGAGGTGAAGATGATTTCTATGGCGTGATCAAACACATTTATGAGCTTTCATATAATGACAATAAAGTGGTGTTGTTTTATTGTGACTGGTTTGATCCCTCGCCTAGATGGACTAAAATTAATAAATTATGCAACACTGTTGACATTCGAGTCGACAAAAAATATAAAGAATATGACCCGTTTATCATGGCACACAATGTTAGGCAAGTGTACTATGTTCCTTATCCCCCAACTCTACCACGCAAACGAGGTTGGTCTGTTGCAATCAAAACAAAACCGAGGGGCCGCATCGAGACTGAAGAAACAAACGAAGAAGTTGCTTACCAAGCCGATGATATGACACATGTAAATGAGATAATTGAAGTAGATCAAGTTACAAGTTGGCAAGACTCTCAAGTTGAAGGGGATCAGGTTGATCCTTCTATTTTGGAGATGCGTGATGAAGTTGAAGATGAGAATGAAGACGTTGTTGATGATAATAATGAAGGGAACCAGCAAGACAATCAAGTTGATGATGGTGATGTAGATGAATATAACTATGCGTCTGATAACAACACTTGAAGTATATTGTTATCCACCCTTGTAATGATTGAATTTGAATTTATTGTAATCTTGAATACATTTGAGTTTGAATGAAGATATCGCTTGTTTAATGATGTATATATATTTGAGTCCTTTACAATATCGTTTTTTTTGTTATTTAACAGATTCACAATGCCTCCGAAAGAAAAAGAGAAAGGCAAGAGCAAGGACCCCAGAACACACATTGCGGATCCAGCCACACTTGCCACATTGACTCCCTTTCCCAGACCACCCTCTTCTTCTAGCCAGGGATCGACTGGGTCATCCCAAGTTAGTGCTGCTGCACCCGGTGGAGGGTCTGGTGTTGTTGCACCTGTTGGTTTTATCCTCCCTACAGGTTACCAGTTGCCTCCTCCACCAACATTTCCTCATGGGCAGACCGGCTTTATGATCCCTCAACATCAACAACCCCCACCACCCCAACATCAACAACCCCCGCCCCAACCCCAACCCCAACCCCAACAGGGTGCTGATGATGATGATGAGGAGATGGCAGATTATCCGCAAGATGAACAAGAGCGTTACATCATTGTGCCTAGCGGGAACTCGTAAGTCTTTATGTATTTTTGTTCAATATGTATATTGTTATAAATTTATGTAATGTTTAACTATATGAGTTTTCATTGTTTGTAGTTTCATGCCCTGCAAGCCAGCCGCCAGTGCCATTAGAGACATCATCCAGGGAAGGTTTCATGGATTTTGGAAGACTTATGGTGATATCCCAGATGATGAAAAGGATGCATGGTTTGGTCTTTTTGAGGTTACATTAATACTTATCATAATATATTTTAACTTATCTGCACATATGTTATAATTTACTAATTTCCTAAAATATGTTAACAAATATGCAGATGAAGTGTACCTGGAACCCCAGGTACTATGCTCAGATAAGGAGGAACTTTCACATTAGAGCTTCTGCCCGCCTCTCCGACATGTTGCGACATGTCCGACTTCGTCACGAGACTGCTGGAAAGAGGCCCTACTGGATCGGGGAGCCACTTATGAGGCAGTTGGTGGACTATTGGGGGAGTCCAGAGTTTAAGACGAAATCAGATAAGGCAAAGAAGAACAGAGCATCAGAGAAAGGGGGATGCATCCATACGGGAGGCTGCATAAGCACAGCAGAGCATGCCCGTCGACTGGTAATTAAAAATAATAACTCTGTTAATTAATTTTATAGAATGTATGTTTTTAAATATTTTGTGGTTAAATATAGTTTAATGTTTTACTAACTACTTAATAATCGTGTTTCTTGTCAATTAGGCAAAGAAGCTGGGTAGGGAGCCATACATAAATGAGCTCCACAAGAAGACCCACACATATCGATCAGGCCAGTATGTTGATGATCGCTCCAAGATATGCCAGGTAATTGTTACATAAGTGTATTTTAATTAATTTTATTAGTGGTTATAATTTTTTGTTAATGTTTATTTATCTTTAACTATTTTATTCTTATTTATTTTAGGAGGAGTATGATCGTCAGCTATCGGAGGCGCTCTCCCGTGGATGCTCTGTTGATGATGCTCTCACACTTCGTGCATGGACGAAAGTTGCTGGTGAGAAGAAGAAGGGGCGATTGTACGGTGCAGGAAACTTAGCTGGAAACTACCGCAAGGGTGTTGCTACCACTCTAAAGTTGACCCTTAATGCTGGGGAGGGCTCTTCTCGGCAACCTGAGCTCACTCCAGAAATGCGGGATCTGATCACTAGGTTGACTCAAGAACAGCTTGCTGCCCATATGCAGACCCAACAGGACCTGATCCATGAGGTGGTTAGGAAGCAACGAGAATTCCTAGACTCTCAGTTGGACACATTTAGGCAAGAGCAAGGCTGGAATATGAATGAGCAAGGTGTTCGGCAGCAGAGTGGAAGCCGAGAGAGTGTGAGGGCTCCTCCAGTGTGTGATGATGATGCGGACGACCCCTATGAAGTGTATGGTGAGGGCGAAGAGGATGATGATGACGACCTCGAGATGGATGATTGATGCTTATTATGCTTGTTGTGTGTTTTCTTTACTATTATGTTATGGTTTGTATGATTATGGGAGGTTTTCCATGCTTCCCGGCACAATATTTATTTTCCTGCACGGTTTGTAATATTAATAAGTACACTTTCTATTTCATGCATTTTAATTAGACTTATATAGTGTTTGTGTGATTAAACTTTATTTATATGCATTTAATTGTGTTTTAAAAAAAAATTAATTTTTTTAAATATATATTTTTTAATTAAATTGATTTTTTAACAATTTTTTTAAAAAAAATTGATTTTTAAATTAATTTAAATATATTTTATTAATTAATAAAAAAAATTCGTTTTCATAAAAATAATATTTTTTTTTTAAAAATAAGGACATTTGCCAGGGGTTAAACCCCTCGCATGTCCCTCGTTTTTTGCTGTTGTCACTTGTCACTTCAGACAGAGCCGCTGCAGTCAGAGGTCAGTCGTAGTCAGAGGTGCAGGACGAAAGTGAGGGAACATGCCAGGGGTTCTGCCAGGGGGAAAGCATGGCTTTTTCCCAGGGGTTCAGCCCCTCGTTTTTCTGCCAGGGATGTAGCCCCTGGCAAAGTGTTTGCGATGAGCGCCATTGCCAGGCCAACTGCCCCTCGTTTTTTCCCTCACAAATGTCCCGTTTGCCAGGGATTTTGTCCTTTTGACAGGGATTTTGCCCTTGGCAAAAGGCAGTGTTTCTTGTAGTGGTTGATCCATGTTAAAGCGGTGAATTTAGATAACGAATTAGGGTTACATAAGATTAAGGTTTAAAGCTTGGTTTGATTAGGATTATGTCATTAGACTTATCCAACAATCCCAAGACAAGAGAAGTCTACTCACTGACGTTCATTGTAGACAAGGAGAAGAAGAGAGAAAACATAAAAGTAAATAACAAAGAAAGTAAAATGAACTTTTATTAGAAAGACAATTGTCACATATTGTATTCCAAGAAAAGATGATTATTTGTGATGGATGGCTACTCTATTTATAGCATTCTTTCGACTTAAAATCTAAGCAATTACATTTGGGCTAAAAATAGAGTAGCTTAAAATCTAAGCAAAAGCAACTCTGGAGGGTGGCACGGCCGTGCCAATGCTAGCACGGGCCGTGCCAAGCTTCTGACTTTAGGGGAGACATATTTTGTCATCCAATCTTTGTATTTTCGTACCGAATCAGCTCCAAGTCCCTTTCTTTTGCTCCAAGACTCAATCCATCCAATATTCATTCCTGAAATATAATAAAATGCAATTTGTAGTAAACTATCTTAAAAAGGAAATAATATTAATATAAAATAAACTAAAATCTAATTAAAACTAAACTAAATAATATCTAGAAATAGGTAATAAATGACTCATCAAACTCCCCCACACTTGAATCTTTGCTTGTCCTCAAGCAAAAGGCATAGACATGGCAGCAACAAAAAGGATTAAAATATGACACTTTAAATAGAAGCTTATGTCTCCCTCAAGGTTTCATTTCAATGTACATTGATCACAACTTCAAGTATTCCTTGTAAACCTATTCAACCCAACAAGAAGTCTCAAGTGAGTGTGTGTGTGTAGTCCAACCCTTTTCTTGCTCCTGTATAAGATAGATATTATGAGGAACAGGTTCTAACCTTAACACTAAAATGACCGAGAAAAATCTTTTCTTCATTTCATATAAGAGAAGTGGGAGAGTTAAGATAGATTTGATGAATTTATACATTTGGGGGCTTGTAGATGCCTAGGGGCTATCATTTCACATTGGAAGTCCGTGAGAGGGTATCCTTTCCTCCAAGTTTCTATAATCACCCTAAGTAGTGCTACAACTTGTTTACTTCACTTAGGAAGTTCCTCTTTTTAGAGGGTTTAATTCAAGCACAATTTGTTTGAGAAGTCATCACCACATTTAGGAAGTCAGTGAGAGGGTATCCTTTCCTCCACGTGTGGTGATATCCTTCTGCCCCATTTCGGTTTACACATTTCATCACATTAGAATTATTCCCACACAAACTTATACTACTTTTACTCTGAAGATTTTTAAGGGTCCAGGTTACGATTAAAGCTAGAACGTGTTCCTTAAAATACCTACTCATACACTTACTCAAGGATTGCAACTAGGTGCTTTTCTCATTGGAGAATTAATTTCACAATAAAACTTGACGTGGGTATAGCAAGAATACTTATAACACAAGAAATCACTTTCATGTACAAGAAACGACCATTGAAGAGACAACAAAAAATTATGTCATAATAAAACAATAAAAACAAGCTGCTTATTTATGCCTTTTACAATAAAACAAAAACAAAAGAATAAAGTTCAAGGGAGTTTGGAAACACTACGACTAAAGATACTTTATTAGGCTCCCCCCACACTTAGGAGAAGCATTGTCCTCAATGATTTAAAAGAAGAAGAAGAAAAAGAAGAAGAAGAAGAAGAAGAAGATGATGAAGAAGAAAGAAGAGAAGTAGAGAAGAGTAGAGGAAGAAGAGAGCTCACAATTTTATTGTAGTCCATAAGGTGGACCTTGGAGGTGAAGGTGTTGCATCATGTATCGGAACATTTGATTGTTTTATTCATTCATTTGATTGCCCCTTAGGACATCGTTTCTTAGCCCGATCATTTCAACACCTTGTCTTTGTTGCTTGGTGCATGTTCTTTGAACTTTGGTTTGCATCCATGCCCACCGTTCATCATTATAGTTTCCACCGGCTTTTTGTTCATGGTGTTGTGCACCTACCTCCTCTTCATCACCACCATCATCATCACCATCATCTTGTACCTGTGGGTTAGTACCAATTAGCTCTAATGATTCTCCATTCATATTGGTAATTGTGAGTAGGGTCATGGGCTTTAAGGAATGACAAAGTAGTGAGAGTATATAAGTTTAGATAATAGTTCTCCTCTTTCCTCTTGATCCCTTGATTCACACTCACCCCAAACTTCTTAGCAATAAAAGTGATGATTCCACCTACCATTATATTATCAAATGAAACAAGATAATCAAGCAAATAATAGCAAATGTTAACATGGTGGTTATAAAGCATGTCTCATAACATAAATAGCTCATCAGTCCTCATCATTCCCTACCTCTTTCCTAGTCTATCCATAGCATTATTATCAGTGTATCTACAAGCATAAATAGATTGAGAGATAAGAACTTTAGACCTACTCCTTTGCTTGTCATCTTTAAAATTGATGCCATGGTTCTTGACTATTGCTTGCTTTTTCGTTGCACCACTTCTAGAGCTTTCAATCTCCTTACCTTTTTGATGCCATTGACCTAGTTGACTTGGTTTGGGTTTTAGGGAAGGTTAGGGTTTGGTAAGGTTGGTTTAGTGATGGGTTGGGGTTTAAGCGAGGTTGATGAGTTTAATGATGGAGATTGGTGAAGATTTTTTTTTTGGTTTTTGGGTTAGGGTTAAATGGTGTAGAATTTGGTGTTTAAATGGATGAATGTTGGTTTTGATTGGTGGTAAATGTTTGGAATGATGAATGGAGATAGATATGGAGGTTTAAATGTTGATGTTATGGAGGTTTAGAGAGGGAAGTTGAAGGATGAGGGAAGTTGGTGTTTGAGAATGAAGGAAGAAGGAGAAAAGTGAAAAAAAAAATGGTAAAAGAGGGTCTGGGACCATGGCATGGCCGTGCCACTACAGGCACGGGCCGTGCCAACTCTCTGAAAGTTGGTGAAGTATGGCTAGGTTACAGGCACGCCCGTGCCATCACTGGCACTGGCCGTGCCAAGCTTCTGGACATGCAAGGCTCAATTTTCTTCATTTTTCGCATCATATTTGGACAAATACCTACAAAACAAATTAAAACAACACAAAACAAACAAAAATAAAAGCAATTAAACCCGTGGGTTGCCTCCCACAAAGCGCTCGTTTAAAGTCATTAGCTTGACAATGAAGAGGTTTCTCTACCCTATACCCAATCTTTCCGAAAGGGATAACGGCGTCAACCTGACATTCTCTCCCAAATCACACATGGCTTTCTCAATGCTTTCGGATCCTATGGCACAAGGTATGGGAAAACTTTCTGGATTCTTAAGTTTAGATGGCAATTTGTTTGGAAGTATTTCAATAAAAAATCTAAATTAGTCATCTAACTTGGATTTGACAAAACCTTGTGCTAATGGATTTTTAGGCTCATGAGGTGGTGAAACAAATGGCTTTTCATTCTCTCCTATAGTTTTCTCACTTTGAGGCTCATCACTTCCTATCTCTCCCTCATTCTTCTTAATTTTCACAACGGGGTCCTTTAATTGGTTACCATCCCTAAGAGTAATAGAACTTATATGGCCTTTGTGATTGGTTTCAGTTTGACCTGGGAAGATCCCGGTGGTTCGAGAGGAAGCAGTCATGTGTTGGGCCACTTGAGAGATTTGGGTTTCAAGTATCTTATCGTGAGTTGCTATGGAGTCTACCTTGGATGTGATTTTGGCAAGAGAGTCATTCAAAAATTCAGTTTGGTTTTTAAGCTCTTGGAGTTGCTTGGATTGATTTATAACATAATTTTCCATTAAAAGTTCCAAGCTGGATTTTTGAGGGACTCTTTGGTTGTTTGCTGTTATCACGATTTTCGGGTGTCAAGTCATTAATTAGGCTTGAACCTTTCAATCTTTGATATTCTCTATTTTTTCTTGGGAAGGGCAAAATTGAGAAAAAACCCTTAGAGTCTAAGTTCGGGGGTCGTTTTCACTACGGGAAGGTGTTAGGCACCCGAAACGATTATGGTATTCCATAAGAACCGTTCTCCTAAGTTTATTTCTACGCTTTACTTTTATTGCCTACTTATTGAAAAAGAAGTTTTATTTGAGTGAAGAATGGGGGGAGAAAAGATGATTGAGATTTTATTTTATTTGGCTTGGAGGAGTTTTGACTCATTGCCTACGTACCCTTTTAAGGGATCAAAACCAAACGTAGTTCATTCTCGAAAATTGTTTTTTTTTTGTTTTTATTGGTTGATTTTAAGTTTGAAAAGAAAAAGAGGAATTTTGAAGAATGGAGATGAGAGGCCTCAAGGGCATGAGATTTGGAAAATGTGAGGTGGAATTAGCTATTTTGCAAAATAAAGTCTAAGTATGATTAAAATTCATTAAGATTTTTACTTAAGAAAATAAAAGGAAAATGAGGAGTTTTGACTCCTATTTTGGAAAAAGGTTTTCAAGTGAGGTTATTCGCATTTTTTGGGAAAATGATTTTTGTCTAAGTGTTATAAAACCTAAGCATACATCTAAGCATACATCCCCTAATCATGCATCTAGAATATCCATGTGGGGTGTGTGCATGTGTCGGTGTACATCACTTATAGTGTCCATAGTCCTTTACATCGAGTCCTAAATACATGCTATGGTCTTGCAAGGATTTAAAAGATGAATTTAAACTAGCCTAAAATATTACATAACCATTGGAAATAAAAATAAATAAATTGCAAGAAATAAAACCTAATCTAATAGAAATGAGAATGAAGTGGTAAGATGCTATGAGATGAGTGAAACATGAGTCAACAATGTTAGCAAAACAAGATGAAAAATATAACATGAGTGATAGGAAAAAGCAATCAATTGAATATGAAATGAAATAACAAAGAAATGATAAGAATAACCAAGACATAATGAGAAGAAAAGTTGCTTGAAATGCAAGAAACACACAAATCATACCAAAACAGTAGCACAATCATAAAATCAACATCACATTTAACATAAAATTGCATACTAATTGCTCATAACATGTGCCAAAGTTTATGAAGAAAAATATGGCAAGAAATTCACAAAATTAAGCCAAAAAGAACAAATTAATCAAGAAAATAACACCTATATTTTTATCATTTTTTAACATGTAAAAAGCATCACAAAAGTATAAGAAACATATCAAGAAACACACAGAAATTTTTTAGGAATTTTTATGAGAAAATAAGAGCAAACAGGAGGTTCACATAGCAAAAACAGGAGGTGCGCATAGCAAGAAAATACCTAAACCCAAAGGAAACAGGCCCAACTCAAAACCAAAGGATCCGGACTCACAGGGAGCATTGGATTGATCCAGGGAGGGAAACCCTAGATCCAACGCTCAGGATGAAGGAAGGCGAACCGGAGATGAACCGGACCGGTCTAAGCGCCTATAAAAGCACATGGACTCTGGTCCAATTCATTTCCCTTCCTTCTTTCTCTCTCTAACCTGCTCGTTCTCTCGCTCGTTCTCTCTCTAACCTTCTCACCTCTCTCTAGAACTCACCACCGGTGAGGATGAAGTGACGGCGGAGACCTTGAAGGTCCGCTGGAAACTTCATCTTCTCCGGCGAGATCATGAACTTTCCGGTGACCTAGTTTCCAGAACTCAAAAATTTTTATGCCTTCCCACTCGTCTCTTCATTCTAAACACGAATCTAACACCAGAAATTGCATACAAGCTTTGAATCGATGTAGATCTACATTTTTGTGTTACGGTTTTGAAAATATGTTTTTAGGTTTTCGAATTTTTGAAAGAAATCGTTTGAAACTTTTGAGGATTTACATCGATTCGTCTTCGTTGACGTTTTGAAAGGAAAATGATGAAGTTTTGAGTTTACCTGTGATTTTTCGGTTGGATCTTTTGAACGAAGATCTTCGGAAACACTTGAACTTGATTTTTGTTTGTTGATTTCTGGCTTTGAAACCGAAAATAAATCGGTGATGCTCTTCTTCTTCCTCGCCGGTTCGAATCTGCTTCTTTTCCTCTTCTTCTCAAGCTTTCGGATCCTTCGTGATCGTGCTTGAATTCGTCGCCAATGGTGATGAATTCGCACTGGAATTGCGAAGGAATTGATTCGATGATGAAGATTCGCAAAGAATCTCTGAGAATCACAGAAAGAAATGATGAATTTGATGACTTTTGATGAATCTGGAAATCTAGGGTTTGAGATTGTTCTTGGTGTTCTTGGTGATTTCTGAGTTTTGATCTAATTGACAAGAGAGAGAAAAACTGATTTTGTTTTGGTGATGTGGTGTGGAATGAATGGATCTGATTCTGACTTGTACAGTGATTGCACCTTTTATAGGCTGCCAAGTGTGCTTGAGACCCAATGAAAGAGGGACACCTGTAATTGGACCTTTCTGCAAAAAAAAAAGATTTGAAGGACTGGGCAGCATATAATAATAATAAAAAAAAGACTAAAAAGTGCAATTTAAAAAAGTTTTGGACCAAAAATGTAATTAAAATAAAATTGGACTAAAATTGGTAATTTTGAAAAAAACGTCAAGTGAAACCAAAAATAAAATCAATCAAAGGACTAAAACGAACCAATTACTGACATGAGGTATTTTAAAATACCTCCCTGTCGAAATTTTGACAGGAAAAGACCAAAATGCCCCTAGGGACTAAACTGACTCAAACTGACTCAGATGCAATTTTTGAAATGATTTTTAAACAAAGACTCAACAATGATTTGTACAGACAGGTTGAAAAGACTCAGAGGCAAACACAGGGACTAAAATGGGTTCCACTGCAGGAAATGACCAAAATACCCTTTTGTATGATTTTTTGAAATAAAATGCAAGAAAAGTAATGCAATGATTCAGAGAGTTTTCAAATGACTCGTAATGCAAGAAAAGACAGTAAAATATGCAAATGAAGAGAGTAAAGGTTCGGAGTAAAACAACAGTAAATTGACAGATATCAGTGTTAGAAAAGAAATTTGAACGAGTATTTTTAGGTCCAAAATCAGGGTATAACATTTGCATAACTGGGTGGTGTTGTTTGTTGTCCAAAAAGATTTTGATTTACTTGCTCAGGACCTCTAACAACACTACCTAGTTGGCAATCAATGCCAATATGGCCAAATACACCACAAACTTCACAAGGAGGTGATACAGGAGCAGGTGTGACAGCACTAGTATTCATTGTATCAAATTTTTGTCTTAGTGCGTCAACCTTAGCAGTTAGATGATCAAGGGAGGAAATTTTGTACATACTTGCCTCCTTTTTAGAGGGCGAAGAAGCAGTGATGACTCTCTCACTTGTCCACTGATAGTGGTTTTGTGCCATGCCCTCGATCAAATCATATGCTGCTGTGTAAGTTTTATTCATCAAAGCTCCACCTGCAGCTGCATCAACATAAATTTTTGTGGTATACGAAAGACCATTATAAAAGGTGTGGATAATAAGCCACTTCTCTAAACCATGATGGGGGCAAAGCCTAAGCATTTCTTTGAAACGCTCCCACGCATCGTAAAGAGATTCACCATCTTTTTGAGTGTATTGAAAAAGCCTCACCCTTAATTGAGCGGTTTGAGAAAGGGGAAAGAATTGGGCAAGGAAAGCTCGCCTCATTTGGTCCCATGAAGTGATAGAACCAATTGTCAATGAATGAAACCAAGCACTAGCTCTATCCCTTGAGGAAAAAGGAAAGAGGTGCAGCCTTACGGCCTCTTGGTTTGCCTTCAAAGTTCCACTGAGTCTTAGAAAAGTTGAAATATGAAAATTCGGATCCTCAGTGGGTGATCCGAAAAATTGATTCTGCTGCACTAAGGAAATAAGTGCAGGTTTTATTTCAAAATTATTACCCTCAACCGTTGGGTACACAATAGCATCGTATGGCTCATCAGAAGATGTGATTGCATACTCTTTGAGAGCATGTTCCTCAACCATATCGTTATTATTATGTGTTTGTTATCTTCTTTTATGTAAGAATCTTTTGATCTCGGGAACGAATTCACCAAGACTTTTGTTTCTTCGCATAAAAGAATGAGAACCCAAGAAGTTAACGGGTAAAACTAAGAAATAAAAAGAGGAAGAAAGAATATAAATAAAGAGAGAGAATTTTTATTTTTTTTCAGTCTAATCGTTAAAAAAAAATTAATCAAATTGCAATAACTCCCCGGCAGCGGCGCCAAAAACTTGATGAGATAAAACCGCAAGTGCACGGTTATATCGAAGTAGTAAAAATAGAGTATCGTTCCGACAGGGAGTTATGAATTCAATTAACTTTTAATGATGATTAGATGAAAGAATTTTAGATAAAAGTTTGGATTTTTAATTACAAGAAAATAAAAGAAAAGATAAAAGCCTTGGGATTATTGGTTCATCCTAACGACAAGTCCTTCTCAAACCAATCTATTAAACTTATAACTTTATGTTAGACCTAATTTCTCAAGACAGTTTCTCTTTTGTTCCTCTAGCAACCAAGCCTATTTCGCTGACTTGATTACTATTAGATTTTGGTCCTAAGTTGCAACCGAGCCTATTTCGCTAACTTGATCACAATTTAGAATCCTTGAAGTTCGAAACTATATGTCTCAAAGATTGTAAAGACTATTTCGCTGCCTTTACAATCTTTGTCTAAATTCACTTGTTCGAATATCAAAACTCCACTTTCGTTTTATGAATTGATATTTGAGATGATGGATAAACAATTATCAAACCCTCCACTTTCGTTTCCACAGTTTGATAATGGTTGATCCATGTTAAAGCGGTGAATTTAGATAAGGAATTAGGGTTACATAAGATTAAGGTTTAAAGCTTGGTTTGATTAGGATTATGTCATTAGACTTATCCAACAATCCCAAGACAAGAGAAGTCTACTCACTGACGTTCATTGTAGACAAGGAGAAGAAGAGAGAAAACATAAAAGTAAATAACAAAGAAAGTAAAATGAACTTTTATTAGAAAGACAATTGTCACATATTGTATTCCAAGAAAAGATGATTATTTGTGATGGATGGCTACTCTATTTATAGCATTCTTTCGACTTAAAATCTAAGCAATTACATTCGGGCTAAAAATAGAGTAGCTTAAAATCTAAGCAAAAGCAGCAAAAGCAACTCTGGAGGGTGGCACGGCCGTGCCAATGCTAGCACGGGCCGTGCCAAGCTTCTGACTTTAGGGGAGACATATTTTGTCTTCCAATCTTTGTATTTTCGTACCGAATCAGCTCCAAGTCCCTTTCTTTTGCTCCAAGACTCAATCCATCCAATATTCATTCCCGAAATATAATAAAATGCAATTTGTAGTAAACTATCTTAAAAAGGAAATAATATTAATATAAAATAAACTAAAATCTAATTAAAACTAAACTAAATAATATCTAGAAATAGGTAATAAATGACTCATCAACTTCCTTTCACTCCAAAAACCCAATTTTAATCCCCTGATCACCCAAAACGTTTTCCAGCAATTGTTTACAGGTCCTATACACAACTAGGCATCGAAAGGAACACAAAATATGCATTAACAACATCAATTCAGCCCATTCCAACAATCATACACAACTTTCTCAATTCATTCAACCAGTCCTAATTTCATTCCAATTCAGAACATAGCAACATCATAGATTAAGAAATCATACAGAATATCAAATTACAACATATTAAACATGATTCTTACACCTTTCTTTCAAAATCAGTCTCATACCCTAATTCTCAATTTTATCTTCAAGAACTATTCTTTTAGATTAATTTTCAGAAATTATACATTAAATTCATTGAAAGATAATCCCACCCTTACCTTAGAATTGCAAAGACAAAAAGCACGACAAATCCGTTCCTAAGTTCTCCTCTCTTGGTCTTCTCTCCTTGCCTTAGCTTTTCTCCCCTCAGACTTGTTTTCACGTTAAAACTGTTTTTCTGACTTTTCTTTCCTTAATCCCCCAAAGTGTAACTTCCCCTATTACATTAAACCTCCCTTATTACTATTAATTTCTAATTATTCCCCAACCTTCTAAATAATTCAATTACTCATATTATTCTATTTATATTAAATAAATTATATAAATAAATATTACACACCACATAAATCACATATATTAATTAAAAACACACAAAAGACTCTAAATAATTCTAAAAATAATAAAATAACGACTAGGGCGTTACAACGACCCTCTGTTTCAGTAAAAAGGAAGAACACGGTTGAATGAATTCAATACAGGTGCATCCAGATAATAATATTAGGAAGACTAGATTTATTGTTGGCGGTGTATCGTCGTGATTGCAAGCTAAACAGTATCTCTTGAATTTCATTTTTCTATTTGTTTTTAGGGATTTTGAGGGGATAATCATGATATTTTGAAAGCTTATGAAATTTTTTTATTTTGAGTTTGATTTTATATGCCCACCAATCTTGAATTATATATTGACTCCTAAAAATACAATTGTTGATGAGGTTAATAACTATGTTCTGTCTCTCATTCCCGGCGAAGAAAGGACATATTTGAGTTGTGATTCTGTAATAGCAGATACCGCATCAGTCAATAGGCCAGATGATATTCACACACCAGAATTCTTGAACACAAATCAATTCATCGGGTCTTCCTAATCACAAGATTACTTTGAAAGTTGGAGTTCCTATTATATTGTTGAGAAATTTGGACATAACAGCAGGTTTGTGTAATGGTACTCGACTAATAGTCACTAAGATGGGAAGATATGTTATTGAAGGGAGGGTAATATCAGGAAGCAATGTTGGAGAGAAGGTCTACATACCGAGATTGTCATTGACACCATCTGATACCAGAATTCCTTTCAAATTTCAACGCAGACAGTTTCCTATAGCTTTGTGTTTTGCAATGACTATAAACAAAAGTCAGGGACAATCACTTAAGCAAGTTGGCATCTATCTTCCACAACCGGTCTTCTCACATGGGCAGCTATATGTTGCAATATCACGTGTTACATCAAGGGGATGGTCTGAAGATATTATTAACGGATGACAATGGGGATTGTATAAGGACCACTTCAAATGTAGTTTATAAGGAGATATTCGAAAATGTGTGACCCAATATTTTGTACGCCCTTAAATACTTTTTATCAACATATGAAGAAAATAAAGAGCAAGTTAACTAATTAGAAGTATTTGCATTTGCATTTCATTTCTAACTGTAATTTCATCTGCATCTAGTTAGTTAGAATAGTGATGAGCTGGCACTAATGTGTATATAACTGAATGTAATGAACCTTTACAAGCCAATGAAAATTAGTTACAAGTTTTCTCTATTTGGAGCTTTTTCTCTCTCAACCATGGTGGTTCATTCTTCTCTGATGGTATCAGAGCAAGTTCAAGCTTGCTTTGCTTCCGCAATTGCTACTACTCTGTTTTCCTCTGTTTGATTACGTGATTCTTCCATTAGAACACGAATCAATTTCTTCTTCTTCTTCTAGTTCTTTGTCGCAGTTTCTTCTTCGTTTCAAGTTTCAATCTTGATTCGTTTTCATTCAATTTGATCTTTTTCAATCAATTTTGTTAGTTTTTTGAGCTGTTTTTGGTGAATCATGGTGAGAAACAACAATAATCAGAACCAGGATCAAAGTCTTGATCCATATTTTGTGCATCCGTCTAAAAATTCTTCAACCGTCAGTGTTACACCGCAGTTGAATGGCGATAACTACCATGCTTGGTCTATGAAGATGAGAAGAGCTCTAGCTATGAAGAACAAGTTCAAATTTGTCGATGGTACTATCCCCATTCCTGATGATGATGAATTGAATCGAAGTGCTTGGGAAAGATGCAATAATCTTGTTCATACATTGATTATTAACTCAATTACACCTTCTATTGCACAAAGTGTAGTCTTCATAGAAAATGCGATAGATATGTGGAATGATTTGAAAGATCGTTTTATGAGAGGTGATAGAATTAGGGTTGCTCAATTGCAGCAGGAAATTGCTAATTTGAAGCAAGGCAATCATAAAATCACAGATTACTTTACTGAACTGAGGGGTCTATGGGAAGAATTGGAGCAATATAGGCCAATGCCTCGGTGTAACTGTCCTATTACCTGTACTTGTGCTGCTATGAGGTATGCTAAAGAGTTTAGATTGGAAGATAGAACTATACAGTTCTTAATTGGATTGAATGAGGAATATCAAGGAGTGGCTTCTCAGGTTTTACTTATGGATCCAATGCCACCAATCAATAGGGTATTTTCTATGGTTATGCAACAGGAAAGGAAACTGCAATATGGTGTTATCAATGTTCAGAATACACCATTAGAGGATACTGCAAGTATTGTAAATGCAGTGAATGGTCAAAAACAGTTTGGCAGAGGTAGAGGAAATGGGTTTTCTCAAGGAAGAGGAAGAGGTAATGGAAGATTTTGTACCTTTTGTGAAAGAACTAATCACACAGTGGATACTTGTTACAAGAAGCATGGATACCCTCCAAACTGGGGAAGAGGTGGAGGAAATTCCTATGCTAATATGATTGATGGAGATGATGTAGAGAGTAAAATGCAGACTGCATCAACTAGCAGGAATGAAGAAAGTGCAGGGGTCACTCTCACTAAGGATCAATATCAGAATCTGATGTCTCTATTGGAAAAGAGTAACCTTGAGACAAAGTGTTCAGCAAATGTTGTGAAAGGTATCAATTACTCTTCATTTATTGGAGGTAATTCATGTTTTTCTAATTTTGATGATAAGCATGCTGATACTGGATGGATTATAGATACAGGAGCTACACATCATACCTGTTTTGATTTGAAATGGTTCAGTAATTGCACTAAAATTGAACCTATGAGTGTAAATTTACCAAATGGAAATACTACACTAGCACATTGTAGAGGGCAGATAAGATTATCACAGGAATTAAGCATAGATAATGTTCTCTATTTGTCTCAATTTGCTGTGAATCTTATTTCTGCTTCAAAGTTGATTAAAGAGCAAAATTGCATTTTGCATTTTGAAGCTAATGAGTGTATAATACAGGAAAAGAACAGTTTGAAGAAGATTGGTTTAGCTGAAGAGAGACATGGTTTATACTACTTGAAGATTGATGAGAAGCACAATCAAGTTTCAGTGTCTAATGTGGCTGCTTCAGCAAATTCAAATAAAGAGCATGTTCCAGATGGAATCTTGTGGCATCTCAGACTTGGTCATCTATCAAAAGATAGAATGATGTGTATGAATAAGCTGTATAGCTATATTTCTACTAGTCCACACACTGCTTGTGATGTGTGTCAGATGTGTAGATAGAAAATTTTACCCTTTCCTGTTAGTAATAAGAATGCTAAAGCTGCTTTTGAGCTAGTTCATTTTGATATTTGGGGACCATTTGGTACAGCTTCTGTCCATGGTCACAAATATTTTCTTACTATTTTAGATGATTGTACAAGACATATTTGGGTTGTGATGATGAATAATAAATCTGAAGCTTCTCAGAAAGTAAAGAGTTTTATTTCTATGGTTGAAAGACAATTTGACTGCAAAGTCAAGAAAGTTAGAAGTGATAATGGACCAGAATTTATGTTGAAAGAGTTCTATGATGAAAAAGGAATAATTCACCAAAGAAGTTGTGTGTATACTCCACAACAAAATGGGAGAGTGGAGAGAAGACACCAACACATACTCAATATCAGTAGAGCTCTTATGTTCCAGTCAAAATTGCCTAAGAAGTTCTGGTCATATGCTGTATTACATGCAGTTTATTTGATTAATAGAATTCCCACTAAAATTTTGAACAACAAATCTTCTTATAAAGTGTTGTATGGTGAAGTACCAGATTTGAGTAATCTCAAAGTATTTGGATGCTTGAGTTATGCATCCACCTTACCAGTTAACAGACACAAATTTGATTCAAGAGCTAAGAAATGTGCTTTCTTAGGCTACAAGTCAGGTATCAAAGGTTTTGTCCTTGTGAATGTCCATACTTCTGAAATAGTTGTTTCCAGGAATGTGAAATTTTTTGATCTGGAATTTCCATTCCATTCCTCTAGTGTTACTACAGTTCCCTCTACACATATTTACCTTGATAGTCAAGTTACTAACATTGTGCCTGTTAATGATATTATTGTGAATTCTTCTTAAGATCATGATGAGGTTCCTCATGAAGATTCACTTATTGATACTGAAGAAAGGGATGTTGAAGTGGTGCCTGTAGCCACCAGAAAGTCCTCCAGAAGTTCTCAATCACCAGTTTACTTACAAGATTATGTCTGTAATTCAACAAGTGGTCATTACCCTATGACCAATTTTGTTAGTTATTCAGCTCTATCTCCTAAACACCGTGCTTATGCTTACTCTTTGAATAATGAGATTGAGCCCACTAGTTATCTTTCAGCTAGTAAAGATTCTAGGTGGTTAACTGCTATGCAGACAGAGATAGAGGCTCTTAATGCAAATAATACTTGGGAATTTGTTGATCTTCCTTCAGATGCTGTATCCATAGGTAGTAAATGGGTATATAAGATCAAAAGACATGCAGATGGTACCATAGAACGTTTCAAAGCACGTTTGGTTGCTCAAGGTTTTAATCAAACTGAAGGGCTTGATTATTTTGAAACATTCTCCCCTGTTGCCAAGTTATCCACCATTAGGGTATTGCTTGCCCTTGCATCTATTCATGGTTGGTATTTGCATCAACTTGATGTCAATAACGCCTTCTTGCATGGAGATCTACATGAAGCAGTATATATGAAAGTCCCTCAGGGGTGTTACTCCTCCCAAACCTGGACAAGTTTGCAAGCTCCAGAAATCCCTTTATGGTCTTAAGCAAGCTAGTAGGCAATGGTTTGAGAAGCTTACTCAGTTTCTTTATGCTCAGGGATTCACTCAAGCTACTGCAGATCACACATTATTTACTAAAATCACTGCTACTTCCTACACTGTGGTTTTGGTTTATGTGGATGACATTATTTTAGCAGGAACATGTCTGCAGGAGTTTGATTCATTGAAACAAGCTCTTAACAATGCATTTCGCATCAAGAATTTAGGGGAACTTAAATTCTTCTTAGGATTGGAAGTGGCACGCTCCTCAAAAGGCATTTCTCTCTGTCAACGCAAATACTGTCTGGAGCTTCTTAATGATGCTGGCTTGACTGGTTGCAAACCAGTTTCTACCCCACTTGATCCTTCTATACGTTTATCTCAAGATACTGGGTCTCTTCATGGTGATGTCACTGGTTATAGACTTTTGGTTGGAAGACTGCTATATCTCACCACCACACGCCCTGATATAGCTTTTGCAGCACAACAATTGAGTCAATTCATGGCTTCTCCAACTGAATTGCACTACAAAACAGCTCTTAGAGTTTTGAGATATTTAAAGCGCTCTCCTGGACGTGGTTTATTTTTCTCTAAATCCTCTGAGCTTCAATTGCTTGGTTTCAGTGATGCAGACTGGGGAGGGTGTGTAGACACTCGTCGTTCCATTTCAGGGTATTGTTTCTTCATTGGCAAGTCTTTGGTTTCCTGGAAATCAAAGAAGCAACCAACTGTTTCATGTTCCTCTGCTGAAGCAGAATACAGGGCTTTAGCTTCTGCTACTAGAGAGCTTCAATGGTTGTGTTTCATTCTTCATGATTTGAAGCAAGCTCCTTCACGTTTACCTGTACTCTACTGTGATAACCAGAGTGCACTTCACATATCAGCTAATCCAGTGTTTCATGAACGCACCAAGCACTTAGACATTGATTGTCATCTAGTACGTGAAAAGATTCAAGCTAGAGTTATGCGTTTGTTACCAGTCACCTCCCAACATCAAACAGCTGACATGCTTACAAAGGCTTCTGGTCCACGACAATTTCATGCATGCATGCTCAAACTAGGGATGGTAGATATCTACCAACCACCGGTTTGCGAGGGGGTATCAACATATGAAGAAAATAAAGAGCAAGTTAACTAATTAGAAGTATTTGCATTTGCATTTCATTTCTAACTGTAATTTCATCTGCATCTAGTTAGTTAGAATAGTGATGAGCTGGCACTAATGTGTATATAACTGAATGTAATGAACCTTTACAAGCCAATGAAAATTAGTTACAAGTTTTCTCTATTTGGAGCTTTTTCTCTCTCAACCATGGTGGTTCATTCTTCTCTGACTTTTTTATGTTTATTTATTTTATTTTTTATGTAATGACTAATATCGGAATTTTTTTAACTTTTCCATTTTTAATGTCCCGAGCGTTAGCACGGGTAATAGTCCTAGTTCATAATTATCTTAAAATTCCTTTAGAGGCTTCTGTCTAATATCGATCCTTCTCTAAAGGCTTAACATACTCAAAGACAAGGAATGATCTACTTAGGCTTAACATCCTAAGCGGAGCATTAATTCAAAGGTTTAACATCTATTGTATCTGTGAATCATCATTGGTGTCATTATGTCGGTACAAACATGCATCTTGTGTAATATACCTCACGGGAGCATACTATTGAATTCTTTTCTTTAATATTTGTTTCTTCACAATTATTAGTTGTTTGTCATCATAAAAAATAGAATATTAAAAGAACCAAATAGGTTCAATGAAAAATATCTCTAAATTATATTTTGATCATAATAAGAGTAATAATAAAAATTAACAATTTATTTACTAACAACATACTCAACAGTTCATCGTCTAGTTCGAAGAAGAGGACAAATAAGACAAACGACAAATTATGAGGAAATGATAAATGATCTTAAAGAACAAAACAAAGTTGATCATGTCTAAAGGAAGCAAAATAATGAGTATATTTATAATTACTTTTTCAAAATTTTAAGTAAAGGACGTACAAAATTTTAAAATTATACAATGCAACAAATCCTATGAGTCTCATCTAGTGAGTAATTACGTCCTTTTTCAAATTATACAACGAAGATGGAATTTTTTTTTGAAGGCCTTTAGATCTGAAATTTGATAAAATGGAAGAGGACTATTGAGTCTTGGCAATGAAGATTCAATAAGAAAGGGATGATAAAGTTGACATGGAGGTATGAAAATGATATAACAAATGTGAAAAAAAGGAGAAAGAGACGTGGGAAATATTGGAAATATAATAAAAGTAGTAGTCTTGCCCACTTTCTCCCCATGAAGGGGCTGTTTGGTTGAGGAGAAGATGAGAGGAGAGAAGTTGAAGGGAGAGAGAAAGGAGAGAAGTGTCCCATCAAAACTGTTTGGTGAGAGAAGAAATAGGGGAGAAAGATAAAAAAATTAGTGGGTCCCATGTCAATATTCTTTCTCTCCATGGAAGCGAAGAAAGGGGAGGAGCTGTTGTTATTTTGGACATTTCTCAATTTTGCCCTTGCTTAGATAACAGTGACATAGACCATCTTGTTACTTTTAAAAGGCTAAATAACAGTTTTTTTTATGACCAAATAACAAATAATCTTAAAAAAAACATACGATTAGTGAAAATAAATAGTGTGATAATCTAGTATTTTTTATTTTTTTTTGGATAAAACTATTGTAATGAATTGATTTAATTAATTGACTACGTTAAACTATTTTAAACAATTAATCAAGTAGTCCAATTTCTGTGTAAAAATAATCAATTCAATTTTTTAATTAAATTAGAATAAAAAAACTGCATTAATTTATATATGAAATCCTCTTCAAAAAAATTATATATAAAATTAAACTACTAAGATAATAAATTGTAATAGTTTTTTAATACGAGAATATTTTAGTCTTTTCAAAAATTAAACACACTTCTCTCTCTTCTATTTCTCTCTTTCTTCTCATGTACTAAACAATATATCAAATCTACTATATTTCTCATCTATTTCTCTCTTTTCAAACTCTTTCTCACTTTTTTCTCTCTTCACACTTTCTTTTCACAACCAAACACACCCGAAAGAAGAGATTGTAAAAAGCAGTGAGTCCTACGAATTTTGTGTCTCTTCTCATCTTCTCTCCTGTTCAAACAAGAGAAATAGGTTATTTCTCTTATATTTCTCTCTTCTCTACTTCTCTCTCACCTATTTCTCTCCAACCAAACAAGCTGTAAAGAAATTTATCTTAAAAAGGTAAAAGTTATTGAAAATATTTGAGACAGTCATCGGTAGTAAACCATAACTGAATGCCAATAAACAAGAGGTATGTTCTTATAGTCATAACCATTATAAAAAAAACACAATATAAGGAAAATGTTGTTTTTTTTTTTTTATATAAGGCAAAGGTTGTATTTTTATTTTTATTTTTATTTTTGAAGTAAGAACTAAATAAAATAAAATAAAAAATGGTAATTTTTTTGTAGAATATCACATCTTTAGATTTTTATGTTGTATATGATATCACATCTTTAGCACAAATAACAACTTAATGTCATAATTCGAAATAAATATTTTAGCTTCTTAAAGCCTTACAATTATACTTATAATAAAATAACTTATCTAATATATTATCAAGATCCAACAAAAGAAATCAAGACCATTATTGAATCCACCCCTGATGTCACAATACCAGAGCCTTACAATCGAACTAAACATAAACAATAATTCAATAAACTTTCAATATACTTTCAAGAACATCATGGCATAGGTTAGAAAACATTTCTCCACTTTATTCTCGGGAAAAAAAAATTCGATACTACACCTTAGTCTTGTCTTGAAGATAACCTACATATAAATCACAGAAGAGAGAAGAGTAGAATAGAAAATAAAGGGTAAGAGATATTATACATCATTTAAAGTAGTATAACAATAGAGACAAATAAAAAAAGTAATAGTTTTTTAGGTTTCTAAATGTGTAACAAGTAGGCACAATAGTCACTTAATGTATCGAAATTTAAAAATTATCCTTAATTGTACAATATATTAGTCAAAATAGTCATTTACGTTAAAATGTCTCTTTATTATTTTCATACTAATTAATCCTTCAATATAAAGTATTTGTTGTCATATCAGTCCCTATATTGAAAGAGTTAATGTCGAAATTGAGAGACTAATTTGACCTTAAGAATTATTTTGACCAGTAAAGTGCAGAATTAAAAACAATTTTGAAAATTCTATACATTGAGGAACTATTATGATTATTGGTTACAAATTCAGGGATCAAAATTACCATCACCTAAAAAACACAAGGATCCATTTAAATCACTAAACTATATGGTTTGTATATAATTGTTCAAGAGATGTATATCAAATGTACTGATCTTCCACCTTTACACTATATGCATTCTGTACAATTAAAACATACTCAATATAGTAGATAGAAGAACATATTCAATTAATGAAGAGCAATACTCCTTTGAGTACTCAAGATAGTATATTGCACTATATGCGTGAGATATTTGGTGATGATTTATAAAAGAAATTGCAATAATCATCTATACTATGTATAAAGAAAATATATTTAATATACATGAGTTTCAGCCGACTTGTTCATTACATTTTTACCCTTCGTTTAAACTATTTTATTTACTATTTTATTCTTTAATAATATTATTTTAAATTTTAAATAAAAATAAATAAATCCCAGTAAAATAAGAAATGTCCTACTATAATAGAAAGAATATCATTAATATTATGTATGATGGGGATAGAGATTTTGGGTTAATTTTTTTATAATTCTAATTATATCCTTGAACAAATTTTCATATATTAATGTTAAATTGCCGGTGGTATTAATAAAGATAATGGTTTATATTATATTTGTTAAATTAATTTTGTTATTGAAAAAGAGAAACATGGTCTTTTGAATTTGTTACAATTTGAAAGTCATGAATATTTGTTCTTATAATTTTAATCAAAATCAAAATTTCATATAAAAATAAAGTTCATAATTTAATGTGTTAGCCCAATAAAAAGAACGGATTCAGTAGTAAACATAAAGAATGCTGTAAATTATTTTCTTGCCACATTGGATATGACAGAAGAAAAGTCTCATGTGATAGCTATAATGCATATAGGAATTAAGATAACCACAAACCAAATAATGTTTGTTAAATTAAATGTTTTTAACTGAATATGAAAATACAAAGGAATAGTAATAGAAAATTGGCCTTCAAAAAATAATAGAAAATTGAAAAAATCATTATAAAAGAGGAACCATACTTAAGGAAGGAAGGAAAACATTTCCTTCTGGTTAAACTAGTGAATTTCGGGAAATAAAATTAGGGTGAATTAGTTAAAGAGGAACCGTACTTAAGGAAGGAAATAAATTTTGGTTTTCATGATTGGTGGAGACATCCACTTTTTTGTATGAGTGCATGTAATTTTGTTATTTCTTTTTCGGTGGTGGCAACCTCTTATTAGGTGTCATGACTTTGTAACAGATATTGTGTGATTCATCACTTTTAGCACATCTTGTGCGGGGTGAATCACTTTTCGTTTTAGCAATATATTTCATTTTGATTTATTAAAAAAAAACCATAAACCTTGAGGAGGGAATGGTAAAATAGATTAATATATTCAAGTATGCATAGATTTCTTAACGATTCTTCGGAATTTCGAGTTATTGAGTTGCATATGTATGTATTTTTCTTAGTAATATTTGTGTGACATGGATTTAAATATTAAGATTCTTATGTTATATTTCCATCAAGCTAAGGTATTTTATCTTTTTTCAACACTTGAATTTGGTTCTTTTATCAACTTTAAGTGACGCTTGAATTTAGTTTCTTTAAGTATGAGTCTTTTGTGAATAATGGTTGAGAAAACGAGACAACGAGAGTGGTACTAGAATTTGAAAAAAAATAAAAAATTGAAAGAAGTATATCTTTTTATTTTCCTTCAAAAAAAAAAAGTATATCTTTTTATTTATTCGAAATTCACTACACTTACAAAATTACACTTATTTTATACTCTTTTTTTTAAATAGAATAAAATATCATTTTTTTGTAAAAATATAGAAGGTGCACACTATAAACTTACATCTTCATGAGAAAAGAAAATGAAAGGTTTAGACGTAATAGAAAAAAATTACCTTATTTATACCAAAGAACACAAACATTTTCAACGCATTTCCAAATTTTAAAAAGAGGTTTCTTGCTTTTGTAACAATCATCAACAATACCACAATATTCTGTAATGTAAAATAAGAATAAATTAATACTAATAAAAAGGAAATAAAGAATGTGTATAAGATAATAAACAAATGTGAATGAACTTACTTATATGACCTATATCTTCGAAGATTACAACAAGAAACAGGTGAACAAAAAGGATGAATGTATAAATAAATTTGAACATTTCTCCCATTGTTTTTCCCCTTTGCGTGAAATAAGTGTAAAATTATTTTATCACTTTATATAGTAAAAAATCAAATGATATGTTTACATCAACAAAACAGTTTTTAATAATTATGTTGTTGTAATTAATACTTTTTGAAAATTAAAATAATTATTAAATGTCTCTTTAATACGTTGATGTATCGTAGTTGTCTCTTTGGCTCATAGAATAGATGTCTCAAAATTATTACTTTCTTTTATACAAATCATAAAATTATTACTTATAAATAGAGCTCATTATTGTTTAACAACCTTTCATTATTATTTTTTATTTCTTAGCCAGCCTTTCATAATAGAGATAGGAAAACCAATATTATATTATGTTGATATGAGTGGGTGTGGAATCACACAACGTGAATAAGGTCTCTTGTTTGAGTCTTGTGGTTAAATAAAACGTGAAGTAGAAACCTTATTAAAGGGTGTCAATAGGATTATTTGGTTGGTATAAGTCATTGATAGTCAATGGATACTTTGCACATGTAACATAGTGAAGAAAAAAATAAGGAAAATGACAAAAGATAAATAATAATGTAGAATGAAGACAAAATTAGTTGCAGGAGTAATGAACTCATGATATGATAATAACTTTATGTATTTATTAAAAGTAGGGTATTTGCGGTGGGGTTTGGATCGGTTTTGATGTAAAAAGTCATCCGATTAAAAAATTAAAATCGCATGTGGTGCAGTTTGGTTTGGATGAATATTCTAAAAAAATCCAATCTCATATGATCCAAATGTATGCGATTTATTTTGGATTAGTTTTCGGATATCCAAAATGCAACATGTAATATTTTTTGTTAATATTAATATTACAAATACACGAAAAAAATAATAGTTTGATTTTTTTTTTGACAAGTCAAATAGAAAAAATGAAAAATAATAGTTTGATGAAAAATAAAATATAAATATATTATAATATTAACATTACAAAATAAAAATGATCGATTATATTCGACACATATAAAGAAGTAATAATGGAGATTAAATTATTGTAATATATAAGATTAAAAACAAAAAAGTTATATATTAATGCAATATATAATACTAATGAAATAATAATTAAGTATTAAAATGTACATTTGCGGTTTGGTTTAGTTTGGTTCAGTTTTGAAAACGTGATCTGAAATTCGATCTGATTGTAGCGGTTTTACAAAACAAAACAATACCCAAACGTATCAAAAAAATATTCGATTTTTAACAGTTTTTGATTTTTTTTTTATTAGTTTACGACTTTATTTTGTATCAGTTTTGATTTGAACATCCTAATTGAAAGTATTGATAGTCAATGGATCATATGCATATTTATATTGTCTTTCACCTTTAATTATCTTAGTTGTCAATATCATTAGTTAATTTTAAAAGTTATTTGATGTAGTTTAATGATCTTTAGTTCTTGAATGTAATAAATTGTTCACTCTTTCAATTCATTGACTAACTGAACATTCTTTTTAGCTTTGTTTTGTTTCATTAGTTTAACGCAATAATGAGATCATATGGAGTATTTCTATCATATCTAAAGTTATAAATGTATAAATTGATTCAAATCAATTTCAAATTTACTTTTGTTCAACTGAGCTTTAACAAAGAAACTCAAATTGTGATGACAACTCACAAATTGATTCCAAATCTTGGAGTGTGATGGTAAAACTTACGGTGGGATAGCATCCGTTTAGACAAATATAATAAAATGAATCTATACTTCTATATGTATGCTATATATAAAGAAAATAACTTATTTAAACTCTTTTGGAGTGACTATTTCTCTTTCCAAAAATACTCTCAATTTTTAATACAATTTTTTTTTAACCAAAAAGGTAGCTAGCAAAGAACTAGACTACCAAAAATATATATATATATAAAAGGAAGAGAAAAATACAAAGAAAAGGAGGGTGGCCAAACCAAACCTCCTTAATGAGTAACAAACCTAAAGTTAAGCATCTCTAACTTGTTCTGAGATACAAAAGCGATAATGCTACTAGGGAGCTGCATCCAGATGTAAGGAACATTACAAGTTAAACCTATGTTTGCCAAGTGATCAACATATTGGTTACCTTCCCTAAAAATATGTGATACAATGAAATTCATGTTGCTAACAGTGTTCAAGCAGTTATCCCATCTATTCCTTAACCTCCAAGGGACTAAGGCTTTGTTCTTGAAAGCATTAATCACTAGCATTGAATAAAGTTCTAGTCAATTGAACCAATTGAATTGTTTTGCTAATTCAATCGCTCCCAAAACACCTTTTTTCTTTTTAAAGAAAAAATAGCTCAGTAGCGTGCTGAGACTATCCAGAATATATTAAAAGAAACAAAAACAAAGCAAAAGAGAGAGGGGGGCCAAACCAAACCTCTTCAAGAGTTTACAAACCTAAAACAAGGCAGCCCGAGCCTGTTTTGAGTATAGAACCCTCTAACACAATCAGGTAAATCTAACCATATAGTGAGATGATCTAGAGTGAGGCCAATATTGGCCAAAGCATCAGCACAACAATTACCCTCTCTAAACACATGTGTAACTAGAAAGTTCATGCCTCTGACAATATGCAAGTAGTTGTTCCAACGGTTTCTCAGTTTCCAAGGAATGAGGGAATGGTTCTTGAAAGCATTCACCACCAGAGCTGAATCTGATTCAAGCCAGAGGGATTTCCATTGATGACTTGCAGCAATCTCTATTGCTCCCATAGCTCCTGAAAGTTCAGCATGGTAAGCATTTCCAACCCCAATATTCTCTGCAAAGCAAAGGAGGAACATAGAGTCTTTATTCCTGAAAATTCCCCCACAAGAAGAGGATGTATTATAGCTGCACCATCTGTGTTGCATTTAATCCAGTCAAAGATAGGAGGGTGCCAGACAACTTCTATTATTTTGGGAGCTTTTGGAGGATGAATAGACACATTGAACTTCTTCAAGATAATAAAATCAGTGATGGATGATGAATCTACTGTTTTGGAGAGATTACTCGTCAGGGAAACACTAGAGATAATGGTAGAGATAGATGACTTCCAATGGATCTTCTTGTCTTGAAACCTTAGCTGATTTCTAGCAAACCAAATAACATTAAGAGTGTTAATAATGGCTGCAGTGATAGTGAGCTTGCATTGAGGATTCCAATTTCTGGAGCATAGATTCCAAATGTCTTCTATATTTTGGAAATTCAAATTGATGTTCAGTATGGAAGCAAACCAATTCCAGATATTAATTGCATAAGGACATTGTAGAAACAGGTGAAATGATGTTTCCAAACTATTCAGACAGAGGGAACACATGGAAGGAAGAGAGCAACCTCTTAGGGACAAATTCTCATTAGTGGGAAGCTTGTTATGCATGAGTCTCCATGCAAGAAGAGATTTTGATGGAGGAATATCTCTTGACCAAATTGTTTTGGTCCAAGTATTCTCAGCAAAACAAAGAAGAAAATCTGAATTATGGTTTCGAAATATACCACCACAGCCGGAGGAGAGAGAGGTTGAGGACCCATTAGAATTGCACTTTATCCAATTTAGAATAGGAGGATGCCATAAAACCTCTATGTTATTTTTTCAATACAAATAAGATATGTAACAAATAAATATAAATAAATTTAAATATTAAAAAAATGTAACAAACAAGATATATAAATATATATATATATATATATATATATATATATATATTCAATTTAACGGCAAGGATAAAAAACTATCACATGTATTTGCATCTACCCTATAAGTATACCCTCTCATCACTTTGCCAATTCATTCATTAACATTCTTTTGCGTTTTCATTGAATTAAATTGCAACATAAATTTACGGCTGAATTATATCATTGATTAACCTAAGAACGTGAAGAAATTTTTTCATCAAAGAATCCTGATCAACCTGCAGTCATGCCTAGCATTATTAGCACTAAAAACTCCATCAACCCTTGATTGCTTAGAAGTACTCAAATCACTGGGACCCATAGGAAACTCACCACCAACAGAAACCCTATTAGCAGTACACAAAAGGAAGAACTTAGAAGAGAAGAAAGCTAGAGATTGGGAGCTATAAGAGGAGACTGAAGCCATGGCTAGAGATTTTTTTATTAAGATTTGAAGTCAGGGGGATAGTCCTATACTACCTCATAAGCTATAATTTTATTTTTTTTACTTATGGGTCACAATTGTTATGAAGGGTTTATGATTTTGATGAATTTCGATGTTAATTTTCGCGCTCATAATTATATGATAAATTTAGGTATGTGAAATTTGTTATAAACTTGTTGTTGGTGCTTAAACTTCATAGTTGTTATGTGTTAAAATGATTACTCTAAGGTTTTAGCTTAAATGATGAAAAATGATGTTGTTGTTGTTGATTGTTGGTGAATTCATGATTATATGTCATGAATGTTGTTAGGTATATGTTGGTGATGGTAATTCATGCATTGGGTGTTGATAAAGTTGTTGTGTGGTTGAGTTGTTGTGAGATATGTAAACATGATTTTATAGTATAATATGATAGGTTTAAGTGATTGGGATGCATAAGCGAAAACATAATCGAAAACAGATTTAAAATCGGAATTTTAAGCGTGAAATGGCAAAAAACGAAAATCGGAACTTCTGTACTGTCAAACTGGCACGACCGTGCGCCCTATAGGCACGAGCCATGTGTGTGGTTCGTTGATGGCCAGCACGACCGTACAACCTGTAGACGCAATTGTGTGGTATGTGCAGGTGCCCGAAAACCTAATTTTTCACATTTTTCTAAACTTTTAAGCATCGGTATGAGTTCCAAACACCTAAACCTACTTAATTAAAGTGAAATTGAATTTGTGTGAGTAGTTTAACTTGGCTTTGCTTTGAAAAAGGATTGGTTTTGAAACATGGTGAAACATAGACGAGTTCGACAAATTTTGAGAAATTAATGTGAAGTAGATAAAATAGTCATAAGGGAGGGAGGATTGAATTGTGACCCTTTAAAAATTAACCTGTAACTCAAATCATCAAGTTGTTTACTTGGAATAGTTTAAGTTAGTAGTTTGACTTCAGAACGTTCTAAAATTCTTATGCAAAAACTACTTAATAAAATAAAGGCTTAATAGCAGTTTTCGCCACCTAACTTTCACGAAGTTGTGATTTTGGCCGCCTAAGAAAAAAACTACAAAACCGCCCCATAAGTTTTGCAATTGTGGCAGTTTTGGCCCCCAGGGCCAACCTGCAAGAATTTAAAATAAATAAAAAAATAACACGCAACACCTCCCTTAGGGTGCCACATCAGCGTAGATCGAGTTAAAATTGGCTTTGGATGCCAAAACTGCCACATGTGCAAAACTTAGCGGACGGTTTTGTAGTTTTTTTAAGGGGTCGAAATCGCAACTTTGGAAAAGTTAGGGGATAAAACTGCTATTAAGCCTAAAATAAATATGTTGGTGTGTGTAGCGTATACTAAAATTAAAGAGTGTAGAAAAGAGAGAAGGAACACACAAATATTTATAGTGGTTCACCCAATGTGGGCTAGTCCACTCCTCACAATCTTTTGAGAGTTTCCACTATGATGCTTGAGATAACCTCTCAAATCCTGCACCTTACAATCTTTGTTCACTTGAACAATTACAACACCTGAATTCTCTAAGCATCAGCAGGCTTGCACCTTCTTGCTAAGATACCCACTTAGACTTTTACAATCTTTGCTCAAACTAACACTTTAGTACCACTAAAGTTAGATGAGATTTTGATTACAATTTTTATGGAGTCTGAATGATTGAAATCAGACAAGAAGAGAATGGAGGGAGAAATTATCTTTAACAAAATAAGAGAGAATTGATTTACACTTTAAGAGACAATTTGAAATCTCAGTGATGATCAATTTAAATGCTAAAGCTTCAAACACTTTTCAGATGTTTTTCTTGTATGCTTTGCAATGGTGCAAGTAATGTTGAGCCTTTCACTTATATTATATTTATAGAGTTCTTGGGCTCTTGTAGCCGTTGAAGGGTGACCAATGGTCTTGTTCCATGTGTCATGGGCCCCACTGACTTTTACTTGAAATTCTGGGTAAACATTCTGAACTTCAGAATGTTGTTGTGTTGTTGAGAATACATCAGAATGTTGTTGCGTTCTTGATGATCTTCATCTGGGTTCATCATGATATTCATCAGGGTTCATCATAATATTCATCTGGGTTCATCATGTATGAATGAAAACATGAGTTTATGGGCTCATCATATGTGTTTCATATGATTTTCTGGGCATTATCCATAAGCAGTGGCTTTTCCATAAACATTAGAATGTTGCTTTCCCAGATTTGTCTTGGAAATAGTGCAGGAGAGATAAAGCGGATTCTGCATCTTCATGCCCTTGCTTTGAGGGATTGTGTGGTCCATGTACAATACCAAATCCCATACATGTCTAACTCTGATTGAGTGAGACAAGATATCATTTTTGCTTTTCACCTACTGTACTGTTCATAAAGCATGTGTTGAGCTGAACATTCCGATCTTCAGAATGTTCCTTTTGTTTTCACTTGGGATGATTTGTAAGACTACCATTTGATGTAATCGAATCCTTATAGTGAAACAACAATGAAGAGCAGTGATTGTAACATCTAGGATGATATTCTCCTTGGAATATTTATAGTACTTCAATGTTCATAGTCTTAAATGAACATTGAGTATCATTTTTGACATAAATCTTGTATATGCCTTTATTTCTTGATTGATCCATGCAAATGTACTTTCTTGGACATTTATTAATTTCACGTGTGCCTTGCATGATCTTGATCAATGTTCTTGAGTTTCTGGGCTTATATAAGAATAGCCTTCTGAACTCTGCTTGAACATTCTTATCTCTTAGCAACATTCTGAACTAACTTCCTGAACTCAGAGATAGTTCATGAATTCAAATATCCTTTGATTTCTTGTATCTTGGAATGATTTAATCTTTGTTCCTTTCTTAGTTAAACACTCAAGAGCACAAGTTAAATACCGAGACATTAATCATAGTTCATTAATTCTTTAAGCATAAAGGTTCATTATCTTCAAAATTAATTAGGGATTTTGCCTCAACAAAATGAACCTTGTGAAAGCAAGATACTATGATTGATTACCCTAGATGTTAGATGATATGTGTAACGCCCTAGTCGTTATTTATTTAATTATGATTTATTTAGAGTCTTTTTATGATTTTAAATAATTATTGTTGATTATGTGGTGTGTTATATTTTATTATATGGTTTATTTTGATATTAATTAGAATAAGTAAGAATTATTATTATTTTGGAGTTTGGGGATTAAATTAGAATTAATAGAATTAAGGGGGAGTTAAATGAAATAAAGGAGAGTTAAGAATAGGAGTTAGGAAAAAAGAGAAGTCAGAAACTGTTTTACGTACAACAGAGTTTTGGGAGAAAAACCAAGAACAAGGGAGAAGAGCCAAGAGAACCAGAATTTGTAGAGATTGTTCATCTGATTTAAGGTAAGGGTGAGGTTTACTTTCAATAGTGTAGATTATAATTCTGATTTTGGTTTAACATAGTTCTGGTTAAAATTGGGAATTTGGGTTTAGATTATGATTCTTTGATTTTGGATGGAAAAGAGTGTTGAAACCATTGTTTTAGTGTTAGGAATGTGTTCAGATTGCATACAACATGTTATTACACTTATGTAAACTGTTTTGGGGAGTGAATTGAGAAAATTGAAATTTTTGGGGAAAAACATGCATTCTGCCCGTACAGACATTCATCGCTCGCCCCGCGAGTAGCCTGTCTCGCCTCGCGAGTGAGCAATCTTCACGGCTCGCCTCGCGAGCAGAACCACTCGCCATGGCGAGTTAGTGAGGGAGAACCTTGATTTTTAAATTGTTGTTATAAGGTATAAGTTGGTTAGTTTTGAGTGCCTGCATGTTTCTACAGAGGACTAGGACAATTTTCAGATTAAAAAGATGAATAGGGAGCTTAAAAATGAAGTTTTAGTGAGAAAAATGTCAAAACTCCCGAGAGCACCATTTTTCTCGTTCGCCTCGTACTCGCCACGGCGAGTAACATTTTTCCTGAGTTCGCCATCGCGAGTGTAACAGCCCGATTTTTAGCTAGATTTATTTTAATTACTTTTATTATGTGTTTGTGTGTGATTATTTGTGCTTGTGTGTATTTAATTGTCATTGGGTGCATTTACATGGATTACCGTATTAGAAGGGTATTTTGGTCATTTGGCGGGTAAGGGTAAAATGGTAATTTTGGTGAGAATTATTTTAATATTTAGTGAGAACCCTTATTTTACTAAGTTACTAGTGTAGTGATTATATTTTACCGTTAGTGACCATTCGTTATATTTTACCGTTGTTAGTAATTACCGTTGAGTGTATAGAAACTTTTTAGAGTTAAGTTAGAATGGGTTAGGCCCATTAGAATTTAGAATTGAGCCCATTAAGGGAGATAACATTAGGGTTGTCATAGAAAAATATCTTTCATTCAGTTCACTAAAATTTTCCTAGAGAGAGAGGTAGAGAGAGAAAGAGGTGAAGAGAAGAACAAGGGTTTTGAAGAGAATAGCTTGAGGAATCAATTGGGGTAAGATTAGGAGCTGAATTGAAGCAAGAGTTTGAGTTATCTTCTTCTAAGGTAAGGGGGTTAGTTATCATCGTAATCATGTTCATTTTTTGCATTTTCTCATGTTGTATGAAAATGGGTTGATGAACAATTGTTGTTAAATTCGTGCTCTTGTTGTAATGCTATTTTCTTGTGCATGAATTGATGATTATGGTATGTTTTTGGGTGAAATTACATGTTTCAAAGTATGTATAAATGTTAAGTTATGAAATTATACTTAATTGATGAAATTTGATATGTTTTGATTGAAATGAGATGTAAATCATATGTAATTGATGTTGTTGTTGCTGAGATATGTTGTTGATTATGACTTATGGCTTGGGTGTTCAGATACCATAATTGTTGATGAGAAATAAGATGTTGTTGGTGGTTTTGTGAAATTGGTGAAGTTGAGTTAAGTGTTCATGTGAAGGACCAAATTGAACTTTGATATTTATGGTTGTTGACTGAAATTTTGTTATTGTTGGATGAATTGAACCTAGGAGAATTTCTGTTTCCATGTTGTGGTTATGTCAGTTGAGTTGTTTGGGAGAAAACGGGTTTTTCGTGTGAAATGTCGATGTTTAAGCGTTTTCGTCAATAAGTGATTATGTGAGGTTTTGGAAAATGACTTTTGGGATGGTTGAAACATGAAATTTTTGTAGATTATAATAGTGCCAAGTGTTAGGAGCATGTAGGCGAAAACGGCATCGAAAACGGATTAACGGTTTGATTTTTATGCGCGAAAACGTAGAAGTTGAATTTTGCATAGTCTGCTACTGTCAAAATCATGAAGCGATCTTACAAATCGTGAGGTGATTTTGACAGAAACAACAAATTTTCTGCATAGCCTGATGTTGTCGAATCATGAAGCGATTTCGCAAATCATGAGGCGATTTTGACAGCAACATCAAATTTTTCTACTCAGTCTGATGCTGTCAAAATCATGAAGCGATCTTACGAGTCATGAAGCGATTTTGGCAGCCTAGAAACCTTAAAAATGCAATTTTCTTTGATCCAATTACTTCCAAACTTCTTCCTAAGTGTAGGGACTTTATCCTAATCATCTAGGGATGTTTTTATGAAAGAAATAGCTTTGTATTAAGGGCTTAGTGAGTCCTTGTGTTTTCTTGACTTTAATGACACATTATAATATGAATCTTTGCAAAACTTGAATTTAAGTGAGTTGGCCTATGAAACGTTGATGTATACACTACTGCTCTCATATGTGATTTGTGTATATACATGGTTGAGGTCCTAGAGTTTATTTATTTGGTTTTAGTTCATTTGTTCTAATCATGTAAAAGGTGATATTTCGGGTGGGAATGTGAAAAGTTGTGAAATGGAGTTTTTCATACGAACTTAAGTTGTTCTTGGATTAATGTTTAATGATCCGGAGGTAACTTAAACTCATGACTACATGATTGATTAAGATTGTTTGACAGCTTTGAACTTGTCTAAGTTGCTTTGTCTTGGGAATTATCAATGTTGGCCGTTTGCCACTTGATACGGTTTTTAGTCGGAAATATTTTTTTGAACCAATTGTCTTAAGAATTGTGGTGGCTATGTTTATATAACTAAGTGAAGTTGTATGAATGAATGATTGTTTTGGATATGATGTTTATCATGAGATGTGCATGCTATCTTACTTAGAATGTAAGGAATGCTTGAATGGTGAAACTATATGTGATAGTTGATGTTGAATGGTTATAAGTTGAATATGATATTAACATGAGGTGTTGTATGTTCTCTTACTTGGTATATGAGAAATATTGTAATGATGTGATGATATTGATGAATCCATATACATTGTTTATTATGATATGGTGGGTGAATATATATATATGATGTTGTGAATTGTTGGTGAGTTCATATATGTCGAGAAATGATGAATTGGTGTGAATGCATTTATGCAAGTAATATTGATGAGAATATGGTGAGTTGTTTGTATGAACATATGTATCGTTGTTGAGATATATGTTTATTTATACATAACTGATGGTGACGGATTTTACATCCAATGTGGTGAGTTGTTTGTGTGAACATATGCATTGTTGTTGAGTCATATGTTCATGCATACATGACTGATGGAGACGGATATTTTTATATATCCAAATGGTGAGATTATGATGTTCTGTCGGCATCATGGGCGACGACCTAAATATTGGTGAGACCGGTACCGCATGCATCTAGAAGAGTCTAGAACATTGCATGCATTTGATTGGTTGATGAAGTATGTCATAATTGAATATGTGACTTGATGAAATGTGATTGGTGATTGTTCATGATGTATATGATTGGTGATTGTGTATGAATAACTGTGAATTGATATTTGTCATGACACATGTGATTGGTTATTATTGATGTGAGATATTGGGGTTTGATGTAAGTATTGATTTGAGAATATTATTATTAATCAAGTGCATGATGTTTATATTGAAATAATCATGTTAACTGTTATTTGGATTATGTTGATGTAATACTTACCCCCAGTGGATCTGTTATGGACCGCCTGCCTATCTGTATGGATGGGTAGACGTTGTGCAGGTGTAGTAGCTTGGTGAGTTCTTGCTGTTGGTGGATAGTGGGAGCTTTCTCCGCTATCGGGTCTTAGAGTAGAGTTGGCTCTGATCTAGGGTTTTGTTGTTAGCTCTAGATCTTGTTGGATTATTTTTATGCTTTGAGATTTTGTCCATGTGTCGGACTTGGAGATTTTATACTTATGTATTTTGAGATCACTGGACATGTATGTTTGATGTATGAGATTTGTATCCGCTGCGACTGATGAGGTTTTATATACATGCATGTTGACCGTTGATTTGTTTTTGATTTACTTTGTTTTGGTGAAAGTAGCGACTATCTCTTGAATATATGAATTATTCGCATGTTTAATTGCTTTATTAGAAGTAGGGCGTTACAGCGAGCAGATGTGCTCGCGAGGCGAGTTGCCCAGTACCTGAAGCCATTTGTTATGTTTTGAATAGAAATGAATGAACTTGATGTAGACGTTTGATTATAGTTAATTGTATTACTTTCTGGAGCTATTGAATTATTTATGATGATTGGTTGATGACTGTGATGTATGTTTATATCTAATTGAAACATACATGTTGTTGATTTGTTGGGTTGTAAGTCATATATATATATATATATATATATATATAGGGTGTTTCAAATGAGATGACTTTTTAAATGAGAGGGTGAGAGGATGAAACATGAGCCTTTAGATTAAATACACGGTTTAGATTAGATTTTAATTTTGACAAAAAATCACGTGACTCTCTCTTTCATTTTCTCTCCCACATTAACTATGACTCTCACTCTTCCATCTCTTCTTCTGGTGAAACGAGCTCCCCCTCTCAATTTCCTACCTCACCTTCTCTTCTTGTTGCAACAAACAGAAATCAGTGAAAATTTGTTCACAGTTGCCGTAACTTTCTTGTTCTTAAATCTTAATTTTATTTTCCCGGTCATCTCTTCAACTCTGCTCCTAGATTCGCTTAAATCTCTATAATTCTACACATTACTTCTCATCGCACAAATCTACCTCACCATCTCCTTCTCTTCTCGCCGCCATGAACACAACTGGTAAAGACGAAAAAGTTGTTTGCCATCGTCGATTTTTGAAAAATCCCCGACTGATGGGTTGAAGGAATTGATAGGTTAGAAGACCTAATGTTTAAGGAATTGATGACCTAATGTTTTTGTAATTAAACTTTGCAGTGTTGATTTAAATTAACGTTGCTACTGTCTATTAAAGATTACTGCCAGTGCTTAGTTCAGATCAAGAAGTTTGATTGAAATTGTATAAGATTATTGCTAGCTGCATAATTTGATATCCGAACATTTGAAATCCTGGAAATTTAACTAATAAAACTAAATAGGCCTCTTAAAAGGACAATTGAAATTGCTACTGCATAATCAGATTGTTTCCAAATTAAATCATCTTCAGATGGGACTTTGGGAATGTTCACATTAGCTAGTTCAATTGTAAAAACTGGACAGTTATACATCAGAGCCACATTAGCTAGCTTAAATCAATATCAGTACTGATGGTGTAATTATATGGATATTTTATAAGGCTTTTATAGTTTTGTATCAGTACTAGTATAACAGTAACAAATTTTGCATTATTAATATGTTAAAAGTCTTTCATAGTTAAGTAATTTAAATTGCCTTTTATAAGGCTTTTGTATCAGTAACATATTTTGGTTAATATTCATGTTATAAGGCTTTTATAAGTCTTTCACAATCAAGTCAAGATTTGTTACCATTCCTACCTACACTTCCAACAACCAATTAATTACACATCATACTCTTTGTAACCTGTTAAATTTTTTTCCCAAAATAACTCTTCATGATCAACCTCCAATTTTAAAGACTTCATAATCAGATTGTTAAAATAAAATTCAAAATTTGATTAAGAAGAACACCACAAAATTTTGATCTTTCAGATGCAAACAAAAATTTGAGGTTGTTATTATAAAATTCGAAGGATGGGTATTTCTGGAACCCTAATTTGCAATGGTACCAGAGCAAACAAAAGGAAACGAATAACATAGAAGACGGTTGGGGGTCTTTTGCAGAAAACACGAATTAAAAGAAAAAGATATGTACTCTAAATATGCGAGATATATAAGATATATTCCTTGGACTCTTCACGTTTTCTTACCTTGTTCTAGCTGTTAAGCTTCGTTTCCCCTAGAAGAGAAGATGGAAGAGTGAGAGTCATAGTTAAAGTGGAAGAGAGAATGAAAAGAGAGTCACGTGATTTCTGTTAAATTAAAATCTAATCTAAACCGTGTATTTAATCTAAAGGATCATGTTTCATCCTCTCACCCTCTCATTTAAAAAGTCATCTCATTTGAAACATCCTATATATATATATATATATATATATGCATTGTTGAGTTGTATGTAGATATACACAAGTTGAGTCCATTGCATAAACATGAAGCGGTGAGAGATCATGCCCTGGAACACCTTGTCGTTCAAAGCGGGAGGGCTCACGCCCTGGAACACCTTGTTGTTCAAATTGGTGAGGGCTTATGCCATATGAATACTTTAAGCATTCAAATTCGGTGAGGGCCTCTGCCCTGTAAAATGGTACCACATGCATAGTCGCATTTGTTGAGGAGTCTTAGTGGTGTTGTCATGTTATTGCATGAGTCGTTGTTGATGATTGAGTAGTACTTTCATGCTATTGATTGAAGTTGAATATGTTGACAATGATGTGATCATGAAATATAAATATATATATATATATATATATATATATATATATATTGAAATGTTGATGATATTTAGGGTGTTAGATTCAATTGATGAATTATATATCTATTATTATTGTTTGTGAATCTCACCCCTTCTGCTTGGAAATGTTGCCCTTTCTATGGGTAACTTGCAGGTATCCAGAGTAGTAGATGGTGGCTCAAGTGTCTAAGGCTCTGATACGTAACGGGATGAGAAATAGTTGTTTAATTTTCATTCCTTATGTATCATATTTTGGAACATGTTGTGGAGCCCTCATTTAGTTGTTTGAAATAACCTTTGATGAATAATCTATTGAGGCTTTTATACCAGGATTGTTATTTGGAGAATTAAACGTTTGATGTTGATGTTATTTATTATTGAAAAAAAAAATATTCCGCTGCAAGGTTTTGGTGAAACTAATAAAGTTGATGTTTATTAAATAGTATTTTATTCTATTTAAGAATTTTGAAATAGCAGTGTAGCATGCCCGTTTTGGTGACAAACTCTTATTTATTATTATATTTATATTATTGGGTTAACGGGGTGTTACAATTGGTATCAAAGCCTGGTTGGTCCGTCCGGCCAAGTAGTAGAGTCGTGCTGAGCCACATAGGATAGAGTGTCAACTTTAAGTTGTCTTTTGTTGTTCTGATTGTTGTTTCTTATGTTGAATTTTGAGATGGCTGGGAGAAACGATGCTGCTATTGCTGCTGCACTTGAGGCTGTTGCTCAAGCTGTAGGATAGCAACCGAACGCCGCTGCTGGTAACGATGGTGTGAGGATGTTGGAGACCTTTTTGAGGAACCATCCACCAACATTTAAAGGGAGGTATGACCCTGATGGAGCTTGTAACACCCCGTATTCTAACTTAAAAATTTCACATATAAATCAGAGTATTTCAACATAAACGGAATGTCACACTTCTTTTCTTAAAATCATAAACGGAATAAAATAACTATTTATCCTTCAAAATTCAACGTCATAATATTTATTACTTCGCAGCGAAAATTATTCAACTTTTAAACAACTTTGGCACAAGGGCCTCAACATAAAATCTCTTAAAATTCTTCCAACAACATGTTCATGATAATTCATAAAATAATACGTAAGGAATAGAAAGCAACAACAAAATCCCATCCCATTACGTATCAGAGCACCTAAGACACACGAGAGAGAAATCTCACACGACATCAACTATTCTTGGTTACCTGCAATTTACCCATGGTGGGCTACATTTCCAAGCAGAAGGGGTGAGATTTCACATTCAATAATAATAAGCATATAATTCATCAAAAGCATTTAACAACTTAAACATCATCAATTAATAATAATAATTCTTCATATAGTACTTCCTTAATAGCTTAATCAAATTCTAGTCATCATTAAAATCATATTCATCACATCATATACATTCATCATATAACAACATAAACAACACAACATAAAGATCATCTTATAACAACATAAACAACACATCATAAAGATCATCTTATAACAACATAAGATCACATCATAAAAATCATCTCATAACAACATAATCATCACTTCATAAAATCTTCGCTTAACAATATCATAATCAATATCATAAACAACATCATAACAACATCATAATCAACATCATATAGCATCATAACAACATAACAACATCATAATCAACATCATATAGCATCATAATAACTTCATATAATCAACATCGTAAACAACATCATAACATTATAATCAATATCATAAACAACATTATAACAACATAACAACATCATAATCAACATCATATAGCTTCAAAACATCATATAATCTTCATAAGCACTTCATTAACAACACATGGGTAGAAGACAACTCAACAACTTAACAACTCATGGATGACAATTCGTCAACAACTTAACAACTCATGGATGACAATTCCTCAACAACTTAACAACTCATGGATGACAACTCATCAACAACGACTTTGACTCGGCAATGCAACTTCGACTTGACTATGCAACTTAGACCTCTTATATGCATGTGGTACCAATACAGGGCATCAAGCCCCCATCGATAATTGAGTATTAATATACTTCCAGGGCATCAAGCCCCCATCGCAATTTGAGCTAAAGCTCCATCGTGTTGAGTACAAAGCTCCAGGGCATCATGCCCCCCAACAAATGAAATGCTAATGTATGGACTCGACCTCTTAAACATCTTAAATCGACAACCTCTTATATAATCCAATAATTTGGAACATCATCATCTTCATCAACTTAGACAACATCAACAACTTAAGACTCCAATACTTTGGAATACTTTGGAATGACAACTTACAACTTTACAACTTAGACCAACACCTGCAACTTGATCAATATTCAACAGCAACAGAAACATTACAAGCAATTCACAACATAACAATATTAATGAGAAGCATCAACAACTCAAACATCATACATTTTCCACATAAGGCATATAAATATTTCACATAACCAACAACAGCAACATAGGCAGCACGTAAACATCTCAAGATATAACAATATCAAATGATAATCAACAACAACTTAAACATCTTATATAATTCACATAATGCATATACAAATATATTACATTACCATCAATATCAAATCATATTCATCAACATATACATTCATATAATAAATCATCAATCATGAACAACATTATTTCTATATCATACAATATTCACATAATATATGTATCTCAAATTATTCAACAAAGATATTCACGTCCAACCAAATTAGATCCATCACAACAAATGTTAAATACTCTTAAACCCCTTAATTAAACTCCTAGTACTTCTAGTTTTGAGGTTTGGAATTATTCCATAAGTTTTGGATTAACTTTGAAACGGTTATGCTGAATTTTCATAAAATTTCACTAAGACCTACTTGGAGTCCTTTCATCATATCTCAAGAACCAAAGTTCATTTTCATGTCAAAGCAAAGCCACTGGAAAGCTAACTCAATTATCTACAACTTTAATGTTTACACCAAAGGCTAATTCAAAACAGAAACGTGTGTAAAAGACGCAAGAACATGAAACAGGACATGCTGTCAGAGAGCAACTCGGGAAAAACCCATTTTTCACCCCAAAATTCCAATTTTAACTTCTCTATGCCAAAATTTGATCCAAAAACTTGTCTAACCATTTCTATACATGTTAAGGCACTCAAAATCACATAAAAGATGACCCAAAATATTATTTTACAAAAATCACATTTTTCATAAAAGTTCTTAAGAACAACAAAAGTTCACTTCAAGCTCTATGGTTAAGATTACCCAAGGTTTCAATTATATAATCAACAATTTATCACTTTTAACCCTAATTCCCAAATTCTCAAAACTAAACTACAACATGTTAAATACAATTTTCAGAATTAAAACACTTAGAATTATTGAAGGCTAGTCCCACCCTTACCTTGGATTGATCGACGAAGGACTCTACCGCTTTCTCTTCTCTAAAAGGACATTAAACAGAAGAGGAATTATGGTCTTAAGAACACTCTTAATTCCGAAGGGACAGAAGGGAGTAGAAAAAGAAGAAAGACTCGTCAACACAAGTCAAAAGAGGGAGAAGAGAAGAAAAGCACAGGAAGCATCAACTGTGAATTTCAAAGTGTAGAATGCACTGTGTGAGTTCTCTATTTATAGAGATAGTTTACAACTAATAAGTGAGAAACTTTGGAAACAAGTAATGCATCTAGTACTTAAATATCTCAATTGAGTACCAAAATATATTATATTAAGTACAAAAATATATTATTCAGTACAGAAATATATTATTGAGTATCAAAATATATTTCAAAGCATGCACTAAAATATATTAGATTGCCTACCAAAATATTTCAGATTGTGTTGCAAAACATTCTAGCTCTCCCCTTTTATAAAAATCCTTTACCTACTTATTTTTGTCTTATATCCAAATCTGCCCCCCAAAATCTCAATATTCTATTCTAATATATATATATATATATATATATATATATATATATATATATATATATATATATATATATATATAATATTTCTATAAAAAATAACAATTATATCTCTATAACAAATATATTTCTATAATATATATATTTCTACATCAAATAAGAAATATATTTCTACACCAAATAACATATATTTCTAAAACAAATAACATATATTTCTACAACAAATAACATAATATTTCTTCACCAAATAACATATATTTCTACAACAAATAACATAATATTTCTTCACCACATAACATAATATTTCTACAACAAATAACATAATATTTCTTCACCAAATAACATATATTTCTACAACAAATAATATAATATTTTCTACATATATTTTCATTTATTCCACTAAACTCTTCTAGTTTCCAAAACAGCCCCCACAACTTAATCTTATTTTCTTTTCAAATCTTATTCTATTAAATAATAAAATAAGCCTCTTAATAAATCAACAACACCTCACAAAAATCATATAAATCACATAAGTCATAAAAATAGACTCTAAACTCAATAAAATAATTAAATATTAAAATAGGGCATTACAGAGCTCAGAAGTGGCTCAAAGAGGTTGAGAGGATTTTCAGAGTCATGCAATGCAGTGAGGTGCAGAAGGTGCGGTTTGGTACGCACATGTTAGCTGAATAGGCAGATGATTGGTGGGTAAGTCTTTTACCCGTGCTTGAACAGGATGGTGCTGTCATGACCTGGGCTGTGTTCAGGAGAGAATTTCTGAATAGGTATTTTCTGGAGGATGTCCGAGGTAAGAAGGAGATTGAGTTTCTGGAATTGAAACAGGGGGACATGTCTGTGACGGAGTATGCTGCGAGGTTTGTGGAACTCGCTAAGTTCTATCCTCACTATACTGCGGAGACTGCTGAGTTCTCCAAATGTATAAAGTTTGAAAATAGTTTGAGAGCTGATATCAAGAGGGCTATTGGCTATCAAAAGATAAGGAATTTCTCTGAGTTGGTGAGTAGCTGCAGGATATATGAAGAGGATACGAAAGCTCATTACAAGGTGATCAGTGAGCGCAAAGGTAAGGGACAGTAGAGTCGTCCGAAGCCGTATAGTGCCCCTGCTGACAAGGGTAAGTAGAGACTGAATGATGAGAGGAGGCCTAAGGGGAGATATGCTCCTACTGAGATTATTTGCTTCAAGTGTGGTGAGAAAGGCCACAAGAGTAATGTGCGTCATCGAGATGAGAAGAAGTACTTTAGGTGTAGTCAGAAAGGACACACATTGGCTGATTGCAAGCGTGGGGATATTGTTTGCTACAACTGTAATGAGGAAGGACATATTAGTTCGCAGTTTATGCAGCCTAAGAAGGTTAGGACAGGTGGCAAGGTATTTGCGTTGACTGGTACGCAAACTATGAATGAGGACCGACTTATCAGAGGTACTTATTTCTTTAATAGTACTCCTTTAATTGCTATTATAGATACTGGTGCTACTCATTGTTTCATTGTTGTTGATTGAGCATATAAGTTGGGTCTGGTTGTATCTGATATGAATGGAGAAATGGTTGTTGAAACTCCAGCTAAGGGTTTAGTAACTACTTCTCTTGTTTGTTTGAGTTGTCCATTGTCTATGTTTGGTAGAGAATTGAAGTCGATCTAGTATGTCTGCCGTTGTCGGGTATGGATGTGATTTTTGGGATGAACTGGTTAGAGTATAACCGTATTCATATTAATTGCTTTAGTAAGACGGTGCATTTTTCTTCTGCTGAGGAAGAGAGCGAAGCTGAGTTCTTGACTACAAAACAGTTGAAGCAGTTAGAACGTGATGAAATTCTAATGTTTTCTTTGATGGCGTACTTGTCATTGGAGAATCAAGCTGTGATTGATAGATTGCCGGTTGTGAGTGAATTTCCAGAAGTTTTTCCTGATGAGATTCCAGATGTGCCACCAGAGAGGGAGGTTGAATTTTCAATCGATCTTGTGCCTGGAACGAAGCCGGTGTCGATGGCACCTTACCGTATGTCGGCGTCCGAGTTAGCTGAATTGAAGAAACAGTTGGAGGACTTGCTTGATAAGAAATTTGTAAGACCAAGTGTTTCACCGTGGGGAGCGCCGGTGTTGTTGGTTAAGAAGAAGGATGGTAGCATGAGGTTGTGTATAGATTACTGTCAGCTGAATAAAGTGACGATAAAGAATAGGTATCCACTTCCGAGGTTTGATGATTTAATGGATCAGTTAGTGGGTGCTCGTGTGTTCAGCAAGATTGATTTGAGGTCAGGTTACCATCATATTAAGGTGAAGGATGAGGATATGCAGAAGATGGCCTTTAGGACACAATATGGTCATTATGAATATAAGGTGATGCCTTTCGGTGTTACTAATGCGCCTGGTGTGTTTATGGAGTATATGAATAGAATTTTCCATGCTTATCTGGATAAATTTGTGGTTGTGTTTATTGATGACATCTTAATTTATTCTAGACTGAAGAAGAGCATGCAGAGCATCTGAAGATTATGTTGCAAGTGTTGAAAGAAAAGAAGTTGTATGCCAAGTTGTCAAAATGTGAATTTTGGTTAAGTGAAGTAAGTTTTCTTGGCCATATTATTTCTAGTAGTGGTATTGCAGTTGATCCATCAAAAGTTGATGCAGTATCACAATGGGAGACTCCGAAATCAGTTACAGAGATTAGAAGTTTCTTGGGTTTGGCTGGTTATTACCGCAGGTTCATAGAAGGATTTTCGAAGTTAGCACTTCCATTGACTCAGTTGACCTGTAAAGGGAAATCTTTCCTGTGGGATGCTCAGTGTGAGAATAGTTTCAATGAATTGAAGCGAAGGTTGACTACTGCTCCAATTTTAATTTTACTGAAGCCAGAAGAACCTTTTGTTGTTTATTGTGATGCGTCCAAGTTGGGCTTAGATGGTGTTTTGATGCAAGATGGCAAAGTGGTAGCGTATGCTTCTAGGCAGTTGAGGATTCATGAAAAGAATTATCTTACACATGATTTGGAGTTGGCTGCGGTGGTTTTTGTTTTGAAAATTTGGAGACATTATTTGTATGGTTCCAGATTTGAAGTGTTTAGTGATCATAAAAGTTTGTAATATCTGTTTGATAAAAAAGAGTTGAATATGAGGCAGAGAAGATGGCTTGAGTTGTTGAAGGACTATGATTTTGGGTTGAATTACCATCCGGGTAAAGCTAATGTGGTTGCAGATGCTTTGAGCAGGAAGACGTTACACATGTCTACTATAATGGTAAAGGAGTTTGAGTTACTTGAACAGTTTAGAGACTTAAGTCTTGTTTGTGAGTTGTCACCTCAGAGTTTACAGTTGGGTATGCTGAAGATTAATAGTGATTTCTTGAGTAGTATCAGAGAAGCACAACAAGTTGATGTCAAGTTCGTTGATTTAATGGTTACTAGTAATGAAACTGAAGATAGTGACTTCAAGGTTGATGATCAGGGTGTGTTGAGGTTCAGAGGAAGAATTTGCATTCCTGATAGTGATGATTTGAAAAAGTTGATTTTAGAGGAAAGTCACAGAAATAGCCTAAGTATTCATCCAGGAACTACAAAGATGTATCATGACTTGAAGAAGTTGTTTTGGTGGTCTGGGTTGAAACGTGATGTTGCTCAGTTTGTTTATGCGTGTTTGACTTGTCAGAAGTCTAAGGTTGAGCATCAGAAGCCTGCGTGGTTGTTGACACCGTTAGATGTGCCAGAGTGGAAGTGGGACAACATTTCCATGAATTTTGTGACGAGTTTATCGAATACTCCGAGAGGGCATGATGCCATTTGCGTTGTTGTCGATAGGTTAACGAAGTCGGCACACTTTATTCCGATCAATATTAGTTTTCCGGTAGCTCAGTTGGCGGAGATTTATATTCATAATATTGTGAAGTTGCATGGTGTTCCATCGAGTATTGTGTCGGATAGAAATCCGAGGTTCACTTCTAGATTTTGGAAGAGTTTGCAAGATGCATTGGGTTCAAAGTTAAGGTTGAGTTCGGCTTATCATCCGCAAACAGATGGTCAGTCGGAGAGAACAATTCAATCGTTAGAGGATTTGATGAGAGTGTCTGTACTCGAGCAAGGTGGAGCTTGGGATAGTCATCTACTGTTGATAGAGTTCACGTACAACAACAGTTACCATTCGAGTATTGGTATGGCACCGTTCGAAGCTTTGTATGGTCGGAGGTGCAGGACTCCTTTATGTTGGTTTGAGTCAGGAGAAAGTGTAGTGTTGGGACCGTATTTGGTTCATCAGACTACGAAGAATGTCAAGATGATAAGCGAAAAGATGAAAGCGTCGCAGAGTCGACAGAAGAGTTACCATGACAAGCGTAGGAAGGCGCTTGAGTTTCAAGAGGGAGATCATGTGTTTCTGAGAGTCACTCCTATGACGGGTGTAGGACGTGCATTGAAGTCTAAGAAGTTGACTCCAAAGTTTATTGGTCCATATCAGATATCTGAAAGGGTTGGAACAGTGGCATATAGAGTGGGTTTGCCACCACATCTTTCGAATTTGCCTGATGTGTTTCATGTGTCGCAACTTTGGAAGTATGTAGCGGATCCTTCGCATGTTATTCCGAGAGATGATGTGCAGGTTAGAGACAACCTTACAGTTGAGACCTTACCTTTGAGAATCGAAGACCGTGAGGTGAAGAAGTTAAGAGGCAAGGATATACCTCTAGTGAAGGTTGTTTGGGGAAGTGTAACCGGTGAAAGTTTGACTTGGGAGCTGGAGAGTAAGATGCGGGAGTCTTATCTCGAGTTGTTTGCTTGAGGTAATATTTCGAGGACGAAATTCTCTAAGTTGGGGAGGGTTGTAACGCTCTAGTCGTTATTTATTTAATTATGATTTATTTAGAGTCTTTTTATGATTTTAAATAATTATTGTTGATTATGTGGTGTGTTATATTTTATTATATGGTTTATTTTGACATTAATTAGAATAAGTAAGAATTATTATTATTTTGGAGTTTGGGGATTAAATTAGAATTAATAGAATTAAGGGGGAGTTAAATGAAATAAAGGGGAGTTAAGAATAGGAGTAAGGAAAAAAGAGAAGTCAGAAATTGTTTTACGTACAACAGAGTTTTGGGAGAAAAATCAAGAACAAGGGAGAAGAGCCAAGAGAACCAGAATTTGTAGAGATTGTTCATCTGATTTAAGGTAAGGGTGAGGTTTACTTTCAATAGTGTAGATTATAATTCTGATTTTAGTTTAACATAGTTCTGGTTAAAATTGGGAATTTGGGTTTAGATTATGATTCTTTGATTTTGGATGGAAAAGAGTGTTGAAACCATTGTTTTAGTGTTAGGAATGTGTTCAGATTGCATACAGCATGTTATTACACTTCTGTAAACTGTTTTGGGGAGTGAATTGAGAACATTGGGTTTTGGGGAAAAACCTGCATCTGCCCGTACAAACATTCATCGCTCGCCCCGGCGAGTAGCCTGTCTCGCCTCGCGAGTGAGCAATCTTCATGGCTCGCCTCGCGAGCAGAACCACTCGCCATGGTGAGTTAGTGAGTGAGAACCTTGATTTTTAAATTGTTGTTATAAGGTATAAGTTGGTTAGTTTTGAGTGCCTGGATGTTTCTAGAGAGGACTGGGACAATTTTCAGATTAAAAAGATGAATAGGGAGCTTAAAAATGAAGTATTAGTGAGAAAAATGTCAAAACTCCCGAGAGCACCCTTTTTCTCGTTCGCCTCATACTCGTTACGGTGAGTAACCTTTTTTCGGAGTTCGCCATAGCGAGCATATGTGCGCGCGTGGCAAGTTGCCCAGTACCTGAAGCCATTTGTTATGTTTTGAATAGAAATGAATGAACTTGATGTAGAAGTTTGATTATAGTTAATTGTATTACTTTCTGGAGCTATTGAATTACTTATGATGATTGGTTGATGACTGTGATGTATGTTTATATCTAATTGAAACATACATGTTGTTGATTTGTTGGGTTGTAAGTCATATATATATATATATGCATTGTTGAGTTGTTTGTAGATATACACAAGTTAAGTCCATTGCATAAACATGAAGCGGTGAGGACTTATGCCCTGGAACGCCTTGTCGTTCAAAGCGGGAGGGCTCACGCCCTGGAACACCTTGTTGTTCAAATTGGTGAGGGCTTATGCCCTGTGAATGCGTTAACCATTCAAATTCGGTGAGGGCCTCTGCCCTGTAAAATGGTACCACATGCATAGTCGCATTTGTTGAGGAGTCTTAGTGGTGTTGTCATGTCATTGCATGAGTCGTTGTTGATGATTGAGTAGTACTTTCATGCTATTGATTGAAGTTGAATATGTTGACAATGATGATATTTAGGGTGTTAGATTCAATTGATGAATTATAAATCTATTATTATTGTTTGTGAATCTCACCCCTTCTGCTTGGAAATGTTGCCCTTTCTATGGGTAACTTGCAGGTAATCCAGAGTAGTAGATGGTGGCTCAAGTGTCTAGGGCTCTGATACGTAACGGGATGGGAAATAGTCGTTTAATTTTCATTCCTTATGTATCATATTTTGGAACATGTTGTGGATCCCTCATTTAGTTGTTTGAAATAACCTTTGATGAATAATCTGTTGAGGCTTTTATACCAGGATTGTTATTTGGAGAATTAAACGTTTGATGTTGATGTTATTTATTATTGAAAAAAAAATATTCCGCTGCAAGGTTTTGGTGAAACTAATAAAGTTGATGTTTATTAAATAGTATTTTATTCTATTTAAGAATTTTGAAATAGCAGTGTAGCATGCCCGTTTTGGTGACAAACTCTGATTTATTATTATATTTATATTGTTGGGTTAACGGGGTGTTACAATATGTAGAAATGTTTTTAATGTTATGTAAGAACTTGGAACCCTCGTTTTGTTGTTGAAATTGAAAATAAGCAATTTTGTGAAAATAGACGAACTTTGTCAAAATGAGCTTTTATGATCTTATACCTTGTGATTGGTTTTTTATTCATGATAATATGATAAAATACGAATGAATCAATGTTGGATTGGTGTGTAATATATTGGTTATCATGATTGGTGAATTGTGGTATGTGAAACCATAATGTTTCTTTGTGGTGATAAATGTTGATGATTTTGATGATGACGCTTTGTTGATCATATCGATTGAAGATAATATTGCTTATTCCTTTAGTTTATGTTTTTATGATGTCTAAGATAACTAGGTTTATTTGATGATGTTCTTTTTTGTTGATTAGCTTTAGCTTTAAAACTTGTTAAAGTAGTCTAGCAAACCATGTCTCATAGTGTCATGTGATTCTTTGATATCTTGTGTGTTGTCATATATAGAAAATCCTTCCATGAATTGCTTGATTCTATTCATGATTCATTGATTCATATCAAGCGTTCCTTTTGTCCATTTTCCTTGTGTCACTCCTTTTGAATCGTGTCAAGTTTTCCTGAATAGTATCATAGTGAATCAATTCACAGTTTTTCTGAGTAGTATTGCAGTGAATCTATTCACAGTTTTCCTGAATCGATTCACAGTGAATCGATTCACAGTTTTCTTAAATCGATTCCCAATTGAATCGATTAAAAAAAAGTCTGAATCGATTCAAATGTTGTTAGCATCAAATTTTCACTTCTTTCTTGCCTGAATCGACTCAAATTTCAGTGAAACGATTCATCAAACTCTCTGCCATGGTCTGGATCGATTCAAACTTATTTTGAATTGTATCAAACACCTTCTGGACTATTTGAGTCGACTAAATTATCACTTGATACGTTTCATTCTTCATCATAATTTTCCCTTGTCTTATATGGTCTGAATCGATTCAAATAGTAAGTGAATCGATTCACACAATTCATTTGTGCAAAAATTTGGCCTTTCCCTTGCTCCTATATATTGTACTCTCCTCACAACTCCAAATTCGTTGAATCATTTGCATCTATTCTCTCTAGGTCTAAAAAACTCATTGTTCATACATTCTTCAAGATTAAACACTTTTTCTTAGAATCATTTTGTTCTTTGAGTGTATAGATTCTCTAGGGTGCTAGTAGGGATTGTATGTTGGTTCTCTCAAGAAGACTGATTGGGCTTAATCAAGGCTTCAAAGGAAGTGAGTAATCTCATTCCACCTCAAAAGGACTTAGGGGTCTTTCTAACTGTTCTTTACCGGACGTAGCATTGAAGACTCGAGTGAAGAGTTCGAAGGAGTGCACGGATAATTCAAGTATTCGAAGATTCAAGGAGCACCAAATTCAAGGGGTACTTGAAGTTTGGCGGAGTGTTTTATGTAACAGCCCGATTTTCGTTAGATTTATTTTTTAATTGTTTTAATATGTGTTTATATGTGCTTGTGTGTGATTATTTATCATTGGGTGTATTTTCATGGGTTTTCGTGTTAGAAGGGTATTTTGGTCATTTTTAAGTAAGGGTAAATTAGTAATTTTGGTGAGGATTATTTTTAGAGTTTTAGTGAGAACCATTATTTTACTAAGTTACTAGTGTGGTTATTAGTATTTTACCGTTAAGTGATCGTTGTTGGTATTTTACCGTTAAGTGATCGTTAATAGTATTTTACCGTTAAGAGTGTAGAAACATTTTAGAATTGTGTTTGAGTGGGTTAAGTCCACTAAGGATTTAGTGTAACGTCCTCTTTGAATTATTTGTTTTATTTGATTATTTTATTAAGTTTAGAGTCTTTTTGAATAATTTATTTGATTTATGATGATGTGTGTTATTTTTGTGTTATAGGTTGGTGTTTTAGTAGCATATTATATTATAATATATATTATTTGGTGTAGAGATATTATGTTATTTGTTAGTATAATATATATGTTATTTGGTGTAGAAATATATTATATTATATTATATTATCTAGTGTAGAAATATATTTGTTATTTGGTGTAGAAGTATTTTATATATATATATTAAAATAGAATATTGAGAATTTGGGGGCTAATTTGGGAATTTAGAAGAGTTTAAGAGAATAAGTGGAGTTAAGAGAAAATAGGTAAGTTAAGGTTATAAAAAGAGAAAAGTGAGAAGTCAGAATAGTTTTTCACGTAGAACCAGTTTTTGGAGAAAAAGGGAGAAAACTTAGAGAAGAGGAGGAACGAGAAGAGAACCTTGCAATCGATTTCTTAAGGTAAGGGTGGGACTAACATTCAATAATCTTGAGTCTATGATTCTGAAAATTGTATTTAACATGCTGTAGGTTTAGTTTTTGAGAATTTGAGAATTAGGGTTAAGGGTGATGATTGTGATGATTTTGAATGAAAGTGAAGTTGAATAATATAGGTTGCTTTTTCTGATTTTTCTTTTCATCTCTGCCCTGAATTTGAAATGAAATCTGGTATTGATTGGTACAGAATTGGTCTTAGGTGTAAACACAAAAGTTGTAGGTATGGATGTTAGCTTTCTAATTCCGTTGGTTTGATGTCAAAACGATTTATAGAACTTGAGTTATTGTCAAATTACTGCACGTAGGTCACAGTGAATTTTTATGAATTTCAGCACAACTTTGTCCGAATTTGAAATGAAAACTGGTATTGATTGGTACAGAATTGGTCTTAGGTGTAAACACGAAAGTTGTAGGTATGGATGTTAGCTTTCTAATGCCTTTGGTATGACGTCAAAAAAATTTATAGAACTTGAGTTATCATCAAATTATTGCACGCAGGTCAGAGTGAATTTTTATGAATTTCAGCACAACTTTGTCCGAATTTGAAATGAAAACTGGTATTGATTGGTACAGAATTGGTCTTAGGTGTAAACACGAAAGTTGTAGGTATGGATGTTAGCTTTCTAATTCCGTTGGTTCGACTTCAAAAGGATTTATAGAAATTGAGTTATGGTCAAATTTTTGCACGTAGGTCACAGTGAATAATTGAATATGATTGATGAATTAGTATATGTATGTATATGTTTGTGAATACGATATTGTTCATGATTGATGAAGTGTTATATGAATGTATATGTTTATGAGTATGATGTTGTTTATGATTGATGAATTAATATATGTATGTATATGTTGTGAATACGATATTGTCCATGATTGATGAAGTGTTATATGTATATATGATGTTTTAAGATGTTGATTATTATTTGATGTTGTTATATCTTGAGGTGTTTAAGTGTTGCCTATGTTGTTGTTGTTGGTTATGTGAAATGTTCATATGCTTTATGTGGAGAATATATGATTTACTTTGATGATTAATGTGAGAATATTTATATATTGTGAAAGATGTTGATATGAAGTTGTAATGGTTGTATTAGATGATTATTGTTGATGTTGACTTGCTGTAAATTATTTGATGGTGTTGCCTTGCTGATGTGATGTATTAATATCATTAAGATGCTAATGTTGGTTTAAGTTGTAAGATGTTGATCCAAATTATTGGAGTCATAAGAGATGTCTAAGTTGTTAAGTCAATTGTTAAGATGTTGAGTCCATTGCATACTCATTTACGTTGGGTGAGGGCTTGATACTCTATATATTTATACATAATATGTGAAGGGAGAGGGCTTGATGCTCTGTGAGCCTATTTACGCTCAATATGTTGGGGGCTTGATGCCCTGGTTGGTACCACATGCTTGATTAAGAAGTTGAAGTTGCGTTGTCGTTGTCGTTAAGTTGTCATTTGTCAATGAGTTGTTAATAAAGAACTAAGTGAAGTATTAATATTTATTAATCGTTGTTGTTTAAGTTATTATGAGATGATAAATATGTGTTGTTATATTATGATGAGATGATGAATATTTTGTTGTTATATTATTATAAGATGATGAATATGTGTTGTTATATTATGATGAGATGATGAATATGTTGTTGTTATATTATTATAAGATGATGAATATGTGTTGTTTATATTATTATTAAGTGATGATTATGTTGTGTTGTATATGATTATTATTATTAAGTGATGATTATATTGTGTGGTCTAAGTTATTATGAGATGATGATTACGTTGTGTGTTAAAGATGATATTTATGATGTGATGATCTATGTTAGTTATGATTTGGTTATTATGTGCTATATGATGAAGTTTATAATGTGATGAATATGAAGTTAATGATAATTAGAAGTTGGTTGAGTTATTAAGAATCATTACATAAAGGACTATTATTACTAATAGATGAAGTTATTTATGTTGTTAAATATAATTAATGAATTATATGCTTGATATTATTGTTTTGTGAAATCTCACCCCGTCTACTTGGAAATGTTGCTCTTCGTATGAGTAACTTGCAGGTGATCGAGTTTAAGTTGCTATTAGATTGCTGTCGTGAGTGGATTATCTCTCATGTGTATCTTTAGGTGCTCTGATACGTAACGGGATGAGAACTTTGTTGCATGCTTTTCTATTCCTTACGTATTGCTTATGAATTTACATGATTAAGTTGTTAATTGGATTTTTATGAGATACTTTGATGAGGCCTTCGTGCCAAAATTATTTTTAGATGTTCGAATAAATTCCGCTGCGAAGTATTGAATATTATGTTATTGAATTTTGAAGGATAATTAGTTAATTATTCCGTTTATGATTTTAAAAAAAGAAGTGTGACATTCCGTTTATGTGAATTACTCTGATTAATTAAATGAAATTTTTACTTTGGGAAAACGGGGTGTTACATTTAGGGTTAAGCCCATTAGAGGAATAGCCTATATAAGCCTTGTCTTAAGAGAAAATATCATTCATTTTTCATTACATAAGATATTTTGAGAGAGGTAGAGAGAGAAAGTGAGAAAGAAGAGGAAAAAGGGGTTAGAGAAGAAAAAGCTTGAAGATTCAAGAATTGGAAGATATCCTATGAGTTAAAGTGAAGCTTAGGTTAGGAATTGGTGATAATTAAGGTAAGGGAATTAGAATTCAATCATAATCATTTTAGTGTAATTTTTCAATTATTGTATGAATAAGTGCTTAATTGAGTAAATGATTAATTGTTCATAGTTGTCAAATTCGTGCTCTAATTATGGTGATATGTTTGAATGCATGAAATTGTTGATAATTCAATTGTTGTTGGTGAAATTGCATGTTCAAAGTATGTGAAAATGATATATGTTGAACTATGCTCCAATTGTTGATTCATGCTATGTTATTAAGAATCATGTTCAATTGATGTTGTTGTTGCTAAATGATATTGTTGTTGATGATTCATGGCTTGAGTGTTCATAATTCATGATTAGATGATGAGAAATGAGTTGTTGGTGGTGGTTTTGTAAAATGGGTTGATGATGAAGAAGTTTTATTTTAATGATGTTGAATGAGTTAAGGAAGTTGTTACAATGGATTAGGATGATATGATTTTTTGTTTTAATTGTAACATCCCATTTTCCCAACATAAAAATTTCATTTAAATAATCAGAGTAATCGACATAAACGGAATGTCACACTTCTTAAAAATCATAAATGGAATAATTAACTAATTTTCCTTCAAAGTTCAATCAACATAAATATTCAAAACTTCGCAGCGGAATTTATTTCAACATCTAAAAATAGTAGTCTTTGGCACGAAGGCCTCATCATAAATATCTCATAGAAATCCAGTCTAAAAACATAGTCATAAACTTCATAAAGTAATACGTAAGGAATAGAAAAGCATGCAACAAAGTTCTCATCCCGTTACGTATCAGAGCACCTAAAGACACACGTGAGAGATAGTCCACTCACGACAGCAATCTAACAGCAGCTTAAACTCGATCACCTCCAAGTTACTCATACGAAGAGCAACATTTTCAAGCAAAACGGATGCGATTTCACAAACAATAATATTAAGCATATAATTCAACAATTAAATTGAACAACATATAAACATTGTTAATTAATAATAATAATTCTTCATATAGTGCTTCATTAATAGTCGAATCCACTTCTAATCATCATTAACTCATTACCAATATAAACAACAACATAATCATCATCTCGTAATAATATAAACAACAACATAATCATCATCTTATAATGACATAAGCAACAACATATTCATCATCTTATAATAATATTAACGACAACATAATCATTAATATTCCATGGTTTGTCATTAACAACTTCAACGATTCGACGATGACAACGTCAACCTTACAATCAGTTACGTGAGAGTATACCACCTCTTATAATACGACCACGTAAGAGTACACCACCTCTCGCAAAACAACAACATAAGAGTACATCACCTCTTATAAAACAACAACGTAAGAGTACACCACCACTTATATAACAACAACGTAAGAGTACACGACCTCTTATAAAACAACAACGTAAGAGTACACCACCTTTTATAAAACAACAACGTAAGAGTACACCACCTTTTATAAAACAACAACGTAAGAGTACACCACCTCTCACAAAACACCTGAACATAAACAGTCACCAACAACAACTTCAACTAAGACTTCAACAACTTAAACAACATTAACAACTTAAGACTCCAATACTTTGGAACACTTTGGAAAGACAACTTACAACTTTACAACTTAGACAAACACCTGCAACTTGATCAATATGCAATAGCAACAGAAATAGTACAAAATATTCGCAACATAACAATATTAATGAAAAACACCAACAACTTAAACATCATACATTTTCCACATAAGGTATATAAATATTTCACATAACCAACAACAGCAACATAGGCAGCACGTAAACATCTCAAGATATAACAACATCAAATGATAATCAACATCAACTTAAACATCTTATATAATTCACATAATACATATACAAATATATTACATTACTATCAACATTAAATCATATTATAACAGCTTCACAGATCATCAGTAATATTATATTCAACCTTCATTCCTACCCCAAGGATCAACTCACAACATGGGTTAAATACTCTTAAACATCTTAATTGAACTCATAGTACTTCTAGTTTTAAGGGTTGGAATTATCCCATAAGTTTTGGATTAACTTAGAAACGGTTATGCTGAATTTTCATAAGGTTATGCTGAATTTTCGTCGAACCAAAGTTAGAAAATCAGCTCAGAAATCGGTGGCCGATTTTGGAAACTCGGTGGCCGATTTTGAGCTTCACAGCAGTTCAAAAATCAGTTTAACAATGCGTTTTTCACTTAAGAATCACTCTTAATTCACTAGACTCAAACACAAACTCCCAAATTTGTTAGGAAACTTAACCTATGATTATTCTACAACCTGAACATCAATTCATATGTTAATTCATTGGATTACCTACACTTTCAACAATCAAATTGCAATTCAAAACCCTAACTTCTTTTCAAAACTCTAACTTCTTTTCACAACCCTAACTTCATTAACACCTTAATTCCAACAATCAATTCTACAATTAAAACAACAAATTACAACTTCTAAACCTAATTCCCAATTTTCCAAAATCAAGAACAACCCACATGTTAAATCAATTTCAGAATTTACATACACTATAATTATTGAAAGTTAGTCTCACCCTTACCTTAAAAAATCGATCCGCAGCTCTCTCTTGGTTCTTCTCTCCTCTTGTTCTCCCTTTTCTCCAAAATTGGTTGTACGTGAAAATAATTCTAAACCTAGTTTCTCCTATTTATCTCTTCAACCCTCTTTATCTTATGTCGACTTATTCCACTAAGCTCTTCTAAATTCCAAAACAGCCCCCACAATCTTAATCTTATTTCTATTTTCAAGACTTATTCTATTAAATAATAAAATAACACTACTTAATAAAATAACGACACACCACATAATCATTTAAATCACATAAATACTAAAATAAGCCACTTAATAAATCACATAATCATATAAATATATTTTAAATCTATTAAAACAATCAAATCATTCAAAGAGGGCATTACAACTCTATCCCCCTTAGAAGAATTTCGTCCTCGAAATTCAAAGCACACAAGAAAATAAATTCAATTATTGCTTAAATATCTTAAACTATATATAGCCAAATAGAAACTTCAAACAAAACTTACAAACCACATTAAAGTTAATCAATCAAACATGATCACATAATAAACATAGCCATTAATCAGGAAACACAACAACAATCAAGACAACATAAGACAGTATTACAACTGTTACTCAACAAGACACGACTCAACTACTTGGACGGACGGACCAACCTGCTCTGATACCATTTGTAACACCCCGTTTTCCCAACATAAAAATTTCATTTAAATAATCAGAGTAATCGACATAAACGGAATGTTACACTTCTTAAAAATCATAAATGGAATAATTAACTAATTTTCCTTCAAAGTTCAATCAACATTAATATTCAAAACTTCGCAGCGGAATTTATTGGTGAAAACGAAACTGAAATCGGATCCAAAAACAAGATTTTATGCGCGAAAACGTAAAAATGCATTTTGTTGTACTAGTGAGGTGACACGACCGTCTCAGATTCTCCTGTAAGGGATGACACGACCGTGTGTCTAGATGATGCGACCGTGTCAGATTCTCCTGTAAGGGATGACACGACCGTGTGTCCTGATGATGCGACCGTGTCAGTTTTGCAGAATTCTGAAACCTCATTTTTTCGTGTTTTTGTGTACTTTTTAGCATGCCAATGGATTCCAAACACCTAACCCTTTTCAATCAATTTATAATTAAGCTTCTAAGAGTATCATAGCTTGATTCTAACGTGGTTTTGTTTTGAAAATGAATTGGTTTTGGAATATGGGAGAAACGATACGAACTTTGCAAAATTTTAAAATGTAAGTGAGTTGGCATATGAGACGTTGATGTATACACTACTGAACTCGTATGTGATTTGTGTCTATACTTAGTTGAGGTTTCCAAATGTGTTTACTCTGTCTTGTCGAATTGAATTTTTATGAATTGGATGAGATTACAAGTTAAACCTACAGCTCATATAGACTTAGGTAAGATTTGTAAAGTTGGTCAAACATATTAATCATGTTAAACGTGAATTTCGGATGGGAATGTGGAAAATGTTAACTTGGGTTTTATCATACGAACTTGATCTATTCTTTGAACTAATGTCTAATAGTTTGTAAGTGGCTTAAGCTCTTGATTACATGATTGATTAAGATTGTTTGTAGGTTTTCAAACTTTATATTGTTACCTTACCTTGAGAGTTATCAATGTTGGTCGTTTGCCACTTGATACAGTTTTATCGGAAATAATTCCTTTAAGTCAATTATCTTATAACCTTTTGTGACTAGCTTTATTTGATTAAATGAAGTTATGTTAATGATTGATAGGTGTTGAATATGATGTTTATCATAAGGTGTTGTATTTCATCTTTACTTGGAATGTGGGGAACTCATGTATTGATATTGAATTATGTGAAGAAGATGATAATTGTAGATACATATATATTGACTAATTATGATGTTGTTGGTGAATATATATGTTGAATGATTGTGGTGAATTGTTGGTGAATTCATATATGTCAAGTAGCGGTGAATTGTTGGTGAATGCATATATGCTAAGTGTTTGGTGAGATTGTGGTGAATTGTTTGGATGAACATATGTATTGTTGTTGAGATATATGTTTATGCATACATGACTGATGGTGACGGATTTTATATCCAATGTGGTGAATTGTTTGTGTGAACATATGCATTTGTTGTTGAGTCATATGTTCATGCATTCATGACTGATGGTGACTGTTGCGCTAAAAACACACTTAGAGCAAGTGTACTCTATCGCAGAAGTAGTATAAAAGATTATCGTATCCACAGGGATTAATTAACAAGTACCAAACTAATTAAGATTAATTTATTATTTAGACGAACAAGTAATAGAATGGTTTCGGTAACTAAAGAAAAAGTAATGACGAAGAAGGATAAAAATGCGAAAATGTAATCAATAAAGAGAGGTCTAGGGTCGCGGTTTCACTTGCAAGTTTCGATTCCTTTTTGTCTAGTTCTAATCAAATTCCTATTTTTATTCAATCACCAATCCCTTTACTAAAACTATTAATCCGTTTGGTCATTCGTGATTAATATTCTTTTTCTTAAATTAACACTTTGTTTGGTCATTCAAAGAGTTGAAACCAAGAAAAGCACAAAGCACGAAAAGGTTGAATGATTGGAAGACTAAAATTAAGGTTTGATCATGCAATAATTGTAGTCTCAATTGTCCTATAGGTCCACCAATTAACTGCAGTACGATCGCTGATCAATTAATTGATTGTTAACATGCAAAGGTTTGATCATTCCTAATCATGTGATAAAATCAATAGAACAAACTTGATTGGAATAAAAACTGAAATTCAAATTAATAAACTAGAACATTACAAGGTCTCTAAACTTGCAAGATCCACCTAAGACCCTAGAGGAATATTCAGTTATCCATAATCAAAAACAACACTAAAATAGAGATAGAATTCATGAAATTAAGAACAAGAAATAACCTAAAAGAAAGGGGAAATTTTTGCTCCAAGACTTGAATCTTCAATTCCTATCCCCAAACCAAAGCTCTTCTCTTTGTTGCATGTAGTGTCTCTGTAATGTGTGAAGTCAGTCGTCCTCCTTTGATTTACAATACTCTATATATAGCCATGTAGCATTCCAATTTCACCGCCCCAAAATTCCTTAGACAGTAAGGATTTTCTTCTTTCTACACCGCCTTCCTTCAATTTGTTTCATGCGACTGCCTCTTTGTTTCAATAAGCCAAAGAACATTCCTTTTCTTCATCAGTAAGAGTTCTTTGTATCACCGCCTCTGCCATATGCTTCAGCTCCTTGCTCTCTTTGTATGCCGCCTCTGCCCTTGTATTCTCACATTTCTTTCTTTTTATTTTCTCACCTATATCTCATTCTTTTATTGTGCAACAGCTACTTGTATTTGTTTGGAGGAAGATAATAAGTCTATCTTTTCCTTTTAATTGAGATCACCGCCCCTAACCTCTTGGGTACAACACTAGTGGGCCTGTAGCATTGATTAATCCAGCTTTTCTTGTAATTGTAATACTAGAGAGTAAAGAGTATGTCTTTGATGATTTTTTCACTTCTATTATATAATATATATATTTTTTATATTCTACAAAATAAAATAAAAATAGTTAAGTATCTAAATAATAATAATACTAAATTTAATAAATTATACCCAAAATGTTAATATAAATTACACAATTAAGTGGTTTATCAGTGACGGATTTTATATCCAAATTGTAAGAGGAGGTGTACTCTTGCATATGATGTTCTGTTGGCATCATGGGGTGACGGCCTAAACGTTGGTGAAGACGGTACCACATGCATTTAGAAGAGTCTAGAACATTGCATGCATTTGAGTAATTGATGAGTTGTGTCATAATTGAATATGTGACTTGATGAATTTGTGCATTGGTGGAATTTGGTGAATGTTGTGATTATGTGGATTGGTGTATATGTACATTGGTGGATTTTGGTGATGGTTGTGAATAATTGAATTATGCTCTAATTGCATGTATTACTTGCTCGTGCTTATACACTTGGTGAATGTACTTAATGATAAATGTTTTGGTAATAGTGATGAGGTCAGAATTGTATATGTGTATATACATATAAGTTTTGTTGATTCCTTTGATAATGATAATTACTTGCTTATAACTTTGAAATGATGAATTGTATTTGTTGAGTATGCTAAATGAAGAATAAGGTGAGTAATCCTTTCTTAATTGTTGTTGATGAATGATGAGCTTATGTCGACGACTTGATTAGTGATTGAATATGTTGCTATGCTATGTTAGTAATTTCATAGCTTGAAATGTATGTGATGGGGGATAATAATCATATGATGCTAGTATTCTGGGAGGGATGGTTATGTAAATGTGTTATGCATGAAATCCTTGAATGCCTATGTTTGTTTATGTTGATTATGATTGATGTGAAGCTTACCCCTAGTGGATCTGTGATGGACCACCTACCTGTCTTTATGGATGGGTAGACGAAGTGCAGGACTAGTTTGCTTTTGGGAGTTGCTCTATGATTGCTTGGTCGAATATCGAGAGCTATCTCCAGTATCGGTTTCGTAGAGTCTAAGATAGGCTCTGATCTAGGTGTCTGTTTATGATTATCTAGATTATCTATTTTGGATTTATTCATGTTGGAGATTTACCCATTTGTCGGGACTTGGAGAACTTTATGTTGATGTATTTTTTATATCATGGCATGTATGGTTTGAAGTATATGGTTTATATCCGCTGCGACTGTTGAGATTTTTGTACATGCATGTTGTTTTGGATTTTGTTTAATGACGTAGCGTCTATTTCTTGAATATATGTATTATTCGCGTGTTTTATCACTTTAATAGAAATAGGACGTTACATTTTATATAGGAGTTGAAAAATTAGGGAATTAATTTGAAGGAACTCTTGTAAACATTGTAATCAACTTTTGATACATAGTGGATGACCTTGGTGAAGGTATACTTCATCAAGTAGAGTAGAGCTACCCCTTAGCGAGGACTCTCTCTCTCTCTCTCTCTCTCTCTCTCTCTCTCTCTCTAATTTTTTACACTTGATTTAGGTAGTGTTTTCTCAAAAGATTAATCTAAATCCATTTGATTTAGGTTAAAACAATTTTACTTGGATCAATTAATTGCAAAACCAATTCAATTATTCAATTTCATGTGTATTGTGTTTTCTATTGATAATCAGGTTTTTTGTCATATAGGTTTGGTTTGAAATTGTATCTAGGTTTGTTAATTGTTCAAGGTTATTGATACTTGATTAAATAAAAAGATTTGTATCGTGAATCTCTCAATTCTAAGATAAAATCTTATTCCACATATATTTGCTTCTTGATGATTCATTGATTGTGATTGTTCGAGCAAAATTCCAATAATCAATTTCATTAAAATCTGTTTTTATCAAATCTTCAAAAAGTCTTTTAAAAAGCTATTCACCCCCTCTAGCTTGGTAACCATCTAGCCATATAGAGCAACATAGATGTAAATACTTGATGATGCAATTGGTGAATTTGGTGAAGATATTATATGATGGTGTAAATTGTATAATATGGAATTGGTGATTTGAGCATTGTTGAGTCTTTACGTTAAAGTACATGCATTCATAGTCATGTTGAGTCTTTGGTGAAAGAATGTAATTGTCGGTGTTTGTTACATTGCTTTGTAGAACGTAATTGTCGGAGTTTGGTTATGTTGGTGGATTCATACGGTAAGATTATCTCCGGAATCCAATTGGTACCACATGGATGTAGAGATGTCTAGAACATTGCATGCATTTGAAGTTGATGAAATGTGTCACACTTGAATATGTGACTTGGTGAATAAGTGCATTGGTGAAATTTTATGAATGTTGTGATTGCATGAAATTTGTCGACTTGTATATATTACTTGTTGTGAAATGATGGGAGTTTGATAATATTCATGGGGAGTTAATATTCTAGGAATGATGAATATGTACATGTGTATTTAATTGAAACCTTGAATGTTTTTATTTAATTATGTTTATTTCGTGGAATATTATCTAACCCTCAGTGGTCGTTGGGTTGACTATTTGCCGATTTGCATGAAAGGGTAGACGGCGTGCAGAAGTGATCTTCTTATTGCTTGTGAGTTGCTTGAGTACTAGCTTCGAACCTGTAACGCTCTAATCGTTATTTAATTATTTTTGATTATGTGGAGTCTTATATATGATTTTTGGTGATTTATGTGGTGTGTTTATTTTATTATATGGTTTATCTTATTAATAATTAGAATAAGTGGGAAAGATAATTAAATAGAGTTTTGGGGGTTATGTTATGATTAATAGAATTAAGGGGGAGTTAATTGATAATTAGGGGAGTTACATTTTGGGAGTTAAAGAAAGGAAAAACTAGAGAAATTGTTTTACGTAGAAACAAGACTTTTGGGAGAAAAGGGAGAGAAGAGCAAGTAGAGCAAAGGATCAATTTTGCTGTGCATTTCCTTCTGCAAAACTAAGGTAAGGGTGAGGTTGACCGCAATTGTATAGGTTCTGAATTCTGATTTGATTTTAACAGGTTTATGAGAGAATTGGGAGAAACTAGGTTTTTGTTAGATTAATGGGTTTTGAGAGTAGGGATTGCTATATTGATGTTAGAAATGGGTTATGAGTGCATATAACCTTTCATTGCATATCTGTAAACTGATTTGGGGAGTGAATTGGAGGAAAATGGGATTTTTGGGAAAAACCTGTTTTCTGCCCGTACAGAAGTTTATCGCTCGCCTCGTGAGTAGCTTGTGCTCGCCACGCGAGTGAGCAACTTCATGGCTCGCCTCGCGAGCAGACCAACTCGCCGTGGCTAGTAACCCGTATAAAACTTGATTTTCAAATTGTTGTTATAAGATGTATTTTGGGTAGTTTAATGTACCTAAATGATTTTGGAGAGGACTGGAGCAAGTTTTAGGTTAAAAAGATGAATAGGGAGCTTAGAATTGATGATTTAATGAGAAAAATGTCAAAACTCCCGAGAGCACCATATTTTCGTTCGCCTCGAGTTCGCCATGGCGAGTGTCCTGTTTTCTGAGCTCGCCATAGCGAGCAAATGTGCTCGTGAGGCGAGTTGCCCAGTATTTGTTTGATTGATCTTGTTGTTGATGGTTGATTTATCTTGATGACCAAGCATGACTTTTATAATGGTGTATTTTTCTGGATGTTCTACATTGGTTATAATGAATTGATGCTGGCTGGATGTATGCTTTTATTTAATTAAGTCATACATGAATGTTGTAATTTGGAGTGGTGAGTCATATACATATATATGCATAGGTTGGGTTGTATGTAGATATACACAAGTGGGTCAGTTGCATAAGCATAAAAGTGGGAGAGCTTCGGCTCTGGAATGCCTTGTCGTTCAAAGTGGTGGAGCACTAGTTGCTCAAAGTGGTGTTTAGTGGTGATGACTTATGTCCTGAAAATGAATGCTTTAACCATTCTACAGCGGTGAGGGCTACGGCCCTGATTATGGTACCACATGCATTGTAGAGGTGTCTTAGCGGAGTTGAGGGGTGTTGCACGAGTCGTTGTTATTGGTTTTCATTGCCATTTACCGTTGATGTTGTTAATGATGATATTATATATATGTTGATGAATGATTATGATGCTAGGGTGTTAGATTCATTTCATGTATTTGTTATCTATATTTATTGTTGTGAATCTCACCCCTTCTGCTTGAAAATGTTGCCCTTCCTATGGGTAACTTGCAGGTGATCCTGAGTAGTAGGGGATGGGTTTATGTGTCTTCTATCATTCCTATGTATCAAACTTGAATTATGCTGATGTAGCTTTAATTGTTAAGCTGAATAATGTTGATGTTGGATTATGTTGTGGAGGCTTTCATGCCAAGATTTACTTTGGAGGATTAAATGTGTTTAATTAAAATTGAAAATATTTCCGCTGCATGTTTAATGATGATTTTGAAGGATGTTTACTAAATAGACTTTATATTCTATTTAAGAAAATTTGAATTTGCAATGTAGCATGCCCGTTTGATGTTAAACTCTAATGTTATATTATTATTAATTGTATTATGGGAAACGGGGTGTTACAATTGGTATCAGAGCAGGTTGGTCCGTTCGGCCGAGTGGTGGAGTCGTGTTGAGCCACCTAGGATAGAGTGTCAACTCTAATGTTGTTTGTTGTTGTTGTTCTGAATTGTTGTTTCTTATGTAGAATCTTAAGATGGCTGGTAGAAACGATGCTGCTATTGCTGCTGCACTTGAGGTTGTAGCTCAAGCTGTTCAACAGCAACCGCAAGCTGGAGCTGGTAATGGATAAGTGAGGATGTTGGAGACCTTTTTGAGGAATCATCTCCCAGCATTCAAGGGAAGGTATGATCCCGATGGTGCTCAGAAGTGGCTTAAGGAAGTGGAGAGGATTTTTAGGGTCATGCAATGCTCTGAAGTGTAGAAGGTGCGGTTCGGGACGCACATGTTAGCTGAGGAGGCAGATGACTGGTGGGTAAGTTTGCTACCTGTGTTGAAACAGGATGGAGCTGCAGTGACCTGGGCGGTGTTCAGGAGAGAATTTCTGAACAGGTACTTTCCAGAAGATGTCCGAGGTAGGAAAGAGATTGAATTTCTAGAGCTGAAGCAGGGTGATATGTCTGTTGTTGAGTATGTTGCAAAGTTTGTGGAACTTGCAAAGTTCTACCCTCACAATACCGCGGAGACAGCTGAATTCTCCAAATGTATAAAGTTTGAGAATGGCTTGAGAGCTGACATCAAGAGAGTCATAGGGTAGCAACAGATTAGAATTTTCTCTGATTTGGTAAGTCGTTGCAGGATCTATGAGGAGGACACTAAAGCTCATTACAAGGTGATGAGTGAGAGAAGGAATAAGGGACAGCAGAGTCGCCCGAAGCCGTATAGTGCCCCTGCTGATAAGGGTAAGCAGAGACTCAATGATGAGAGGAGGCCCGTTAGGAGAGATGCTCCTGCTGAGGTTGTTTGTTACAAGTGTGGCGAGAAAGGCCACAAGAGTAATGTTTGTACCAAGGATGAGAAGAAGTGCTTCAGGTGTGGTCAGAAGGGTCACACATTAGCTGATTGCAAGCGTGGTGATGTTGTATGTTATAACTGCAACGAAGAGGGTCATATCAGCACACAGTGCACACAGCCGAAGAAGGTTAGAACCGGTGGGAAAGTGTTTGCTTTGACTGGTACGCAGACTACTAATGAGGACTGTCTTATCAGAGGTACTTGTTTCTTTAATAGTACTCCTTTCATTGCTATTATAGACATTGGTGCTACTCATTGTTTCATTGCTATTGAATGTGCATATAAGTTGGGTTTGATTGTATCTGATATGAAAGGAGAAATGGTTGTTGAAACTCTAGCCAAGGGTTCAGTAACTACTTCTCTTGTTTGTTTGAGGTGTCCTATATCTATGTTTGGTAGAGATTTTGAGGTAGACTTAGTTTGTTTGCCGTTGACGGGAATGGATGTTATTTTTGGGATGAATTGGTTAGAGTATAACCGAGTTCATATCAGCTGCTTTAGTAAGACGGTGCATTTTTCTTCTGCTGAAGAAGAGGGTGGAGTTGAGTTCTTGACTACGAAACATATGAAGCAGTTTGAACGTGATGGAATTCTGATGTATTCTTTGATGGCATCCTTGTCGTTGGAAAATCAAGCTGTGATTGACAGGTTACCGGTGGTGAATGAATTTCTGGAGATGTTTCCTGATGAGATTCCTGATGTGCCACCAGAGAGGGAGGTGGAGTTTTCGATTGACCTTGTTCCAGGAACAAAGCCGGTGTCGATGGCACCATACCGTATGTCAGCATCTGAGTTGGCTGAACTGAAGAAACAGTTAGAAGATTTACTTGATAAGAAGTTTGTAAGACCGAGTGTCTCACCGTGGGGAGCGCTTGTGTTGTTGGTAAAGAAGAAGGATGGTAGCATGAGATTGTGTGTATAGATTACCGTCAGTTGAACAAAGTTGCGATAAAGAACAGGTATCCGCTTCCGAAGATTGGCGACTTGATGGATCAGTTGGTTTGTGCAAAGATTTTTAGTAATATCGACTTGAGGTATGGTTACCATCAGATAAAGGTGAAGGATGAAGATATGCAGAAGACGGCCTTTAGGACACGTTATTGTCATTACGAATATAAGGTGATGCCTTTCGGTGTTACTAATGCGCCTGGCGTGTTCATGGAGTATATGAACAGGATTTTTCATGCTTTCCTGGATAAGTTTGTGGTTGTATTCATTGATGACATTTTGATTTATTCTAAGACTGAAGAGGAGCATACAGAACATCTGAGGATTATATTGCAAGTATTGAAAGAGAAGAAGCTGTATGCTAAGTTGTCGAAATGTGAGTTCTAGTTAAGTGAAGTGAGTTTTCTTGGCCACATTATTTCTGGTAGTGGTATTGCTTTTGATCCTTCAAAAGTTGATGCAGTATCACAATGGGAGGCTCCGAAGTCAGTGACAGAGATCAGAAGCTTCTTGGGTTTGGCTGGTTATTACTGCAGGTTCATTGAGGGTTTTTCAAAGTTGGCACTTCCATTGACTCAGTTGACCTGTAAGGGTAAGTCCTTTGTTTGGGATGCTCAGTGTGAGAGTAGCTTCACTAAGTTGAAGAGGAGATTGACAACTACTCCTATTTTGACTTTGCCTAAGCCGGAGGAACCGTTTGTTGTTTATTGTGATGCGTCTAAGTTGGGCTTGGGTGGTGTTTTGATGCAAGATGGTAAGGTGGTAGCGTATGCTTCTAGGCAGCTGAGGGTTCATGAAAAGAATTATCCTACTCACGATTTGGAGTTGGCTGCGGTGGTATTTGTTTTGAAAATTTGGAGGCATTATTTGTATGGTTCCAGATTTGTAGTATTCAGTGATCACAAGAGTCTGAAGTATTTATTTGACCAGAAGGAATTGAACATGAGGCAGAGGAGATGGTTAGAGCTGTTAAAAGATTATGATTTTGGGTTGAATTACCATCCTGGTAAAGCTAACGTAGTTGCTGATGCGTTGAGCAGGAAGACACTGCATATGTCTGCTATGATGGTAAAAGAATTTGATTTGCTGGAACAGTTTAGAGACATGAGCCTGGTATGTGAGTTGTCGCCTCAGAGTATACAGTTGGGCATGCTGAAGATTAATAGTGATTTCTTGGGTAGTATTCGAGAAGCACAGCAACTGGATGTCAAGCTGGTTGATTTGATGATTGCTGGTAATGGCACAGAGGATAGTGACTTCAAGGTTGATGATCAGGGTGTGTTGAGATTCAGAGGGAGGATTTGTATTCCTGACAATGATGAGTTGAAAAAGTTGATTTTAGAGGAAAGTCACAAGAGTAGCTTGAGTATTCATCCTGGAGCTACAAAAATGTACCATGATTTGAAGAAGCTGTTTTGGTGGTCCGGTTTGAAACGTGACGTTGCTCATTTTGTATACGCATACTTGACTTGCCAGAAGTCTAAGGTTGAACATCAGAAGCCTGCAGGGTTGTTGACACCGTTGGATGTGCCGGAGTGGAAGTGGGACAGTATTTCTATGGATTTTGTAACAAGTTTACCAAACACTCCGAGAGGACATGATTCTATTTGGGTTGTGGTCGACAGGTTGACGAAGTCGACGCACTTCATTCCGATTAACATCAGTTATCCGGTAGCACAGTTAGCGGAGATCTACATTCATAATATTGTGAAGCTACATGGTGTACCGTCGAGTATTGTGTCGGATAGAGATCCGAGGTTCACATCTAGATTTCGGAAGAGCTTGCAAGATGCTTTGGGTTCAAAATTGAGGTTGAGTTCGGCTTATCATCCTCAGACAGATGGTCAGTCGAAGAGGACGATACAATCTTTAGAGGATTTATTGAGAGTGTGTGTGCTTGAGCAAGGTGGAGCTTGGGATAGTCACCTACCATTGATAGAGTTCACATACAACAACAGTTACCATTCGAGTATTGGTATGGCACCGTTCGAAGCCTTGTATGGTCGGAGGTGCAGGACTCCTTTGTGCTGGTTTGAGTCAATAGAGAGTGTTGTGTTGGGACCGGATTTGGTTCATCAGACGACTGAGAAGGTCAAGATGATAAGGGAAAAGATGAAAGCGTCGTAGAGTCGACAGAAGAGTTACCATGACAAGCGGAGAAAGACCCTTGAGTTTCAGGAGGGTGATCATGTATTTTTGAGAGTTACTCCGATGACAGGTGTAGGATGTGCATTGAAGTCTAAGAAGTTGACTCCAAAGTTCATTGGTCTGTATCAGATTTCATATAGGATTGGAACAGTGGCATATAGAGTTGGTTTGCCACCACATCTTTCGAACTTGCATGATGTGTTTCATGTGTCGCAACTTCGGAAGTATGTAGCAGATCCTTCGCATGTTATTCCAAGAGATGATGTGCAGGTTAGAGACAATCTCACAGTTGAGACTTTACCGGTAAGGATTGATGATCGGAAAGTGAAGACATTGAGGGGCAAGGAAATACCCCTTGTGAGAGTCGTTTGGGACGGAGCGACTGGTGAAAGCTTGACTTGGGAGCTGGAAAGTAAGATGCGGGATTCATACCCTGAGTTGTTTGTTTGAGGTAAGATTTCGAGGACGAAATTCTATGATTTGGGGAGAGTTGTAACGCTCTAATCGTTATTTAATTATTTTTGATTATGTGGAGTCTTATATATGATTTTCGGTGATTTATGTGATGTGTTTATTTTATTATATGGTTTATTTTATTAATAATTAGAATAAGTGGGAAAAATAATTAAATAGAGTTTTGGGGGTTCTGTTATGATTAATAGAATTAAGGGGGAGTTAATTGATAATTAGGGGAGTTACATTTTGGGAGTTAAAGAAAGGAAAAACAAGAGAAACTGTTTTACGTAGAAACAAGACTTTTGGGAGAAAAGGGAGAGAAGAGCAAGTAGAGCCAAGGATCAATTTTGCTGTGCATTTCCTTCTGCAAAACTAAGGTAAGGGTGAGGTTTACCGCAATTGTATAGGTTCTGAATTCTGATTTGATTTTAACAGGTTTATGAGAGAATTGGGAGAAACTAGGTTTTTGTTAGATTAATGGGTTTTGAGAGTAGGGATTGCTATATTGATGTTAGAAATGGGTTCTGAGTGCATATAACCTTTCATTGCATATCTGTAAACTGATTTGGGGAGTGAATTGGAGGAAACTGGGATTTTTGGGAAAAACCTGTTTTCTGCCCGTATAGAAGTTCATCGCTCGCCTCGTGAGTAGCTTGTGCTCGCCACGCGAGTGAGCAACTTCATGGCTCGCCTAGCGAGCAGACAAACTCGCCGTGGCGAGTAACCCAGTATAAAACATGATTTTCAAATTGTAGTATTTTTGCATCAAAATAATTGTAAGTATTTATATCGTCTCCTCAGGGACTAGTGCGATATCGCGGACCGTTCGACACCAAATATCATTCTAAGTTAAAAGATAATTGGTTGTTTGTTTTAGTAACTAAATTGCAAATGATAAAATTGAGATTAATAGGGCGTAAATCTTGTTAGGATTAGAGTTCCTTGATCGAACGTCGCACGTACCCTAATGATCATACATGGATTCTAGCTTTTCTTTGATATTATCACGTATCCCTCGACAACACCATTCGTGTCCAAACAATATTGTGAAATCAATTGTATCATTCAATCGTCGATGTCTCAAACTATTGAATGATTCAAGAGTCGATCTTATCGTTCAATCGATGATTTCTCAATCTATTGAATGATAAGAAAGCTTTAGGTTTGGATACACAAGGTGATTATCAAAACATCGATTCCATGTCTAGAACCTATGTTTTGATAGATGGTTATTCTAAACCTAGATTTAAAAGTATTTCTCAATCACAATTAAATCAAAGATGAACAATAAAGTGCAAGAATAACATCAATATCAATTCAAATGCTAGAATCATATATTTATAGATCAAAGGATTACATGTTAAGCTAAGATCAAGTACCTCTAATCCCAACAAAGGAGATTTAGCTACTCATTGTCATGGAAGCCTTGCAAGGATGAATTGAAAGAGAAAGGTCCATTACACACTTGTGATCTCTCAACAAAGTGATGTAGAATTCACTTTCTATCACTCTCACTCTATAAAGCACAAGACCTATCTCTCTCTCTAGAAATATTACAAGTGAAAAACTCAGAGAAAAAACTAAGTAAAAAACTATGTATCTCAATGAAATGGTTGAGTGGGCTATTTATACAATTCTGACTCTGCATCAACTCGCCTCGCGAGCTCATTCATTCGCCATGGCGAGTTGAGGTTCCTTCGCCATTGGGTTTGTGCCACGTCAGCTGTGAGAGGCTAAACCGCCCTAACTCGCCTCGCGAGTCATTCCACTCGCCATGGCGAGTTTTCTCGCCTTCCACTCGCCATTGCGAGTTGGTGGTGAAGGATCTTTGATGCTTACTGGAATTGCTTGCCTTTGATGCTTGCTATGGCGAGTTGGAGGCGAGTGATCTCATTTTTCTGCCTTTTTGTACTTTTCTCCATTTTCTTCTCTTTGCTTGATGTCTTGAGTTCAAATCCTGCATAAATGGGTGAAGTAAGATAGATAAAGCGTAAAAGGGCAATAATCACTTATTTCTCGGCTTTTCCCTCAATAACTTGCAAAACAAGTAACAAAAGTGCCTAAAATATATCACTTAAAATACAACTTTCTAGCACTTATCAAACTCTCCCCAACTTAACTCTTTGTTTGTCCTCAAACAAAAGATTGAAAATCAAACAAGTTAATATGACAAGACATAAGTACAAAAGGTTTGAAAACATTTTCAGATGAATGATTCAAAGTGAATGCGCGGGCAAGTCTGAGTTTCCAACTAATCTAGAATTCTACCACAAATATGAAATGAATCCAATGCACAAAGTTCATGTCAAATAGTTCAAGTCAACAAAACATTTATTCACGAACCACACCTAACACACTTCTTTGCAAGTGGATATGCAATTGAAATCAAATGAGTGAGGGTTATGAACACACATCCGGCAATCAAGTTAACATCCAAATCAAGTTATATGTCCATCCAATTATCATTTCAAAAAGTATAGAAACATGGATCAAAAGGTCTTTGAGGGTTGTAACTTGGCTAGGCTACAAAAGAATTGACATTTGTGGGGCAATTGAATTCAAATGGCCAAGCATAAGGGAACCTTCCTTCTATTTACATTCAAAAGACAAATTTACTAGAATTCCCTAACAAACCCTTGGTGTTAAAACATGATACTCCTTGATCTTGACAACTTATTCTATTTTTGGAATTTTCTTTCTTTTTCTTTTTCTTCTTTTCTCATTCTTATCATGTACACATTTTTCTTTTTCTTTTTCTTTTTGCATATACAAACAATGTTGTCTTGATCAAAATTTCTGATTACACCAATTTACTTGACAAATGATGACCTCTACCTTTTTCTCCCCAACTTGAATAAAACATACCCTATTTGAATGTTCCCTTAATCTATGGCAAAAAGGGACAAATAACAATGAAGGTTTAGGGTTCAACAATTAAAACATATCAAGGTCCGATAGTGCAACAAAAATGAACTGGATTTTGAAAAATTTAGGGCGAATTCATCAAGCATTGTGCTTATGAATTGACAGTTCATGATTGAGGACCTTGATTCATTTGGCTCAAGTGGGTTAGCAAATACTCGCTCTTCTCACAAGGTAGGCTATTTGTGGTCAAGTATGTTTTTCTCATTAAACAAAATATGCCTTGATCCTTTCCATGTCTTTACACAATTTAAAACAAATATTAGATTTAACATAAAATGACCGAGTTAAAACAATGAATGCCGGTCTCCTTGCATATAGTACAAATATTTGAGGTTTCCTCACTTTTTGGCTAGTACTAAGTGGTTCACAAACAAACACATTATCGAGGAGAACTAAATGAATTGAAATTTGTGCAAAGTACTCGTTTCCTATTCAAGTAAAAACCTAGAAAAACTGGAAACTTGTACCTTGGCTTTGCGCTTTATCACAAACTATCTATCATTATCAATCATCTGAGAATTTTACTCAAGTTTTGGCTATCTTTCAAGCGCTTTGAAATTTGAAGCTTTGAGCATTTTTCTTTTCAATAAGCAAGAGTGATAAACTAGAGAAACTTCCACAATTTTCAAAAGAAAGTACTTGATATAAACCAAAAGTGCTAAACTAAAACAACACAATACAACTTGAACAATGTGAACATCACAATACTAATTAAAGCAATTGTTTAAACATAATATCCCACAATAAGTGAACAAAGTAATAGTTAAACAAAATTATGAGTCATAAGTGCCAAGATAAAACAACAGAAGCAAATATTTGTCAAAATAGCTGGAATCGAAAGCAAATAAAGGAAATGAAAGAGAAGGAAAGAATCGACTGAAAGCTTATAAAATGTCACTCAATAAAGGTGAGCTTTCACGTCTCTTCTCTTCCTCCTCAACCCTGCATGTCATCATCATCTGAACCACCAGTTGCACTTGGGACTCTGTCTGGATCGTCTCTGTCAGAATCTCCCATCAATATATCGTCAGAAAGCGTCCCGAACGATGAGCCACCCCCTCCGTAAGGATCTGGCCTGCCCTCAGGCCAAGAAACATGAGCCTGAAAAGCCTCTGGTGTCATGAATTGTGACATCACCTCCGGAGGGTACCCTGCTTGCTGCTGCACTAAATACTGAGACTGCTGAAGATAAGTATTAGCACGGTTTGTAGCTTCCAGCATATTCCAAGTATGGGTATGGCACTGGTATTGCCATTGTGTGTAGCTGGCAAAGTCAAAGGCAGTTGTGGTTGGCATCTGAAATGGTTCGGACCCTGATTGTGGATGATGTGCCTGAGAAGATGAGGCTTGTTTTCCTTTTTCCGGCTTTGGGTCACTCATGATGTAACGTCTGATGAAGTCATCATCAACGGGGTTCCGGAGTTCCTCATGTACAGCGGTGGGCAACTTCATTCGTGAATCTTTAATCAAGCCCATGATGAGTCCAGGAAAAGCTAGGCGGGTTTTTGGCTCACTTTTTCCTTGAAGGGTGACCAGCCTTAACTCCCATGCTAATGTGCGGGCTATGTTAACCTTGAAGCCCTTGAGAATGTAGTATATGAGTGGGCATACATCCACAGTGCAATCGGACAAGTGGCTGTTAGGTCTGACATTGTGAAGGATAAACTTCAGGTCAGGATAAATTTTAGGTCTGACCTTGAAGCCCTTTTGATTGTTTCTCTCATTGGCTCAATGTTAAAGGTGCCTCGATTTTGGTTGTCATGGAATTCATCCATCTCATCCTCATCACTTAGTGGGAAGTTGTTACCGAGATAGATGTTCATAGCTTCGCGATCGAAGCGGATGGTGCGACCTCTCACAAAGGTTTCATAGACAAATGGCTCGGTGAGGTTTTCAGGAAGAGCATTGGCGTAAAATTCACACACGAGCTCAGCATTGATTGCGGTGATAGGTTGGAGCAGTCTTCCCCACCTTTGGTCAGCTAAAAGCTTCAAGAGGTCTTGGTAGGGTCCTTGAGGGTTTATGTTAAACACTTTCTCGGGCCACATGCTCTGTTTAAGCAATTCCCTGTATCTGTCTTGGTGGTAACGAGATTTAAATCTCTCTTGGTCAAATGGTTGGTTTCTAGGTGGGGGTTGAGATGTGGATGTTTCACCTTTCTTCCTTTTTCCGGTATTCACAGGTTTCTTGGGTGCCATACCTGCAAAACAACCAGAAAATACCATACACAAAACAAAATAACCTATTAAATATCAGTATGGAACTATAGGAAGCAATTTCAAGCTCAGAGACTTCATTTCAGAGAAAATGTTGCAGGTTCTGATGGAACTCGCCTCGCGAGCTATTGTACTCGCCATGGTTAGTAATACAAAATTTCTGGGTTTTTCAAATGAACACTCGCTAGGCGAGTTGCCCAGAAATTGGAAAAAATCGACCCTTTTCAAAAGTTGTTCCAGTTTTATGATTCCTAACCCTAATTATGACCATTGCGACCCTGATGATGACAGTAAGATGAACTAAATCATGCATTTGGTGAAAAATCGAATTTGTTCCACAAAAACCCATTTTATTGGAACTTTTTACAAAAGGGTTGTCAAAAGATGTGGATATGAATGAAGGACATAACGAATTTATGCATGATTTTGTTTCATCTCAGTCATGTGGGTGCCATTTTTACAGATTTAGTACACAGTAAAATCTTCTACCCTAGGGTTTTGAACATTCATGAATTAAAGCTTAAGGAGGAAAACAACAACAAACCTGAATTGAAAGAAATACAAGTGCAGATATGATATGAAAGATGTGAAGCTTGACTTGACTTGATTTTGTATTTGTGTGGAAAACTTTGAGATTTTAGGGTTTGTTGTTTGTTTGGGAGAAGAAATGTTTGAGAGATTTTGATGAGAGAGAAATGAAAACCGAAAATGAAAAGAAAATTGTTGGTAATGGGTAGTTAAGAGAAATAAATGAAGGAGTTAGTGGTCTTGAACTCCGTGACTGTCAGAACTGCTACTGCTCGCCTCGCGAGCGAATTTACTCGCAATGGCGAGTGATTTGGTAGTCAATGACCAGTTTACTCGCCATGGCGAGTTGTTTTACTCGCCTCACGAGCTCTGACAGTTCACAAATTGCTTTCTTTTGGCTTCTGATTTTTGAATGATTTTGGTATGCACATGACTCCTACACCTAATATGCATTAAAACTGTAAATATACTTACAAAATTGGGGTGCCTCCCAACAAGCGCTTGTTTATCGTCATTAGCTCGACGCTTTTCTCATTAAGTTCACGGATTGTCAAGTGAAATTGTCGACGTAAGCCGATCAATCTCACCTCCAAAATAGGGCTTGAGTCTCTGCCCATTCACAGTCCAGCTAGCTTTGGTAACTGGATCTTCAAGCTCTACTGCACCATATGGTTTTACTTCTTTAACCATGAAAGGTTCGGACCATTTAGACTTTAACTTGCCCGGAAAGAGTCGTAATCTTGAATTGAACAGCAGCACCATCTGTCCAGGCATAAAGTTTCTCTGCATAATCCTTTTGTCATGGTATTTCTTGATTTTTTCTTTATACAATCTTGAGGATTCAAAGGCTTGGTTCCTCATTTCCTCAAGTTGATGCATTTGAATCTTCCGTCTTTCACCGGCTTTCTCTTGATCAAAGTTCAGAAATTTGAGTGCCCAAAAAGCTTTGTGTTCGAGCTCTACCGGTAAATGACATGCTTTGCCATAGACCATTTGAAATGGTGTGAGACCTATAGGAGACTTGTATGCTGTCCAATAAGCCCACAAGGCTTCATCAAGCTTCGTCGACCAATCTTTCCGAGATGTTGAGACTGTTTTTTCAAGAATTCTTTTCACTTCTCGGTTTGAAACCTCGGCTTGGCCGTTGGTTTGAGGATGGTATGGCGATGCTACCTTGTGTTTCACACCATAGTGGTCTAATGGCTTAGCAAGCTGTGTGTTGCAGAAATGGGACCCTCCATCACTTATTAAAACTCTTGGTGTTCCAAATCGGGTGAAGATATTCTTTTTAAGGAACTTTACCACCGTCTTGCTGTCGGCTTTTGGCGATGCGACGGCTTCCACCCACTTGGAGACATAGTCTACGGCTACGAAGATGTATTCATTTGAGTATGATGATGGGAACGGGCCAACAAAATCAATACCCCAACAATCAAATACCTCCACTTCAAGAATACTTTGTAAGGGCATCTCATTTCGCTTTGATATTGATCCGGTTCTTTGACATTCATCGCAAAACTTGCAATGAGTGTAGGCATCTTTGAAAAGTGTCGGCCAATAGAAACCGGATTGAAGCACTTTTGTGGCGGTCCTTTCCCCATTGAAGTGTCCTCCATAAGGAGAATTGTGGCATTGCCACAATATTTTCTTTGCTTCTTCCTTATCAACACACCTACGCAAGAGGTTATCCGCTCCAATTTTAAACAAGTATGGTTCGTCCCATACATAGTGATTCGCTTCATGGAGGAACCTCTTGCGTTGTTGCCAAGTGTAATCTTCAGGAATGAATTCGGTTGCTTTATAGTTTGCCATGTCGGCAAACCATGGTCTTTCTTTGATAGCTAGCAACTTTTCATCCGGGAATTCTTCGAGAACTTCCGGTTCATTCTTTGTTACCTCCTTGTTCATGAGCCTTGAAAGATGATCAGCTACAAGATTCTCTGTTCCTTTTTTATCTTTTATCTCTAAGTCAAACTCTTGTAGTAGCAACATCCATCGGATGAGCCTTGGTTTTGAGTCGGACTTAGTGAGAAGATACTTGATAGCTGCATGGTCAGTGTACACAACAATTTTTGAACCTATGAGGTATGAACGAAACTTTTCCAATGCATATACAATTGCGAGTAACTCTTTCTCGGTGGTAGCATAATTAATTTGTGCCTCATTTAAAACTTTACTCGCATAATGTATAGCATGGAAAACTTTGTTCTTTCGTTGACCTAGTACGGCACCAACAGCATAATCGCTAGCATCACACATTAATTCAAAGTTTAAATTCCAATTTGGAGCTGTGATTATTGGTGCGGAGGTCAACCGCTCCTTCAAAGTTTCAAATGCATTCAAACAATCATTATCAAAAAGAAAAGACTTATCTTTGTTGAGCAAATTGCTCAATGGCTTTGCTATCTTTGAGAAATCTTTGATAAATCTCCGGTAAAACCCGGCATGACCAAGAAAGCTACGGACCCCTTTGACATTCACCAGTGGTGGGAGCTTTCCGATTACATCAATCTTCGCCTTGTCAACTTCAATTCCTCTTGATGAAATCTTGTGACCAAGAACAATGCCCTCGGTCACCATGAAATGGCATTTTTCCCAATTAAGCACAAGATTGGTTTCTTTACACCGCTTCAGCACGGTGTCCAAGTTGTTCAAGCAAACATCATAGGATGATCCAAAAACAGAGAAATCATCCATGAATACCTCAATACTCTTCTCAATCAAATCGGAGAATATCGCTTGCATACATCTTTGGAATGTTGCAGGCGCATTGCATAAACCGAACGGCATTCTTCTATAAGCAAAGATTCCAAAAGGACATGTAAAAGCCGTCTTCTCATGATCAACCGGATTGACTGTGATTTGGTTGTAGCCCGAATAGCCATCAAGGAAACAATAATAAGCTTGACCGGAAAGGCGTTCAAGCATTTGGTCCATGAAAGGCAATGGGAAATGATCTTTCCTTGTAGCTTGGTTAAGTCTTCGGTAATCAATACACATCCGCCACCCGGTGACGGTTCTTGTAGGAATTAGCTCATTCTTCTCATTTTTGACTACCGTCATGCCACCCTTCTTCGGCACTACTTGCACCGGACTTACCCATTTGCTATCCGAGATTGGATAGATCATACCGGCTTCAAGCAACTTAACCACCTCCTTGCGGACTACCTCTTTCATTGTTGGATTTAACCGGCGTTGAGGTTGGGCCACCGGTTTGAAGTTCTCTTCCATGTTGATCTTATGCATACAATAGGAGGGGCTTATGCCTTTGAGATCCGACAACTTCCAACCTATCGCTTCTTTATGTTGCTTAAGCACTTCAATCAACTTGTCTTCTTCATTGCTTGATAAAGAGTTGCTAATAATGACCGGTTTAGTGCCGTCTTCTTCAAGGAACACATATTTAAGATGTGACGGCAAGACTTTCAATTCATTCTTTGATTCTTCAACCTTTTCTTCCTCTTTCAACTCCTCCACTTTTGCTTTCTTTGGAGGAATTTCCTTCAAGGTTTCCAACTCTTTCAAGCATTCTTCTATCTCCTTTTCCTCCTCCGCACTAAGGACACTAAGTGCGTCGGTGAGCACTCTTTCAAGGGCTGTAGGTTTATGCAATTGTTTCCTTGTTTCCATGATGACTTCATCCATTGCATCCACCTTGAAACAAGCTCCTTTGTCTTTGGAGTGCTTCATTGCACTATGGAGATTGAAGTTGATCTCTTCATCGTCAAGCCGCACCTTCATCAATCCATCATCATAGTCTATCATCATTCATGCGGCAAGCATGAATGTTCTACCAAGAATTAGCGGCACATCATCGTCCTCTTCTATGTCCATGACCACAAAGTCAACGGGAAACACAAATTTATCCACTTTAACTAAGACATCTTCGGCAATTCCCATTGGTCGTGCCACGGACTTGTCGGCTAGTTGTAGACTCATCCTTGTTAACTTCATGTCTAGGCCACCAACTCGTTTGACAACCGAGTATGGAATAAGATTAATACTTGATCCTAGATCAATTAAAGCTTTACCGACATTGACCTTTCCAATAGCTACCAGCAATGTTACTCTTCCGGGATCTTTTTCTTTTTTTGGCAAACGTCTTTGGATGATTGCGCTACAATTTGCATCTAGTTGAATTGTTTCATCCTCTTTGTAGCGATGCTTCTTGGACAAGATCTCTTTCATGAACTTGGCATAAGTCGGCATTTGTTCAAGAGCTTCGGAAAAAGGAATGTTGATCTCCAACCGCTTGAAAATATCAAGGAATCTCTTGAAGTGTTTTTCCAAGTCCTTCTTCGATTGAGCTTTAGGATATGGAAGCTTATGAGCCGGTACATTCTTTCCGACTTCTTTCTTTTTGTTCTTCTCCACATCCTTTTCAACTAGTACTTCTTTCTTTTTTTGATTTTTTTCTTCTATTTCATTTTTTTGTTCTTTTTCGACTACACCTCTATTATTTACATTTTCCTCATCACCATGTACATCTTCCTCTTCCTTCTCATTTTTTTCTTCATCCACCTCCTCTTCATTGTCAACAACTTGCCTCTCCACCTCTAAATTATCACCAATCCCTTTCCCAATCACCTTGCCGCTTCTTGTGGTAATTGCTTTACATTGTTCATTCTTACCATTATTGGGATTGTTTTGAGTATTTGCTGTGACGTTCCCTCCTTGCTGGTTGGCCAATATTTGTGAAATTTGACTCAAATGTTGAGCTTGTTGGCCCATTTGAGTCTCAAGATTCTTTATGGATGCGGTGTTGTTTTGTTGGTTGGCCATGGTTAGTTGCATGAATTGGTTGAGGGTGTCTTCGATCTTTTGTGTTCGGTCTTGTTGAGGCGGGTATTGTTGGAAGTTGTTGTTGAATGGTTGTTGATTTGAAGGTCCGGCATTAGATTTCCATGGTTGTCCGAAGTTGTTACCTCTTTGAAAGTTGTTATTGTTCGGAAACCGTTGTTGATTTGCATTTCCCGAATATTGACCCTGAAATTGTCCCTGCCTTTGTTGATTGCCCACATAGTTTACTTCTTCTTCAAGTTGTGGTGGACAATAACCCGTTGGATGATCTCCGGAACACATTTCACAAAAATGGACTTGTTGATGCCGTTGTTCTTTTTGAATTTGTTCTTTGACAAGTTTGGGCATCTCCTTCATTTGCTTCATCATTTCTTCCATTTGTTGAGTCAATAGCTTGGTTTGAGCAAGGTTTGCATCATTTGAACTTAGCTCGAGAATTCCGGACTTTCTTTGTGTACCGCTTCGGTTGTGTTTGGCTGCTCGGTCGTTGAGTGACATTTTGTTGATGATGTCTACGGCTTCTCTAGGACTTAAAGCCATCAATGAACCATGTGCAGCTGCATCTAGAATTAGTTTCGGCTCCGGTTGTAACCCTCCACGGAACATATGGATTTGAGTTGCATCGTCAAATCCATGCTTTGGACATTTCCTCAATAATGACTTGTAACGCTCCATGCATCACATAAAGATTCATCGGCACCTTGAGCGAACATGGCAATTGCGGTTTTAGTGTCCATATGTTTATGATCGGGAAAGAATCTCTCTTGAAACGCTTTCTCCAATGCATTCCAATCTTTCAAAACGTCCAGTGGTTGATCAAGATACCACTCTCGAGCTTTGCCGATGAGTGAGTGTTGGAAAAACCTTAAGAACCCTGCTTCTTCTTCATCTTCGGATGCACCAAGACTATTTGCGAGAGCATAGAACACCGAGAGATGTTGATAAGGATCTTCATGATCTAGCCCGGCAAAAGGATGATTTGAAACAAGTTGTATAGTTCCGGACTTTAGTTCTACTTGTTTCTCTTTTTCCTTTCCAAGATGTGCTAAACGTCTTGGACTTGTCCAGCAAGCCATCACACTTTGATTACCTTCCGGAACGCCTTGATTGTTTCCATTTCCAGCCATTGTTTCTTCTTCAAGTATGGTGGTTAGTGAAGGATTGAAGTTTGAGGTTCCTTCTTGTTGTGCCTGTCTGGCTCGTCTCTTCTCCCATCTTGTTTTACTGTTGTTTTTACGGGCCGTTCTTTCGATCTCAGGATCGTATCTCAAATCTTTTGCTGGAACTGTACCTCGCATACAAGGGTTCAAAGATCTAACCAGAGAAAGTTAGCGACAAAAAGGATAATAAATGAATGATATGATAAATATACAAAATGAATAAGTGCAAAATTGTCTTAAAACGATAAAATAGTCGCAATGTCTACGATATCTAAACGCCAGTCCCCGGCAGCGGCGCCATTTTGATGTAGTATTTTTGCATCAAAATAATTGTAAGTATTTATATCGTCTCCTCAGGGACTAGTGCGATATCGCGAACCGTTTGACACCAAATATCATTCTAAGTTAAAAGATAATTGGTTGTTTGTTTTAGTAACTAAATTGCAAATGATAAAATTGAGATTAATAGGGCGTAAAACTTGTTAGGATTAGAGTTCCTTGATCGAACGTCGCACGTACCCTAATGATCATACATGGATTCTAGCTTTTCTTTGATATTATCACGTATCCCTCGACAACACCATTCGTGTCCAAACAATATTGTGAAATCAATTGTATCATTCAATCGTCGATGTCTCAAACTATTGAATGATTCAAGAGTCGATCTTATCGTTCAATCGATGATTTCTCAATCTATTGAATGATAAGAAAGCTTTAGGTTTGGATACACAAGGTGATTATCAAAACATCGATTCCATGTCTAGAACCTATGTTTTGATAGATGGTTATTCTAAACCTAGATTTAAAAGTATTTCTTAATCACAATTAAATCAAAGATGAACAATAAAGTGCAAGAATAACATCAATATCAATTCAAATGCTAGAATCATATATTTATAGATCAAAGGATTACATGTTAAGCTAAGATCAAGTACCTCTAATCCTAACAAAGGAGATTTAGCTACTCATTGTCATGGAAGCCTTGCAAGGATGAATTGAAAGAGAAAGATCCATTACACACTTGTGATCTCTCAACAAAGTGATGTAGAATTCACTTTCTATCACTCTCACTCTATAAAGCACAAGCCCTATCTCTCTCTCTAGAAATATTACAAGTGAAAAACTCAGAGAAAAAACTAAGTAAAAAACTATGTATCTCAATGAAATGGTTGAGTGGGCTATTTATACAATTCTGACTCTGCATCAACTCGCCTCGCGAGCTCATTCATTCGCCATGGCGAGTTGAGGTTCCTTCGCCATTGGGTTTGTGCCACGTCAGCTGTGAGAGGCTAAACCGCCCTAACTCGCCTCGCGAGTCATTCCACTCGCCATGGCGAGTTTTCTCGCCTTCCACTCGCCATTGCGAGTTGGTGGTGAAGGATCTTTGATGCTTACTGGAATTGCTCGCCTTTGATGCTTGCTATGGCGAGTTGGAGGCGAGTGATCTCATTTTTCTGCCTTTTTGTACTTTTCTCCATTTTCTTCTCTTTGCTTGATGTCTTGAGTTCAAATCTTGCACAAATGGGTGAAGTAAGATAGATAAATCACTTATTTCTCGGCTTTTCCCTCAATAACTTGCAAAACAAGTAACAAAAGTGCCTAAAATATATCACTTAAAATACAACTTTCTAGCACTTATCAGGAGCTTAGAATTGATGATTTATGTGTCTTCTATCATTCCTATGTATCAAACTTGAATTATGCTGATGTAGCTTTAATTGTTAAGCTGAATAATGTTGATGTTGGATTATGTTGTGGAGGCTTTCATGCCAAAATTTACTTTGGAGGATTAAATGTGTTTAATTAAAGTTGAAAATATTTCCGCTGCATGTATAATGATGATTTTGAAGGATGTTTACTAAATAGACTTTATATTCTATTTAAGAAAATTTGAATTTGCAATGTAGCATGCCCGTTTGATGTTAAACTCTGATGTTATATTATTATTAATTGTATTATGGGAAACGGGGTGTTACAGAACCTACCTGATTTCCTTTTCTTTGGATCTTAGTTAGGGCTCTGATTAGGGTGTCGGGCTTCTGTTTTATTTTTATCTTGCTGAGACTTGTTGCTCATTTACGATGAGATAGTAGATTTTATTGGTGTTGTATTTTGAGATTTTGAGATATGGTTGTTGAGATAATTCCGTATGATGATTTTCCACTGCAATTTTTATGAAAACTATTTATGCATGTTTTGTGAAAATGAAGACGTCACATCTAAACTTAATTATTTATTTGCATAATTTATTGTTTGAGGGGTTTAGGGTATCACAGGTTCCATATCCAATTCAACCCCCTCTACAAAATAACAAGAAAAAAATTAAGTTAGTACAGCATTAATTAATTAATTAATTAATTAAGCTTCCTATATAAATTAATAACAATTTTCTTACAATTCTCTCTTTTAGATATGGATCATCCATTATGCACAATGCCCATCCCGAGACCTCCAATTTTACTTTTGACAGATTTTGTTTGGCTTTTATCATTTAGCAATTGAACCCAATCACCATTATCCTTACCACTATGTACTCTCAACAAAAGCATATTTATTAAGCTAGAGATCCACTAATATTAAAGTTATTTTTAATGCTTTTTTTTTATCTAGTTCAAGCCACTTGTAAATTGTCTTCAAACAACATAACTATGATTAATATGTGCGTTAAGCTCCATCAAGGTAACAATAAGTATCCTATGATCAGTAAATAATACATAATTACATGAACTGAACAAAAAAAATATACCCTTGTTGTGACTTCAGGACTCAAAATCACATCGATAAACTTAGATGTGTGGGCATGTATCAATGGAAACAAATAACCAAGATAGTCACAAGCAACAACAACAGATAGCAACTAAGTGTCAAGCAAAATCACAATCAAATCAAAGAATAACAAGATAAAGAGAGTAGAGTATAGAAAACAATATACTAAGGATTTGTTCACCCAGTTCGGCCTAATAAGTTCTTTACATATGGAGGAGAGAGTTCTCTCCACCTCACTATCAATAAGTTCTTTACAAACATATATAGAAAAGAGTTACAAGTTTTAGCCTTAAATGCTAATCATGTTAACCCTAAATATATTTCCGTCCCAAAATTCATGTCAGTTTGAATTTCAAATTTTTCCTTTGAAAAAACAAGTGAAAAATTGATGGCGTTTACTAGGTATATGTTTTTTACCGTGATATCTGTTTTCAATGCCCAATTTCTCTCTCCTCTCCTCATCTCTCAAAATCGTTTCCTCTGTACTCTCTCTTCTTCCTCCACGATCTCTCTTTTCCTGAATCACTTCTTTTTCTCTTTCACTCCTCAAATAAATCACCCCATCTTTATAATCTCGACTCACTCACCAGACAAAGATAAAGAATCCATTTTCACTTTCCCTATTTGATTTTCATAGAAACCCTCAACCCTAACTATGATAGATTTGAACATGTGCATAATTCAATAACACCATCAACAATCGTCATCAATAACACCATCTTCGTTTGTTGAACATGTGCATAGTGTGTCATATTTTCATGCATTCATAATTGTGGGATATTTATATTCAGTTGAGGTGATTATGATATGTTGTTGGTGATGGTACCGCATGCATGTAGGAGTCATGTCTAGGCGCATTACATACATTTGATGAAATTGTTAAATGTGTCATATTTGATTATGTGTTTGGTGAACTTGGTGATTTATGTGTATTGGTGAGTTTGGTGAATTGTACACTTGGTGATATTTGGTGAATATGTGAAGGTGTGTACTTGATGATGTTCGTTGTTAATGGTGATACTTGTACATGGATGATTTTAATTTATGACATTTATCTCGGTGAAAATAATGAAGGGTGATTTACATGAATGTGATTTTATGAATCTTTTGGTGACGATGACTTTCTTGCTTATACTTTGAAATGATGAATTGTTTCTGTTGAGTTGATTAGGCTAAATGAGGAATGAGGTGAGTGATCATTTCATTGATTGATGTTGATAAATGATGACCTTATGTCAATGACTTGATTAGAGATCGAATATGCTTGCTATGCCATGTTAGAATTGTGATAGCATGATGTGTATGGATTGGCGGACAATATTCGTGTGATGTTAATATTCTAAGAGGGATGGTTATGTATATGTGTCATGCATGAAATCCTTGAATGTTTATAATTGTTTATGCTTGAATATGATTAATGTGAAGTTAACCCCCAGTGGTCTGTGGTGGACCGCCTACCTATTTGTATGAATGGTAGACGACATGCAGGATTGATCTTTTAGCGTGCTTGGTGAGTTGCTTGATGATAGCGGGAGCTTCCTATGTTTACCTGTTTAGAGTCTTAGATTAGGATCTGATTAGGATGTTAGTCTTTATGATTGCATTGAGTATGTTGTTGAGATTTTACCCATATGTCGGGATTTGTAGATTTTATTTGGTGCCGTATGTATGAGTTTATGACATGTATATTTTGGAGATGTATGTTTAATATCCGCTATGACGTTTTGTGGAGCTATATGTATGCATGTTGTTTTGAGATATGTTGGAGACGTAACGTCTATTTCTTGAATATTTGTATTATTCGCGTGTTTTATCGCTTTAATAGAAGTAGGGCGTTACAGTCTCTAGTATGGAAGAAGTGGAAATTAACAAGATTAAGGAAAAGAGCCAGTTATACATCTCAGATTCTCCTTTCTATTTGGATGCTTCTTCAATAATCATTGCAAATGTTCACGAAGATCTTAATCTGGATTGGTTAACAAAGCTGACAGTTCACACTGATGCTCGAATTCTTGCCAAGCTGCAATGTGATTCTTAACAAGAGCAAAGGATTAAGAAGCTAGAGAAGGAACTATTTGAACAGAAGCTGATGTATGAAGAACTCAAGAGGAACATGGCTATTCACAAAGAAGAATTTCTAGCAAGAGAAGAAGCTCGAGCTAAGGGTTACAATGAGCTTAAGGAAGCTATGCAGAAGCAATCAGAGACTATGATAAATTTGATGAGTGAAATGATGGAGATGATGAAGAAACAAGCCAAACAATATATTGCACACCATTTATCTTCTTGTTTTTATCATTTATGTTGAATCATGTTTTAGCTTTTGATAATTGCTTCTACTTTGTGTTGTGTTGATACATTCTAATGCTTCTGATAATATTTGTTTGCTCTGATTACTATGACATTTTACTAGAATTATCTCATAATATTTTTCTCACTTATCTTATTTTGTCTTTATTTTATACTTTTTGTTGATGACAAAAGGGGGCGTAGATATAGTATTAAAGGCCTTAAGCCCCACTAATTTTAATTTTAATTTAAAATTGAATTAAGAGAACCTGATTCTTATCTCTTAGTCTTTAATTTCATGTGAGATTATTTTGATTGTTTTTACAATTTTAAACTGAATTTAATTAACTTGTATAGAACTTAGAGGGAGCTTACAAACCTCAGACCCTAAAAGTCAACTTGTTAATTAAATTAACAACAATTGAACATTTTAATACTGGTGTTTGTCATCATCAAAATGGGAAGATTGTTGGAACAAAATGAGTTTAACATTACCCTTTTAGTTTTGATGATAACAAGGTATTAAAAATGTCAATTGAATATGATAATATTTGTTCAAGTGTGCAGGACCATAGACAAAAATTTAAGTGTCTCTAAACCAAGTATAGGTTCTGGAAGAACAAATGAGAGCTATTGAATCTACAAAAAGCAAGCTTGTGTTGCAAGAAAGCATGTGAAGACTGAAGAAAAGAGGTTCTGAAGATCATCAGAAGTTGACGTCATTAGAAGCAATCTTATCAAAAGCTGTCAACCAGAAGCTTACGTCATCAGAAGCTGAAGATCATCAGAAGCTGAAGACTGGAAGTTGTGACTACGCTGGTAATTCTCTATACAAGGAATGAATTTGAAATTGTTCCCTCTTAGGACAATAACCAAATCAAGCAACAAATCATTGGTGTTTTGATCAAGCTTCAACAATGTCTCTTTCACACCTCTATTAAAGGAATGAAGACATGAAGATTTCCAAGAGATTCACAAAAATTTTATAAGTGTCAAACCTCTGCTAAAATTGTGGAAGGAACCATTATAAATTCATTTGTGTCTTTCTTCTTTCTCTCTCTTTTTACTTATCCGCTGCATTTAGACTCTGAACATCTATCAGCTTCTAATCAATGACTTTAGTTTTAGGAGAAGAAAAAGAAACCACAATTCAACCCCCCTTCTTGACCATTCAGAAGTTGTTTTAATTTGTATGAAGTTGACATTGAAAAGTTTGTTGATTGCAAGTATTTTGTGTCTCTATTATTTTTATTTTAGATATAGTAATATTATGTGACCCGTGCGGTTAAGCTAAATATAATCCTTCGATTATTGAAACATTCATTGAGTATTAAGTATTTTCAAATTTACATTATAACTAATCAACCAAAAGAAAATACATTATGAAATGATTTTAGCTCATAAAACCAGTGTGGCGCACGGGTCAGCAATCTAGTTGTTTTCTAACTCTAGAATCTAACCTACAAAAGGAAACAAACCTTGGCAAGCCATATATATATATATATATATGAGATAGGATCCGTTGACACTAGGTGTCAACGGATTCATTGACACCAAATCTTAAACGTTCATTTCTCTGAATCTAAAGGTCCATAATTATTCATCAAAATCTTAATGTGCGCATTCAATATTTCATATCTCCTTTCCTAAAAATCATCTTCTTTCCTAAACGAGACTTGTCTTCTTCCTAGTGATACATCCTCTACCAGCACCATATTCTAGTTTTTTTTTTTTACATAATCACCATATTTTACTGTGTTTGTGTTCTTCCTCTCAATAGCATACAATTGCCGTTTTTAATTTTAATAATTGAATATCCCCTTCTTCAAAAATAATCTACTTACTATATTATAAAAGTAAGTCCCTAGGATTTTACCATTTTGCCCCTTGGAGGGGCATTTTAGTGATTTCCTATTGATGGGGTGTGGTTAATGCCACCTCATCATTTTTGGGTGCATTTCCCATTTTGCCCTTCACCATTTTTTTTAATTACTTTATAATTTTTATATTTTTAATAACTTTTATAATTTTTATTTTTTTAACTATTTTTCAATTTTTTCACCCAAATTCAGTTGCTTCTAAATTGTCGTTGTGGAAGAGTAAGGTATCGCTTGATCCAGCTTTTTTCCAACTTCTCTACATTTTTAAGGAGAAGTTAGGTCAAACACACTATCAATTATTTTCATTTCAATATTGTTTAATCATCACAACCTCACAAATATTTGTATTCACACTGTCATTTAATGATACCAAATACTATTATTTTCTTTCTTCAACCTCGCAAATATTTACACACACACATTAACGTTTAGAGTAATATTTTATGTCCGTATGTCTGTGTTTTTGTTACGCTAATGCATATAATTTTTTTTAGTGTTGCTTGGTTGAGTGCTACCTCACCGATTTTTTTTAACTATTTTCCAATTTTTATATTTTTAAATACTTTTAACTATTTTCCAATTTTTTCTCCCAAATTCAGTTGCTTCTACACTGCCATTGTGGGAGATTAAGATACCGTTTGACCCAGTTTTTTTTTTACTTCTCAACATTTTAAAAAGAAGTTAGATCAAACACAATATCAATTAAGTACTTACTAGAAAGGGAACATTTTTTAATGCATAAAATTGAATGGAATGAGCTTTGGCCAAAAGTTGTTGAATGCTACTTTAAAAAATTACTTCTCGACAATATATTTCACAAGCACCTCTTTTCAACTCACGCTGGGAACCTTTTCTTTTATTTTTTAATATTATATTTCAATATATTTTCTTTTCATTTAACTTTATTTTATTTTATTTTTTGAACAGTTCCATTTAATTTTATTATCTTTTTTTCAAAAGATTTTTATTATCTTTTTATCACTTATATATTTAATTTCAATATTGTTTAATTATCACAACCTCACAAATATTTTTATTCACGCTGTCATTTAATGATACCAAATATTTTTATTTCCTTTCTTCAACCTCGCGAATATATACACACACACACATTAACGTTTAAAGTAATATTTTATGTCCGTCTGTCTGTTTTTTGTTACGTTAATGCATATAATTCTTTTTAGAATTGCTTGGTTGAGTGCTACCTCACCGATTTTTATTAACTATTTTCCAATTTTCATATTTTTAAAAACTTCTAACTATTTTCCAATTCTTTTTTTTTAAACTATTTTCTAATTTTTTTCTCACAAATTCAGTTGCTTCTACACTGCCGTTGTGAGAGATTAAGATACCGTTTAACCCGTTTTTTTTTCCTTCAACTTCTCTACATTTTTAAGAAGAAGTTAGGCTAAGTACAATATCAATTAAGTACTTACTAAAAAATGTACTTTTTTAATGCATAAAATTGAATGGAATGAGCTTTTTGCCAAAAGTTGTTGAATGCTACTTCAAAAAACTATTTCTCGACAATTTATTTCACAATCATCTCTCTTCAATTCACGTTGGGAACCTTTTCTTTTATTTTCAAATATTATATTTCAATATGTTTTTTTCTTCCATTTAATTTTTTTTTAGCCGTTCCATTTTATTTTTTAAAGGAGGTTCCATTTAATTTTATTACCTTTTTTTCAAAGAAATTTTATTATCTTTTTATCACTTATATATTTAATTTAAATATCGTTTAATTATAACAACCTCACAAATATTTTTATTTACACTATCATTTAATGATACAGAATATTTTTATTTTCTTTCTTTCTTCAACCTCGCAAATATACAGACACACATATTAACGTTTAGAGTAATACTTTATGTGTGTCTGTTTTTTTGTTACGCTAATGCGTATAATTATTATAAAATTTTGATTTTAATTATAAGTAAAATTGTAGATGTCTTTTCTTCAAAAAAGGTATAGATGCCTAAAAAAATTATGCTTATGTTTACACACACATAAAAGGTATAGATGCCTAAAAAAATTATACTTATCTTTTATATATATATATATATATATATTGCACCTTTATATCGTAACAAACTATGCATATCTTTTTCTTATTCAAAAAAACTAAATATTGCTAAATAGAAAAGGTATTATTTTCTATTTTGTCAACATCAGATGATAGAATTTTGTATAAGTTTGATAATGACCCGAAAAATGTCTTCCCTTATGTAATGGGAATATAGTTGATGTAACACTATGGGAAAAAAATACTCCGTAGCTTTATCATTTACCATCTATTTACCTTGAGTTCCTTGCTTCCATTTTGTAGTCATGTAGTCAATGGAAACCCAAATATATGTAACAATTGGTCGGGTTCGAGGTTGCTCATCAACCTACATCATCCGGTTGTTGAGAAGTTTAAGACTTAGTAAGTTTGCATTATGATTTCACAATACAGTGTTAGAGTAACTTATTATTTCACAATCCGATTTGATTGTTTTTTGACCATGTTTCTTGAATTGTTGTCATGACTTTAACACTTCTCAAGCTCAGAGTCAAACTTCAGTTAAAACTTAAGTCAGAGTTCGACTTCTTCTCAACGTACTTCGTACAACGATTTTTCCAAACTGTCACATGTTAGGCCAATTGCTGAATTTATAAACTTAGTCAATGTCTGTTTTTTTTATGCACAAACATGCTTTGAGTTTTTTTACGCACAAATTAAAAATACATATTGCATTATTCTTTATTTCATGTGCATAATTTGTGTTAGGAAACATATTGCATCACTATTTGGAAAACAACTAAATTCAATCATAACCAGTTTGGATTGTATTATGAGAGTTGCACCAAATGTTCGAAGATATCAATGTCAAATGGTGCTGGCTATATATACACATGCGGAAGTGATGTTTAATTTCCATTTGTTTCAACAATGTTAATTGGTCAACGGGTTGCATATAATGTACATGCATGCATTTATCTAGACTTTATAGGAAGATAATAGGATGATAAATTAGAAGTCATGTTACATTTTCTTTAGCTTAAAATCAGTTATGCTACCTTTATTTTATAAATTATATGTAACTATATTCGCATACATCTTATCCATGTAAATATGCATTAGACTAATATTGTTGTTATTTTCCTGTTTAGCATTTCCCAAACGATGTGTCAAGAACAATTCTGAAAGTAAAGCGCAAAACAATCACTCTCATTGATGACCAGACACAGAGACAATATAATTGTCATCTCATTACCGCCGATAGAGAAATCTATGAAAATTACTTGGGTGGGCAGTGGTTCAATTTCTGCAGATAACGAGTGATGGAAGAAGGTGGTAAGCTCATCTTTGATCTCGAAAAGTCACAGAAGAACTTGCAAATTCGAGTTGTTCCAAAGTAGATCTTTGTTGTTGAACTATTTTAACTTCTACTATTTTGATGTATCGCTTTGGACTGTAGTCGTAAACTATCTTGACTTTGCAATCTCTTTTATAAACCTAACTATTATGTAACGTTAATCTGTACATTGTTAGTTCCTTCATTGGTTCCAATTAGTATCATGTTAATTGTAATGTTGTTTTCCTAATCTCTTGAGAAAAATAAAACATGCTATTTTCCTACGGTAAATCTTTACAATGTTTTGGTAAATGTTTTAGAAATGTACATATATATAACTTCTAATTAACACTGCAATTTGTTTTGTACCTAGCACTTCTCAAATGAGATATCAATGACATTTCTAAAAGGAACACGGAAAACAATCACACTCATCGACAAACAAGCTCAAAAAAGGTATAAGTGTCGCTTGATAACGGCAAAGAGAGCAAGTTACAAAAAATACTTAGGCAGTCAATGGTTCAAATTTTGCCGAGAACATATGTTAGAGGTAGGTGATAAGTTAATTTTTTTATGTAGAGAAGCCACCTAAAAATATGCACGTTCAATTCCTTTCCAAATAAAGATTTAGTGTTCATGATCCGCACTTTCAACATATCACCTTAACTTTAATCCTAGACTAGATTATCTTCACTCACTAATGCTACTTCTTTGCTTGATTTCATTTGATGTAAATATGGGTATTACAATAAAACTCTTTTTTATAATTTTGGATAATATGTAAATTCACACATCATTGATTCCTTTATTGGTTCCAATTTATTGGTTCCAATAGTTTTCATCCTAAATATTATGTCAATTCCTAATCTCATAAACTGATTATATGCTCTCTTAATCAGCTCATACATATTCTATGATGAATCACGATGTTCCGTCGTTTTAACATCTCTTCTTTCAAATATTTTTTTTATCGAATACGTCATTGAACCCGTGCGAAGCACGGATTCGTAACTAGTAATAATTGAAAATCCAATTCATTATAAGCATATACTATTTGTCCTAATTAGTTACACCACTGTTACCTTTCAAACCCAATATTCTTCATTGAAATTATCAAATGATGTCACCAAAAAACATTGAAATTATCAAATCATGTCCCCAAAATTATTTGTCCTAATTAGTTGGATTGGATCTGTGGAAAATTGAACGTTGAAATTATCAAATCATATCACCAAAATTATGATTATTCATAAACCGTAATTTAATAAAGTTTAATTGCTTCCAATCTCTAACTTACTAAACTTTATTGATCGATGAACACAAACCATATGAGAGAGAAAATAAAAGATTCATTCATGGGAGAATTGTGAAATACAGTACGCATATGGAAATTCAAAAGAGAGACATTGAGGTTCAGAATAAAAGAGAGAGATAATAAGGTGCATAAAATATATTTGGTGTAACATGCACTTTTGAGTGAATAATTATTAACCTCATGATTAAAACAAATTAATGGATGAGATTTGGTGTCAATGGATCTATATATATATATATTTGTGTGTATTATCAAGTAGTCTAGTGATTCGAATTTACTTTATACGATAAATAAGTTGAGTTTTCGAGGTTCGAACTCCGCCCTGAATATAATAATGCATTGTCATTGCTAACTGAGTTATTCTAATGGAGACAACAAATCATATATTTTAACTTAGAAAATAACGTTTTGAGTATCTTAAATTTATATTTTTATCTTGTGGAGGCCATAGCCTGCATTTTCTTACACATGCATCCGCCATTTCGTAGTTTAAAAAAATATATGTATCTGAAACTATACATGCATGAGCAGTGGCGTGTCCAAGTTCTTGAATCAGGGAGTGCGGATTATGACCTTTAATGAGTAATTATAAATATATACAGAATTGGTTATATAAGTTTTTAGTCATTAAAAATTCATTAGGTTCGTTTTTAGTTTCTCTTGAAAATAATTTTTTTTCTTTCAAATTTTTTGAAATTTGCAATCTTTTTAGTAAATAGACGAAGTGACAATTGTTATTAAAATCTCACATACAAGTGACAATTTCAACATTTTCGTCAGTTGAGTTAGAACTTTTGAACGAAATTTACCATTTTTATTATTTATTTTTTAAATATATCATTCGCGACAATATTTCGATGATAAAAAATGATTCTGTAAAAAAAAAAAAAGGATAAAATGTAAAAAGAGGGTAGTTAGTTCTAAGATAAAAGTAAAGCTTTATATTTCCAAGAAAATGTTTCTATTAAGAAATTTCTTAATCAATGCCCTTAATAATTTTGTTGATTCTTTAGTGATGAATAATTTTGTTCAATTGGAGATCACTCCTTTGCCCCCACTTCCAAAGTATTCTTGATGAACCTCTTCAACTTTTCAAATGTCCTAATTGACAACCATCGATTCATCTTGTTAATAGCGACTCTAATAAGTGTGCTAATTTTATTGCTTCGTTGGGTCATAAATAAGAGCTCTTTTTCTTTAGACTTAATTATATTTTTGGTACTTGCATTTTAACCAACTCATAAAATTGGTTATACCTCTTTTAAATTGAATAAAATCGTCCCTAAACTATATGTTTTTTTACAGTTTTAATCCTATCTCCCTATTTCCAACTCCATAAACACACATAAATGACAGTTTTAGTCCAACCACCTATGCTCAACCGTACAAAGAATCTACTTTGTTCAGCACATAAACTAAGAAAAACCCTAATTTCTAAGACATGTTTCAGGTATGTAACATGTCTCGGAAATTTGGTTCGTGTGCTGAATAAAGTATATTCCTTGTACCCACATGTTTTATTCTTTGTTTATTTCATGGTTAAACATAGGTGGTTGGACTAAAATTGTCATTTCTGTGCGTTTCTAGAGTTGGAAATAGGGAGATAAGACTAAAACTGCAAAAAACATATAGTTTAAAGACGATTTTGTTCGATTTAAAAAAGATAGGACCATTTTTGTGAGTTGGTCAAATTGGTACGACAAAAAGTGTAATTAATTCTTTTCTTTATCCATTTTATAGAACTCTTGCCCTCTTTTCTTTAATATTTACCTATTGTATGACTTCTTGTAATCTCTTGAGTTATCGTTAATTGGGTTCCTTTTTACCAAAAAAATAGGAACTAATTAGATTTCTCACGTGTCCTTTTCTCACTAGTTCTCCCATCATGTCTAGTATCAAGAAGAAACGAAAAAGAAACTCCAATAATGTTAATTTGATGTTAATGTTAAACATGTCTTCAACATCAATCGTACCCATTTTGTTTGAACATGATCACGGGCATAAGTAGCTCTACTATTTAAGAGAATAAAACAGATCATAACCAACGTACGGTTCACGTGCAAGCAAAAAATAAAAGAGATGCAACACTCTCCAAATTAGTCCTTGTCATCACAAACAAAAGGGCGGTTCTAGAGACCCACCATTTCACTATAATAACTTGCAAATTATAGCATGAGATTATATGTTTTTCGAGAAAAAAATTACGAAAAATAATCATTTTTAAGAGTTTTGCATCCGTTTATTACTGCTTTTTAAAAAATAAAATCAAAATATAAAATAATCTAAAAACAGCTTCAAATGAGAATCTGTTAAGAACATCTTCTTAAAAAATAGATTTTTTTAGAGGAGAGAGAAAATAGAGTTTAAAAGATTGAACTTATATTGTAACAAAAAATCCTTTTTATATAGTTGTATCTAAACAAATTAAATTATTTGTTTTAAAAAATAATTTTTATTGCGGTAAACAAACGCAAAATAGATTCTTATTTTTAATAAAATCTCTAAAAAATAATCTCTAAATTATTTATATAAAAATCACTTTTATTTTAATCCATATCAGACGGGCTCGAATATCTGCCTAATAATCAATGACATTCTCTAAAACAAAATATACACGACATCCCATGCATATTACTCTCCAACAAAAAATTCCCCATGCACATTAGTGAAAAATTACACTTTTATATAAAGATATATAGATCACAAACTTTTTTGTGGGCGACCTATCAAGCCGTGTCCTATGACAAATTCATTCAACACAAATTAAATTCTTTCACATAAATAGTCAATTTTCCTCCTGAAATTGTAGGTTTTGTTAATTATCCCTCTGAAATTAACGAAACTTCAATTACCTTCCTGAAATTGCATAACATTAATCAATTTACCCCCTCCGTCAAATTTTTCTGTTAACTGTTTACGGTTATGATCAAATACCCCCCTGAAATTTTGCACTTATGTGCAAAATGCCCCCTAAACTTAAATTTTTTCTTTTTTATTTTTATCCTTGACTCAAAAGATATTAAAGGCAAACAAATTAAAAATTATTGATCATATAAATCTGTATAAAATATATGTTTATGCAGCTGTTGGTCATATAAATCTTTATGGAATGTATGTTACTCTCATGTGTTTTAAATATATACATATATAAAAGACTTTTTTTTACACAAGTTGGTAATTATGTTAGAGTATGCAGTCATAAAGTACACAAGTCTTTGATAATTGTGTGTTCATAAAGAAAATTCATAGGTTAATATCTACAGAAGGAAGAAGAAACAAGGCTTGTTGATAAATATGAAATATGAATGAAAAGTCTGCACATGACAAAACCATGATTTCTTTGGCATATATTCATTCATTTTCTTGTGAATAGAATTTTTATGACAATAGGTACAATATACTACTTGAAGAACTAAATGTATGATTTTTGGTAAGAAAAAAAATCTAAATTTTTAAGTTTAGGGGGCATTTTGTACATAGGTGCAAAATTTCAGGGGGGGTATTTGATCATAACCGTAAACAGTTAACAGAAAAATTTGACGGAGGGGTAAATTGATTAACGTTATGCAATTTCAGGGGGGTAATTGAAGTTTTGTTAATTTCAGTGGGGTAATTCACGAAACTTACAATTTCAAGAGGGAAATTGACTATTTACTCAATTAAAAAGGTTGATCAATTTAGTTTGTACATGAACTCTCTTGTTGACTTTTATTTTATTTTTATCTGAGTACTTTTTGTGTAGGGTAGAAATCGGTTATGGACTAATATATTTTATTTTAATCTCTTTAAAAAATATATTTTTCTCCCTAAAAAATAAAATAAAATATATATATATATGTTTTGTTAGAAGATACCTTTTATGAAGGTGTCTTTTAGCAAGTTATCTATAGTTGTGTGTGCAAAATTGTGTTATGAAGGTATCTTTTATGTGTGTGCAAAGACACCTTCATAAAAATACGATTCTTTATGTCTTTTAGTATCAAATATTCTGTTAATCTATTTCTTTTTAAAAGGATGACTGTGTTAATCCATTGATTTTTTTAATATTTTTATAATACTTTTTTTTAAGAATATTTTTATATTACTTATTAGTCTAATTTAATACATCTTTCTATTCTCTTAACTATTTTGAACATAATTGATCATTAATAATCAATAATACTTTTTTTAGTGATAATATTCAATAATACTAATGTTTAATATATTGTATATTATAATAATCAATAATACTTATTTTATATTGTATATTATAAAATAATCAATACTTATTTTATAATATCAATGTTGATATAATTTATTTAAAAATGTCATTTGTAAAACCAAAAATCAATTCAAATTAAACATTAAATCAAGTTGAATGGTGTTTTTTAGAGTCATCCAAACGGAGTCGTGTTAAATTTATTTTTTTAGCATATATCCAAACCAAATTGCACCGTGAAAACAATTAAATCAAACTCCATCCGTCCTAAATTATAAGTTATTTTGAAAAAAAATATTTGTCCTAAACTATTAATCATTTTACAATATCAATGAAATATTAATGTTATTTTTTCTATTATACTCATAACTATTTATGACTCCCTTCTTTCAATTCTTTAATTTATTTTTTCTATAATATTTTTTAATGTCAATTTTTTAAAACAAAATTAATACATTTTTTAATATGTGTGAAATAGTCAAAACATATTATAATTTGAGACAGAAAGAATCATATTTTTCTAATGTAAATCAAGAAAATGGTGATTAAATTCATGATCAATTAAAAAATTTCCTGACTAGTGTTTTTTTGTTGTTATTGAGAGCCTGTCCTAGTGTATAAATGTTTCCCATTATATTTTAATAATATCTAGAGGCCCACTGAATCCAACAATTTCATTATCATATAACTATATGTGATTACTCTAGTTAGTTTTCTTCATCTAATCATCTTCATCTTTATGTTCACGTGTTAAAGTGTGTTCACTTTTTTTTTTTTTAAGGTAAAGTGTGTTCACTCTTCTTCATCAGTTTCATGCAAATATTGTTCATAACCGGTAAATGACTTGTGGATTCCTACGGATCGCGAAACATTGTAGCAATTATAAGAAAAAAAATTATATCTATGTTAATTTTTTTAAGAGGTTAAAATGAAATATATTACTCAATCAAAAGGTTCTTCCTAGCGCAAGGCGTATCCGAAAAGAATCAAAGTCGCAAACAAATTACAAATAGTTGAAAACAAAAATACAGCACTAACAAGAGAACAAAGAAAGTAATAGCATTAGTCTATGCCCAACATATTGAATGGACAAAGACACCAATGACGGGTTGAAAGAGAGATTAGGGATTCTCGCCTTCAACCACGAGAAAGAGAGTGACTTAATCTTGTCAGCTATCTGATATGTCGAGCAATGTTTATCATTGAATATCCTGTTATTTCTTTCCTTCCAAATTTCCCACGCAGTAGCAAACCAAATCAGATGCAAAATAGATTGGGGCACCATAGAGCAATTTCCACGAATAGAACAAAATTGATTGATATAATCCGCAGGCACACTTGGGAGAACCGAACAAACACCCAACCAACGATGAATAAAGTGCCAAACCTCTCCAAAAATGTTACAGTGTAAAAATAGATAAGAAGAAGATTCTATCAATCCACAACTGCCAATACATAATGTATCCTCTGAAGATATAACACGACGACGGTACAAGTTGTCCTTAGTTGGCAACCTATCACGTAACAACCGCCACGCAAACAGAACAACCTTCAAGGGGATATCCTTATGCCAAAGAACCTTTGTAGAAACCGTAGTGTCAATATGATGATGATGATGATGGTGAGTCAGGAACTTATAAGCACTCTGAACAGTGAAATCATTGCTCGATTCTAAGGTCCAAAGCCACATGTCCTCCTTATCAACCTGCAAATTCACATTTTGAAGTAATAAACAAAGTTCCCCCACCAGCTCCTCCTCCCACACAAACAGCCCCCTATTCCATTTCCAAGCGTCACCATCCTCCCCCCAACCTCACTGACACATATCAAACACATACGCCTCCTTAAATAACGAGAGATCAAACAATCTACTAAACCTCTCCCTAAAAGCCACTCCATCAGCCCAAACATCCGACCAAAAACTAGTTGACTTTCCATTTCCCACCGCACGACTGATATGATCATCGAACCAGTCTTCCCTATGCAAGCTGGTGATATCATGCCACCAAGGAGAGGCATGACGACTTCCATCTAATAATTGGTCGCCCTCCACACCATAGCGGGCCGACATCACCCTAAACCACAAACTATTCCTATCAACTAGCAACCTCCAACAACATTTTCCTAGTAATGCAAAATTAAACTCTCTAATTCTCCTTACCCCCAAACCACCAACCTCCTTACTCAAACAGACAGAATTCTAATCAACCCAAGATATTTTTTGTGGTCTTCACCCCCCACCCCCCTGCAAAAAAAAAAAAAAAAAAAATATAAAGTCAATAGAGGAAATGATACCTGGTGGAGCCTTAAAAAAGGAAAGAGCATAAACAGGCAGAGATGACAGGACATACTTCAGCAAAATCAGACGACACCAAAAGATAAATGTTTGGACTTCCAACCCGACAGTCTAGACTTAATGCGATCAATTATAGGCTCCTAAAACGACAGACACCTCACATTACCTCCAATAAGCATCCCCAAATACACAAAAGGAAGAGAACCAACCCTGCAATTCAACACCCTAGCTACCATTGATAACCATAACCCCACAACATTAACACTGACCAATAAACTTTTAGAAAAATTCACCTTCAACCCAGACATAGTTTCAAAAAGAAGAAGAGCAGCCCGCATACCCGTCACATTGGCCTAAGACTTCTCACCCACAATTAAAGTATCATCCGCAAATTGTAAGTGAGACATAACAATAGGTTCGTTGATACCAATCTGATAACCTGTATAAAAGTTATTGACAGATAGTGACTCCATCAAAACATGAAACCCCTCTGCCGCCAAAAGAAACAAGAAAGGGGAAAAAGGGTCGCCTTGTCTCAGCCCCCTCTCCATCGTAAATTCCTCTGTAACGCCCTCTTTGAATTATTTGTTTTATTTAATTGTTTAATTGAGTCTAGAATTTATTAAGAAGAGTTTAGAATATATTATATGATTATATGATTTATTAGGTAGCTTATTATATTATTTAATAGAATAAGATTTGAAAATAAAATAATATTGAGTTTAAGGGTTGTTATGAGATTTGAGAGAGTTTTGGGGAGAAAGAGAAATAAGATAAAAGAGAATAAAGAGTTATAAATAGGAGAAACCTAGTTTAGAAAAAAACATAACGTACGATCAATTTTGGAGAAAAGGGAGAAAAAGCCAAGAGAATGGAGAAAGACCTAGAAAGCGGCGATTTTGAGTTATAAGGTAAGGGTGAGACTAACATTCAATAATCTTGAGTCTATGATTCTGAAAATTGTATTTAACATGTTGTAGGTTTATTTTTTGAGAATTTGAGAATTAGGTTAAGAGTGACGATTGTGATGATTTTGAATGAAAGTGAAGTTGAATAATATAGGTTGTTTTTTCTGATTTTGCCACTGGAAAGCTAACTCAATTATCTACAACTTTCATGTTTACACTAAAGGCCAATTCAAAACAGAAACGTGTGAAAAAGACGCAAGAACATGAAATAGGAGATGCTGTCACTGTGCAGCTCTCGGGAAAAACCCATTTTTCACCCCAAAATCCCAATTTTAACTTCCCTATCCCCAAATTTGATTCCAAAACTTGTCTAACCATTTATATACATGATAAGACACTCAAAACCATATAAAACTTGACCCAAAACATTATTTTAGAAATTCACCAATTATCAACCAAATTCATCGGATTATCTACTCTTTCTACGATCAATTTTAGTTTCAAACCCTAATTCTACAACATCAAAACCTATTAACAACTGCAAGGTTAAACCCTTTTTCAGGATTACATACTTATGATTAAAGAAGGTTTGTCCCACCCTTACCTTAGATTGATCGACGAAGGACTCTACCGCTTTCTCTTCTCTGACTCTTCTCTTCTCTTGACTTCTCACTTTCTCCCTTTTCTCCCAAAAGCAGGTTTCACGTAATCCTCATTTTCTAATTCTAACTCTCCCCTTTATATAAATTCTTAACCTACTTATTTTCTCTTATTTCCAAATCGGCCCTCCAAGTCTCTATATTCTATTCTAATATATATCTATATATATATATATATATATATATATATATAATATAAAATATTTCTATAACAATTAACATATATTTTTACACCAAATAACATATATTTCTGCAACAAGTAACATATATTTCCACACCAAATAACATATATTTTTACACCAAATAACATATATTTCTACAACAAATAACATATATTTCTACAACGAATAACATAATATTTCTACATATATCTCTACAACAAATAACATATATTTCCACTTATTCCACTAAACTCTTCTAATTTCCAAAACAGCCCCCACAACTTAATCTTATTTTATTTTCAAATCTTATTCTATTAAATATTAAAATAAGTCACTTAATAAATCAACAAGACATCACAAAAATCATATAAATCACATAAGTCATAAAAATAAACTCTAAACTCAATTAAAATAAATAAATATTAAAATAGGGCGTTACATCTGACATCCTCCTCATCAAATAAACAGGCATCTTCACCTAAAGAGAATCCTCATTCGTCAATTATTTTGAAATCGAAAAGGACACCGTATAGTCGCGTCAGTATTAATCACTTACAAAGACACGGTAGACAATAAAACCCGCGCATAGTCCAAACGATCCTTATCCAAAGTAAAATTGAAATAAATAATATTCGAAGCATGTAAAGGCACACCATATATCCTTACCCACACACCTCTTTCGCGAATCAAACAATCTTTGTTCCACTTAACAGATGTTGAGAAAAAGTTATTGAAAAAATCTGGTGCTTCCACAAACATAACGCGGATATCCTCATCCTCGGGTGAACGAACTAGTACCTTGTCAGCACCCAAAGGAATAATGTCCAATTTTTGAAATCCAGCATAAAAAATACGTTGATGTACGACCAGTATGGCTTCCCCATTCAGCATAGTAACCACCACACCCTTCGACGCCCATTGTAACGCCCTAGTCGTTATTTTATTATTTTTAGAATTATTTAGAGTCTTTTGTGTGTTTTTAATTAATATATGTGATTTATGTGGTGTGTAGTATTTATTTATATAATTTATTTAATATAAATAGAATAATATGAGTAATTGAATTATTTAGGAGGTTGGGGAATAATTAGAAATTAATAGTAATAAGGGAGGTTTTAATGAAAAAGGGGGAGTTATAGTTTTTGGGAGTAAAAGGAAAGAATAAGGAAAAAGTCAGAAAACAGTTTTAACGTGAAAACAAGTCTGAGAGGAGAAAAGCTAAGGCAAGGAGAGAAGACTAAGAGAGAAGAACTTAGGAACGGATTTGCTGTGCTTTTTGTCTTTGCAATTCTAAGGTAAGGGTGGGATTATCTTTCAATGATTTTAATGTATAATTTCTGAAAATTAATCTAAAAGAATAGTTCTTGAAGATAAAATTGAGAATTAGGGTATGAGACTGATTTTGAAAGAAAGGTGTAAGAATCATGTTTAATATGTTGCAATTTGATATTCTGTATAATTTCTTAATCTATGATGTTGCTATGTTCTGAATGGGAATGAAATTAAGACTGGTTGAATGAATTGAGAAAAGTTGTGTATGATTGTTGGAATGGGTTGAATTGATGTTGTTAACACATATTTTGTGTTCCTTTCGATGTCTAATTGTGTATAGAACCTGTAAACAATTGCTGGAAAACGTTTTGGGTGATCAGGGGATTAAAATTGGGTTTTTGGAGTGAGGAGAAGTCTGAAATCGTAAGTTTTTACGTTGCCCAGATGAGTGGTCGCTTAAGCGAACATCCCATCGCTTAAGCGAGCGATCACGATCGCTGCCCAGATTTTGTTGAAGCCAGGTCGCTTAAGCGACCAGTGAGCGAGCTGTAAGCGAAGAACGCTTTTAGATACGACATTGTGTTCGCTCAAGCGAACCGTGAGCGAACTGTGAGCGAGCGAGGACCTCAACTTTCTGTGAGCCGGTCGCTTAAGCGAGCTACCCTTCGCTTAAGCGAACTGAGCCTTAGTCAGCCTTTTTCTGAACCTTGTTTCCTGCACTAGGGGACCCTTTTGAGTACTTCTAAGTGTTTGTTTTAGCTTGTATAACTCTTGTATAGGCATCAAATCCTACTTAAAACACGATGTTAATTGATTGGTTAATTTTATGAATTTTGGAGATGTTGTAGTACTTGGATCGAGTGAATGATCATGTTGCATTAAAGGGGTGGTGAGTCATAAAAGTACATATGCATTTGTTGTTGAGTTGTATGTAGATATACACAAGTGGAGTCAGTTGCATAAGCATAAAAACGGTGAGGACCTCGGTCCTGGAACGCCTTGTCGTTCAAAGCGATGGAACACTATGTTGTTCAAAGCGGTGTTAATGGGAGGACTCATGTCCTGATGAAAAGAATGCTTTAACCATTCTATAACGGTGAGGGCTCCGGCCCTGATATGGTACCACATGCATAGTTGCATTTGTTGAGGAGTCTTAGTGGAGTTGTCATGTCCTGCATGAGTCTTAGTGGTGAAGTCAAGTTGATGCATGAGTCGTTGTTTGCTGGTTTTACTACCATTGAATGTTGATGCTGTTAATGATGTTATACTTATATAACTGATAAATTATTATGATGATAGGGTGTTAGATTCATTGATGTTATTATATATTAATATTATTGTTTGAGAATCTCACCCCTTCTGCTTGAAAATGTTGCCCTTCCTATGGGTAACTTGCAGGTGATCCTGAGTAGTAGGTGGTGGCTCAAAGTGTCTAGGGCTCTGATACGTGGGATGGGATTTCATTGTTTAATTTCTTTCCTATGTATCAATTTTGAAATATTGTTGTTGTAGCCCTATGGATGATTTGGTTTTCTTTTGATGAGGCTTTAATGCCAAGAACAATTATTGGAGTTTAATTAAGTTGAAAAATATTCCGCTGCAAGCTTAATGACGATTTTGTGAAGAATGTTGAATTAAATAGATTTTTATATATTTTATTTAAGAAATTTTGATGACGTAGTGTGACATACCCGTTTGGGTTTTACTCTGATTGCTGAAATATTATTATTTAATTGATTTTGGGAAACGGGGTGTTACACCCATTGAGTATCAGTAACCTTAGTTCTATATTTACGGACATAAATTTGTTTCGCTTGCACCACCTGGCTACCATTCCCTCGACGATTCTCCACACCTTCCTCCTCCACCGGCACCCCAGCACTCTCACCAAACTTTATTTTTCCCCCTCTTTTTTTTTTATCTACTTCAACCTTAGTAACAACACCCTTGTTACCACAACCACCTACAACGACCCCCATAATTTTTTTTTGTCTCCCTCATTGTTGTTTTCTCCCTCACCATTTTTTCTCCTTCATTAAATTTAACTCCCTTAGCACGTTTCCCACCCTCAACACGCTTATTACCATAACGATCAAAACTAGACACCTTAGCCACCACTTTACAGTCACCAAACCAGACATTATTTACCGCTCCCAAGCATCTACACGGTCATACAAAACAGCACGTCTGTGCCCTCCTTCCTTGCGTGATTCATATGGAACATGGTGTTGCTTCCCTAAATCAGAATAGGACTCACCACGAATACCTTCAACATCATCGACTGCTGTCAAAATAGGTTGGATCCTTTCCTATGAACGCGACGGACGACGATGCCTGCTAACCCTAATATTTGCGTTTTTAGTAGTATTATTATGACTCTTAATCCTTTTCCTAGACAAAGACCGTCGTTGATTATAATGCAACTGTCCACCATCCGTCTTTGATCCTTCACCACGAGACCGATCATGACGCGAGAACTGAAGGATAACTCTACCGTCATGAGATAGAACATGTTCACAAAAACAATCTGAGTCCTCAGAATCATAAGCTCCCCAATCTGAACCAATCTTATCCCTAACCCTAGACTGCCCGTGCCGCCTTGAACCTCCACGCCGCTGCTCCTCCCAAAGCCTGTCTCCTTAGTCATCCACACGTTCCTGCGCTTTCCCTCTTCGCGGTCTCACGTCAGACCACTCTCCCATATCCCCCCGCCCCCATTTATTGGCACCCTAATTGGATCCCCCCTATAGTACCTTGCTTTCGGTGAAGGTGAATACCGTTGCGGTGGCCCAAGGTGGTTAGGCCGACCGTCCTCCCTACCACTTGACAACTTTCTCCCATCTCTAAAAAAAACTATATATCACATCTATGTTAATTTAATTATTTTTTTCTTTTAACCATGTTAGACACAACTCATTGCTTTTGGGTCAGGATAAGTGTAACACCCCGTTTTCCCAACATAAAAATTTCATAACAAATAATCAAAGTTTTCCACATAAACGGAATGCTACACTTCTTAAAAATCATAAATGGAATAAATAAAAATTTATCCTTCTTAAATCAATCAACATAAATATTCAAAACTTTGCAGCAGATTTAATTCAACAACATAAATAGTCTTGGCACGAAGGCCTCATCAAAACATCTCATAAAAACCCAATTAACAACTTAATCATATAAATTCATAATCAAATACGTAAGGAATAGAAAATAGCCACAAAAGTTCCCATCCCATTACGTATCAGAGCACCTAAAGACACAGTGAGAGATAGCCACTCACGACAGCAATCAACAGCTACTTATTCTCGATCACCTGCAAGTTACTCATACGAAGAGCAACATTTCCACGCAAAAGGGGTGAGATTTCACAAAACAATAATATTAAGCATATAATTCATCAATTATATTTAACAACATAGAAAAATCATAATCTCATCATAGATAATAATATAATCATATAACACTTAATTAACAGCTCATGTATAGAATCACAACTTAACATATTGACAACTTAACAACTTGACTCGACAATGCGACATCAACTTGACTATGCAACTTACACCTCTTAATCATGCATGTGGTACCAATCCAGGGCATCAAGCCCTCAACTTAATTGAGCTAAAGCTCCAGGGCATCAAGCCCCCAACGTGTTGAGCAAAGGCTCCAGGGCATCAACCCCCCAACAATGAATGAGTATGCATGGACTCAACAACTTACATCTTAGAAACATCGACCTCTTATATAAATCCAATAATTTGGAACAACATCTTTCAACTTAGACCGACTCATTGTTTACACTGATTTTTGGTAAACAATCGCTGGTTTCAATGATGTTTACTTGCAAGATCAACCAGTAAATCTTAGGAGCATATTGTGTTTTTGTTGTTTGAAAATAAGAGTAATACTTGTTCGTAAAGTATTTTCGATAACGTAAAGACAAGAATAAAAATGTAAAGGAATCGAATTCAATCCGTGTTGAATTCAATCGAAGTTCTGTAAATAACAATAATGAAAAGAAGTACTTTGAAAAGACTTGGTAAAACAAGACTTAAATTGCAAAAGTGTTTAAAAGATTGTATTGAATTTGTAAAGACTTAATGAAAGTTGGTACACATATTCATACTTTGCAACTTGTAACTCGTTTGTCGCTTCCATACGGACAGTATTGAGTGTAAGTGTTTAGTATGATTGAGTTGTGACCCTTTTTTCCTAAGAAAAACTACTATTTATACAGATAGTCCTGTAACTACCTAATCACATCCTTTCGATTCAAAATCGAAACTAGCCGTTCACAAAACTAGCCGTTTGCTAACTGCTTGGTCTTATCCGCAAGACCTGAAGAGCGCGTCGACAACTTCTTTCATCCGTCGAACTAGAAACAACGTCTTCGATTCCTGCTGAAGCACATTTGTATTTTTCAATGGATTTCTTTCTCAAAGTTTCGCCCCATCTTTCGGTCAAACCCTTGACTGCATTAAATGCTCATATTCTCACAAATATTGGCTAACAAATTGCCCCCCATAAACGTTATGTTCGAACTTTCTCTCTCGATTTTAGGAGAAACTTGACGTTTCTGAAAAATTCTGATGAAGTGCATTTCCTCAGCATGACATCATTCTTTTGACAACGGGATATTTCAAAAGGTGCAGAACCGTCTTCATAAAGACTTAGTGGGCCATACCGTCATTGGGAACCATCAAAAACAACTGTTCCATGCGATGATTGACATCTGTTCAGTATCAAAAGCTATATATGACCCTGAGTCATACTTTTACTTTTACTTCGTTTCTCTTTAGTTATTTTTACTCTTTTCACCATCCCCTTCTTCTACCTTACGATTTCAAAATACTGTTCATTATTCAACAAAACAAAATTTTGAAATCTTCATGGCGCGCGTAGAAGGTTCTTCTTCTCAACCAACAAAACAACATGAACCAAATGTCAATCTCCCCATAAATACTCAGTTTATGGAAGAACCAGACGTCAGGGAAGCTGAAGACAAAATATGGAAATCCCAGGTAATCATCTCATGCCCAAACTCATCGCATGCATACCTAGGGCCTTTGCCGGACGACTCCGACGATCAGAAAAAACTAGACGCTGTTTTTCCTTGTAACGAGGCACAACTGCCTCTTATTTTCTCAAAAGGTCCACATGACCTAAGTTTTTTGAAATCTAAATTTAGGACTGAACCTAAGATAGAAAACAATGAGAAATACCTTGACTGGCTGGATAAAGTGGAGAAAATCAAAGGTCCATTTTGGAGAGAAATGGGTATTTTCGATCTCATTCAGTTATCCCGTCAGGGACCAAAATATCATAATGAAATGATAATTGCTGCTCTTCACTTTTGGAACCCTTCAACCAATAGCCTTCACCTGAAATGTGGGATGCTGACTCCTACTTTGCTAGACGTTGCTGGTCTAGTCGGTCTGAAACCCATAGGCCAAATTTTCGACCCTGATACCCATTCTTCAGAGATATCTTTCGATTTCTCGAGACCTGCCTATGGTAACTTCATCATTGATCATCATGACACTTCTAGTACCACAGTGTCTGATCAGGAGCATATCGCCTTCTTGACTTATTGGCTATCCATGTATATTTTCTGCTCAAGATCGATTCAAATTCCCAAGAAATTTACCACTTTAGCTATCCAGTTGCATGAAGGGAGGGATATATGCCTAAGCAAGCTTGTCTTAGGATCTCTATACGAGAGTTTGAACCATGCAGTATCCAGTATAAAAGATTTCCAACCTGGTAGCAGTCTCATTATTCCTGGCCCTATCTGGTTATTCCAACTGTGGCTTCTGGCCACTTTCAGAACAAAGTTGGCAGTTCATCTGCCCCCTACTCTTTCGAAAGCTTATGATAATAGGTCAATCGAAGGTCTAGGTCTGGCCATGCTTCAGTACGGAAATAGGAGTTCTCCTGATTTGTTTGCAGTGGCTTACAACGCCTTCTTAGGCTGCACGTCTTTCACACCTTCGATGGCTCCCTTTACCACTAGATCTCATGGGCCTTCATGGTTTACGGCAAGATTCCCATCGGATTCTAGTGAAGAAGAAGTAGATATAAATGCCATCTGGGAAGCTTACCTTACTCCCACCTTTTTGTCCAGTCGAGTAACTGCTGGAAGCCCATACGGTGTGTACGGCTATCAACCCAACCATGTGGCTAGGCAGTTTGGCTTAATTCAAATCAAGCCAAGATCACTATACAAGTGCCTCGATGATTTGAGGCAACCTCTCATAGAGCATGTCTGGAGGTCTATTCTGCGTCGGGCTCAACGGCAAAAGCTGGTTTTCGAACCCAAACCATTTACTTCATCTTATGCATGCACGAAAGTGTTCTATCGATGGTGGCAGTGCTATTTCAAGCACCAATCCGATCGTGTGGATCCTGATTCTCTACTTCCTGAACTGATCCTTGCTTTTCACACTGTGCAGAATAAATCGAAGAAACACAAAGGTACGCATATTCGAGAAATTCAAGCTTTTCAAAATTTCTTTCAAACTGTATATGATCCTCTCCATCTAAAGAGGACAGTTCACTATGCGGCCAAAACTTTAAAGGATAAGATTCACGACAAAATTCCTTCGATGTCTTTTCCACCCTTTACCCCTAGTAAATATCTTTTTGCACTTCATTTTAAAACGAAGTTTCCTGTTTTGCCAACTAGTCCGTTGGCCTTGGCCTTTAGGCCACCCTATCCCAAATGGTTATTTTGTGATAGTTTAATGGGAATGAAACAAAGATTTATAAAGAGGAAAAAAGACAGAGTAACTGCGACCAAGCACAACCTATATACATATAGATGGCATATACACTTAAATGATCCTTATATTCGAATTTTGTCCGAAATGGGATCAGGTAATGAACCTTTTCGATTTTCCTTTTGTAGAAAAACATCCAAATTTTGAGTCTATTGCATTTGAATAAGAGAGGATACTCATCTGTTTTGTGTTTATGGCTAGCAGCAATTCCTTTGGCTTCAGGAGATGTAGAATATCCGGAAGAAGACGACTCTCGAAGGACATCTAGATCGAAGTCTGACAAGACTGCTCACAAGAAGAAATCTTCGAAGACGGACAAGAGGAAGAAGTCCGAAAAATCTTCTAAAGGAAAACAAACCCAGACTGTCGAAGATGAGGTAAGTCATTCCTTGAATGACTTCAAACCATACTCTCTGCAGGAAGTCTTTTAAACTTAAACTTCCTTGCAGGTTGAAATTCCTCCTGCTGCTATCGAAAGAGCCGCTGTCTCTGAGCCCATTCAGCCAAAAGAGAGTCGTAGAAAGAGGAAGCATGATTCTCCCGCCTTCGAGACAGTTGTAATGGAAGAAACTTTGGGTCAGCCTAGCCCAAAAAAGACGAAAACCCACAAGGATTCAAATCCTAACAGTGCTCATTCTTGCGTTGGTGACAACGCTTCAAAGGTATTTTTTTTTTATAAAGACCTCTTTGTTTATTTATTTTAAACCATGGGTCCCGAAACATGCCTTTCACAATGATGTTTATTTCGCAGGCCATGCAAGTCGATATTCCCCAACATGCTCAAGTTGGTCAAGCCGAAGCTTCGCCTATTGTTGAAGAGGATGAAGGTGTCGAGACCAGCGTTCTTACACCTGATTTGGAGATCATTTCTCCTAATCATATGGTGGTAGATTCGAGTGATCATCAAGGTGAAGGGCCGGAGGAAGGTAGTGACATGGGAGTAGATCTCGATGCTGATCAATTTATTGTTACTCCCAGGGAAGATCCTATTGCTGAAAACCCTCCGCTCACTCATTACAATGCTGAGCCATCTCAACATGATCCAACTTCGGTCCCAACAAACCTAAGTCAACTTGAGGAGTCTAACCCCTTGGATGCTTTCGATCTTCTGGCCAGTGACATTCTCATGTCTAGGAGCACCGGAAAATCCTCCAATGTGTCGACTGGGGATCCTTCTCAAACTTCGACCGAAAATCTTTTCGCTGAATTCCGAAGCAAAGTGTTGAGGGTTGATTTATTTGAAATCATAGAGCAAGATGAGAACGCTATTCTCGAAATACAAGGATTATTTCACAAACTCATAGCTCTTCCCTCGGGTCTCAAGTTCCAACAGTTTTTTGAAGCTTTAGATCCTCTATTGGATAGCATAAAGCAAGGGTGCCTTCACAGAAAAGATGGTAAGTCCAAGCTAGAGGAACAGACTTCTCGATATGATCAGCTGTTGGATGAGATTGCTGCCTTCAAATCCAAACTGGAAGCCTTTCGACAGGAAACTCCTCTTATTCAATCCCAAGTAGCGGATATTGATTTGTCGATTGCTCAATATAAAGCCAAAATCGAACAGTTGGAGGGCCACAAAGCCCAATTTTTTGCAAAAGAGGGTATGATGAAGTCTGAGGCCCAAATTGCCATAAAAAAGATTAAAGAATCGAAGTCTTCTCAGCAAGAAATAGCGCTTCTCACTGCCCAGGGTAAAGCTCTTGAAGATAAACTCGATGGCTTAAAACAACAACTGTATCAACTTACTTCTGGTTTCCAAATGTAATCATCTTGTATCGAACCCATCATGGGAGTTTGATTTTTTTGTTTTTTCCATTGTACTCGTATTAATTTTGTAACAGTCTAGCAACCGTTTTTAAACTTAGAGTAATATTTATTGAGAAATTATCTTTATTTTCCTAATTTCTCTTTGTGTTGGAACAAATCTCAAGATGGTCATCATGATGAGGAACCGAAAAGTCTTTTCATAATTTTAGTTAGGATTAATTCACCTAGGGAACCGTAAATCTTCCAAAAATCTAATTATGAGATTCTTTTTAGGGAAGATAAAACATAAAGTTTTTTACAACTTCCTTCCCACGATTTGGCAATCACGTCGTCCATCTGATGCCACGCGTCCTTTGATGATCCATGATGATCAAGAAAATGAACCGTCATTTTCAAAAAGGAAAAACTACTTTCAACTTCCCACTCTTCTTATAAATAGCGTTTTTGTCTCTTCATTCCTCACTTATCTTTCTTTGTGCTTTATCAAACACTTTTCCATAAACAAAACTTTCTTCATGGATTACATAAATTGTCTAAGTGATGATCTGATCATAGACATTGCTACTAGAGTGGCTAAGGAAAGCACGATTGATCTTTTTTGCTTTCAAAGACAAAACAAAAAGATCGCTGCTCTCTGCAGAGACCGTAAGGTCTCAAGAGCTTTTGGTGGAGATTGTATCAGGCTGCTTACCGATTTGAAGCCTTCTCATCCTAAGTTGGATTTCCAACTTCGTTTGTGGGAGCATGGACATCACATGTTCTGCATTTTGAGGTGTACCCAGTTCATGCTGGACCCTGAGCCCTGCATCCCTACCATCTAAGGTTTGCTGAAGAATGCCATGGATGCTGGCTCTGTGACCGCTCTGTACTTCGACGTACTGCTGAGGGCGCTTGACGGTATCACACCTGATGCCGCTACACTTTTTCATGATTTCTGGTCTCTTTTGGAGACACGAAACGTCGCGCGCTATCGCAGAGACATAACGGGTGTGGACACCCGTTTCCGCTTCGTTTCAGGCTGGTATAAAAGATTACTGCCTCCTCGGTTGATTTGTCGTCGATTCTGCAACAACTGGCACAACTGTCGCGGGGATGGATTGAGACGCAACTATCGAGGCTATCACCCTGCTGAGGATGAGCAATATGATCTCCAACGCTTCTGCCTTAGGTGTCGTCTGGACAGCGATATTCGATGGTTCCTCGATCTCTTTGGCTTTGGCCAACTTATGTAGGGATCTCCATCGAAGAATCATTTTCTGTTTGTAGCATTTCTTTTGTAACGGTTTACTTCGCGCTCTTTTTAGAGCCTATTTTTAAATTATGTGTAAACCGCCCATTAGCTGGCTTCATGAAATGCTATATTTGAGTCTATCTTTTCGAATTACTCTTGTATGATTCTAATTTCCTGCAACGTTGGTTTATACTTTTTCAAGTACTTTCCATTTATTCGTAAAATCCTTCGATCGTCGTTCAATTCCTCGATCTCATAAGCATTATTCGAAAAGACCCTTAATATTTGCCATGGTCCTTCCCATCCGGGTGACCATTTTCCCAAAGCTCTATCTTTTTTGTCCATTGGTAAGATCACTTTCCATACCAAATCACCTTGGGCAAAAAACTTTGATTTTACCTTTTTATTATATGCTTTTGCTACCTTTTCTTTTTGTCTCGCAAGGACTTCTAATGCTGTTAATCTTTCTTCATCGAGATCAGTCAATTCGTCTATGAACATGTCCCAATAATGATTAACTGGTATTTCGCATTGCCTTTGAATTCTGACTGATTGCAACAGAATTTCTACTGGTAGTACAGCATCATGACCAAATGTTAACCTAAAAGGTGTAGTGTAACACCCCGTTTTCCCAATATACAAATTTCTTAAACAATTATCAGAGTAAAAACCATAAACGGGATATCACATAGAAACGTAATCCAAAAACAGTTAAATAATAATTTAACCTTCACAAAATATCTTTAACATAGCAGCGGAATATTAATTCGAAAATCATAAATTAACTTGGCACGTAGGCCCCATCAAAATAGTTCATAATCCATAACATAATAAAAATAATATATTTTCCACGTAAAAGAATGAAGCATGTATAACATTAAACCCCATCCCGTTAGGTATCAGAGCGACCTAGACGACACAGTGAAGGCAAGGCCACTCACGACGGCAACTGCACACTAAGCACGATCACCTGCAAGTTATCCATACGAAGGGCAACATTTTCAAGCAGAAGGGGTGAGATTTCATAACAAAATAATGCTAATCAAAGTAATTCGAATCATAAATTAACATTAACATCATAATCATTCTTGGATAACTTTTGCATATTCAAATAACAAGTATCACATATTCATATATTCAACCGTCATCAACAACATAGCATTTATGGACATGACAATGTGACAATGCTCTTAGACTCCTTATATGCATGTGGTACCAATCGTCATCATAAGTATTAATATACTTTAATCGTGCGGAGGACAAAGCTCCTATAAAACGTGCGGAGGACAAAGCTCCTAATATTCGTGGTGAGGACTAAGCTCAATGATATGCTATGCATGGACACATATGAACAAAACATCGTAATCACTTATCAATATGCATCCAATAACTTGGAGCTAAACTTCATCATATAATTATGCACTTAGTTAAATAACGGAAGCAGCATAAACAGGTCACATAACAAGATGATATCATTATATCAATAGCACATAAATTGTATCATTATCAACTCTTCATATCTTGCATAAATATACATTACATTAACTCATGTTCAATCAATATTATCATGACTTAGACTACTCTACGGACTGCATTTAACAACATCACTAGGTCTCATTACCAATTAGGGGTTCACTCTTGATCAACAAGTGCGACACTGATCGCACAAACACACAAACAAGTTCATCCTAGTTGTACTCGCGAGGCGAGAGTACTTACTCGCCATGGCGAGTACCACTCAACTCCCAAACTAAGGTTGTTCTGGGTTCCCTCTGATCCTACATTCATTCCTAATCAATACTAGGTATGTTCTGGTACTCAAAGGCATACAAAATTCAACTAAAAAGGTCGAAACACGAAATCTGACATGCACTCTGCCTAAGCTCGCTATGGCGAGTAAGATCGCTCGCTATGGCGAGCTGCATTGCACAACTCGCGAGGCGAGGAAACAGGGTTCGCGAGGCGAGCGATGAATGTTCATCACTCGCGAGGCGAGATTCATAGCTCGCCGTGGCGAGCGATGAATGTCGCTACGGCCAGACTTCCTAAATTCACAAAAACTCGACATTTCACATGGTTCTAAGCTTATTTTTGATTCCAAAGTTCGTCCTAAACATTATCTAAGGTCTAGGAACACTTTCTACAACAATTAAACCAATTCTCACCGTTTGATCATCAATTCTAAGGTTTTGACCTAGTTTTCGTTTTCTCCAATTCACTCCTAATTCTTGTTAACTAATCATCAGAATCACATTCAATTAACAATACTGAGTTATTAGTCTCACCCTTACCTGGTTATGAAGAAATCGCAGCCCTCTCTATGCTCTTCTCCCTTCTAAGCTTTTCTCCCTTTTTCAAAAGTTTTCACGTACAATGAGTTTCTAAAATATTAGGTCTTCTCCTATTTATACCTCTTTCTAATAACTTCTCTTATCTCACTTTCTCCCCCAAAACTATCTAAAATATCAAAACAGCCCTCAACTAAATATTTTATATTATTTTCAAATCTTTATTTTATTTAACAATAAAATAATTCCCATATCATAATCAAATCCTCCAAAACTCATAACTTAACACGTCATCGATCAAATCACTAAATTCACCACAAATCATCAAAACATATCAAAATCATGCATATATTATATAATTATAATATAATTGCCTAAACTCGGTTAAATAAACGATTAAACGAAAGTGGGCGTTACAACTCTCCCCCACTTAAAAGATTTTCGTCCTCGAAAATTTACCTCAAGCAAACAACTCTGGATAAGACTCCAGCATCTTACTCTCAAGCTCCCACGTCAAGCTTTCACCAGTCGCTCCCGACCAAACGACTCTCACGAGAGGTATCTCCTTGCCTCTCAACGTCTTCACTTTACGATCATCAATCCTTACCGGTAAAGTCTCTACCGTAAGGTTGTCTCTAACTTGCACATCATCACTTTGGATCACATGAGATGGATCCGGAACATACTTTCGAAGTTGCGACACATGGAAAACGTTGTGCAAATTCGCAAGATGCGGTGGTAAACCCACTCGGTAAGCCACCGTTCCAACTCTTTCCAGTATCTGATACGGACCAATGAACTTCGGGGTCAACTTCTTTGACTTCAAAGCACGTCCTACACCAGTCATAGGAGTGACTCTCAAAAACACGTGGTCTCCTTCCTGAAATTCAAGATCTTTTCTACGCTTATCGTGATAACTCTTTTGTCGACTCTGCGACGCTTTCATTTTCTCTTGGATCATCTGAACTTTCTCAGTAGTTTGCTGAACAATTTCTGGTCCTAAGACCACTCTTTCTCCTTATTCAAACCAACACAACGGAGTTCTGCATCTCCGACCATACAAGGCCTCGAACGGTGCCATTCCAATACTAGAATGATAACTATTATTATAAGTGAACTCGATCAACGGAAGATGACTATCCCAAGTTCCTCCTTGCTCAAGAACACAAATTCTCAATAAATCCTCTAGCGACTGAATTGTCCTCTCCGACTGACCATCTGTCTGTGGATGATACGCCGAACTCAATCTCAACTTCGAACCCAAGGCCTCTTGCAAACTTTTCCAAAATCTAGAAGTAAATCTTGGATCTCTATCTGACACGATGCTCGAAGGAACACCATGCAACTTCACAATCTCCTTGATAAAAATCTCTGCCAACTGGGCAACGGGAAAACTAATATTAATAGGTAGAAAATGAGTTGACTTCGTCAACCTATCAACAATAACCCAAATTGCGTCGTTCCCTCTAAGAGTATTCGGCAAACTCGTCACAAAATCCATCGATATACTATCCCATTTCCATTCTGGCACGTCTAAAGGTACCATCATTCCAGCAGGTTTCTGATGCTCAACTTTCGACTTCTGACAAACTAAACAGGAATACACAAACTGTGCCACATCTCGTTTCAAACCAGACCACAAGAAAATCTTCTTTAAATCATGATACATCTTCGTAGCTCCCGGATGAATACTCAAGCTACTTCTATGACTCTCTTCAAGAATCATCTTCTTAATCTCTTCATTGCCTGGGATACAAATTCTTCCTCGGAATCTCAACACACCTAGATCATCGATTTTAAAATCACCGTCTTCAGTCTGATCTCTAGCAACCAACAAGTCCACACACTTTACATCAACTTTCTGTGCTTCCTTGATACTTTTCAGAAATTCACTATCAATCTTCAGCATACCCAATTTCACACTCTGAGGTGACCATTCGCAAACCAAACTCATATCTCTAAACTGTTCAAGCAATTCGAACTCTCTGACCATCATGGCGGACATATGCAATGTCTTCCTACTCAAGGCATCTGCAACAACATTAGCTTTACCTGGATGATAATTCAAACCAAAGTCATAATCTTTCAACAATTCAAGCCATCTTCGCTGTCTCATATTCAATTCCTTCTGATCGAACAAATACTTCAAGCTCTTGTGATCACTAAACACCTCAAATCTCGAACCATACAAGTAATGTCTCCATATCTTCAATACAAAGACTACAGCCGCCAACTCGAGATCATGCGTAGGATAATTCTTCTCATGAATTCTCAACTGTCTTGAAGCATAAGCTACCACTTTACCTTCTTGCATAAGTACACCTCCTAAACCCAACTTGGACGCATCACAATATACCACAAAAGGTTCATCTGACTTCGGCAAAATTAACACTGGAGCAGTCGTCAAACGCTTCTTCAATTCACCGAAACTTTTCTCACAATGGACGTCCCACACAAAAGTTTTACCTTTACAAGTCAACTGTGTTAGCGGAAGAGCTAACTTAGAAAATCCTTCAATAAACCTTCTATAGTAACCAGCTAAACCCAAGAAACTTCTAATCTCTGTAACGGACTTTGGAGTCTCCCACTGTGATACCGCTTCAACTTTAGACGGATCCACTGCAATACCATCACCAGAAATAACATGGCCTAGAAAACTCACTTCTTTCAACCAGAATTCACACTTAGACAATTTGGCATAAAGTTTCTTCTCTTTCAACACTTGCAAAACAATCTTCAGATGCTCAGCATGTTCTTCTTCAGTCTTGGAGTAAATCAAAATATCGTCGATAAACACAACCACAAACCGATCCAAAAATGCATGGAAGATGCGATTCATATACTCCATAAACACTCCAGGTGCATTGGTCACACCGAAAGGCATAACTTTATATTCATAGTGACCATAACGCGTTTTGAAAGCTGTCTTCTGCATATCCTCATCCTTTACCTTAATCTGGTGATAACCTGACCTCAAATCAATCTTGCTGAAAACTCGTGCACCCACTAGCTGATCCATCAAATCATCAATTCTCGGAAGTGGATACCTATTCTTGATAGTTACCTTGTTCAACTGTCGATAATCAATACATAGCCTCATACTACCGTCTTTCTTCTTTACTAACAAAACCGGCGCTCCCCAAGGTGAAACACTCGGTCTAACAAACTTCTTCTCAAGCAAGTCTTCCAACTGTTTCTTCAACTCAGATAACTCAGAAGCAGACATACGATAAGGTGCCATCGAGACCGGCTTCGTTCCAGGAACAAGATCAATAGAAAACTCAACTTCTCTCTCTGGAGGCACATCAGGAATCTCATCGGGAAAAACTTCAGGAAATTCACACACCACCGGTAACCTATCAATCACCGCTTGATTCTCAATAGATATAGTAGCCATTAACGAAAACATCAAGATACCGTCGCGTTCCAGTTGCTTCAGCTGCTTAGTAGATAAAAACTCTGCACCACTTTCCTCTTCGACGGAAGAGAAATGTACTGACTTGCTAAAACAATTAATAAGAACGTGGTTGTACTCTAACCAGTTCATACCCAAAATCACATCCATACCACTCAAAGGTAGACAAACTAAATCCATTTCAAAATCACGACCAAACATAGACAAAGGACATTTCAAACATACGAGAGAAGTAGTCACCGAACCCTTAGCTGGAGTTTCGACAACCATCTCTCCATTCATATCAGACAAATCAAGACCCAAAGCAGAAACACAATCGAAAGCAATAAAACAATGCGTAGCACCAGTATCAATAATAGCAACTAAAGGAGTATTATTAATATAGCAAGTACCTCTGATCAAACGATCCTCATTCTCTGTCTGAGTCCCAGTCAAAGCAAAGACCCTACCAGTAGTCGGCGCCCTCTTAGGCTGAGTACACTGTGAACTAATGTGACCCTCTCCGTTGCAATTAAAGCAAACAATGTCTGTACGATTGCAATCAGCCACCACATGACCCTTCTTACCACACCGGACACACTTCTTGATTTCCTCAGGACAGGCGTTGCTCTTGTGGCCTTTCTCACCACAATTGAAGCACACAATCTCTGCAGCATCCTTCTTCTTAGGCCGCCTAACATCGACCATCTTCTGTTTCCCTTTGTCAGCGGGGGCATTGTACGGCTTAGGACGACTCTGCTGTCCCTTGCCCTTCCTTTCATTCACTACCTTGTAGTGAGCCTTCGTATCCTCTTCGTAGATCCTGCAGCTATTAACCAAATCCTGAAAAACTCTCAGCTGTTGGTACCCAATCGCCCTCTTAATGTCGGGCCTCAAACCGTTCTCGAACTTGATGCATCTCGAGAACTCAGCATTCTCTGCAGTATAGTGCGGATAGAACTTAGACAGCTCCACGAACTTGGCAGCATACTCTGTCACGGACATATTTCCTTGCTTCAGCTCAAGGAATTCGATCTCTTTCTTCCCGCAAACATCCTCCGGAAAGTATCTTCTCAGGAACTCTCTCTTGAAAACAGCCCAAGTCACAACAGCTCCCTCCTGCCCAAGGGTAGGCAGAAGAGCAACCCACCAGTCATCAGCTTCCTCGGCCAGCTGATGAGTACCAAACCGCACTTTCTGATCTTCAGTGCACTGCATAACCCGGAAAATCCTCTCAATCTCCTTAAGCCACGTCCTTTGAAAGTCGGAGGGTTCTTCTTCATGAACGTCTCCAACATCCTAGCTTCAGCATTCGCACCGGCATTCACGTTAGGTTGTTGTCCCACAGCTTGGGCAACAGCTTGTAGAGCAGCAGCTAACGCAGCATCGTTTCTTCCAGCCATTTCCGAGATTCTACAAAAGTAGCAACAACAACATAAGATAGTAATATAAATATTACTAAGACTCGACACGACTCCCTAATTGACCGGACGGACCAACCTGCTCTGATACCAATTGTAACACCCCGTTTTCCCAATATACAAATTTCTTAAACAATTATCAGAGTAAAAACCATAAACGGGATATCACATAGAAACGTAATCCAAAAACAGTTAAATAATAATTTAACCTTCACAAAATATCTTTAACATAGCAGCGGAATATTAATTCGAAAATCATAAATTAACTTGGCACGTAGGCCCCATCAAAATAGTTCATAATCCATAACATAATAAAAATAATATATTTTCCACGTAAAAGAATGAAGCATGTATAACATTAAACCCCCATCCCGTTACGTATCAGAGCGACCTAGACGACACAGTGAAGGCAAGGCCACTCACGACGGCAACTGCACACTAAGCACGATCACCTGCAAGTTACCCATACGAAGGGCAACATTTTCAAGCAGAAGGGGTGAGATTTCATAACAAAATAATGCTAATCAAAGTAATTCGAATCATAAATTAACATTAACATCATAATCATTCTTGGATAACTTTTGCATATTCAAATAACAAGTATCACGTATTCATATATTCAACCGTCATCAACAACATAGCATTTATGGACATGACAATGTGACAATGCTCTTAGACTCCTTATATGCATGTGGTACCAATCGTCATCATAAGTATTAATATACTTTAATCGTGCGGAGGACAAAGCTCCTATAAAACGTGCGGAGGACAAAGCTCCTAATATTCGTGGTGAGGACTAAGCTCAATGATATGCTATGCATGGACACATATGAACAAAACATCGTAATCACTTATCAATATGCATCCAATAACTTGGAGCTAAACTTCATCATATAATTATGCACTTAGTTAAATAACGGAAGCAGCATAAACAGGTCACATAACAAGATGATATCATTATATCAATAGCACATAAATTGTATCATTATCAACTCTTCATATCTTGCATAAATATACATTACATTAACTCATGTTCAATCAATATTATCATGACTTAGACTACTCTACGGACTGCATTTAACAACATCACTAGGTCTCATTACCAATTAGGGGTTCACTCTTGATCAACAAGTGCGACACTGATCGCACAAACACACAAACAAGTTCATCCTGGTTGTACTCGCGAGGCGAGAGTACTTACTCGCCATGGCGAGTACCACTCAACTCCCAAACTAAGGTTGTTCTGGGTTCCCTCTGATCCTACATTCATTCCTAATCAATACTAGGTATGTTATGGTACTCAAAGGCATAAAAAATTCAACTAAAAAGGTCGAAACACGAAATCTGACATGCACTCTGCCTAAGCTCGCTATGGCGAGTAAGGTCGCTCGCTATGGCGAGCTGCATTGCACAACTCGCGAGGCGAGGAAACAGGGTTCGCGAGGCGAGCGATGAATGTTCATCACTCGCGAGGCGAGATTCATAGCTCGCTGTGGCGAGCGATGAATGTCGCTACGGCCAGACTTCCTAAATTCACAAAAACTCGACGTTTCACATGGTTCTAAGCTTGTTTTTGATTCCAAAGTTCGTCCTAAACATTATCTAAGGTCTAGGAACACTTTCTACAACAATTAAACCAATTCTCACCGTTTGATCATCAATTCTAAGGTTTTGACCTAGTTTTCGTTTTCTCCAATTCACTCCTAATTCTTGTTAACTAATCATCAGAATCACATTCAATTAACAATACTGAGTTATTAGTCTCACCCTTACCTGGTTATGAAGAAATCGCAGCCCTCTCTATGCTCTTCTCCCTTCTAAGCTTTTCTCCCTTTTTCAAAAGTTTTCACGTACAATGAGTTTCTAAAATATTAGGTCTTCTCCTATTTATACCTCTTTCTAATAACTTATCTTATCTCACTTTCTCCCCCAAAACTATCTAAAATATCAAAACAGCCCTCAACTAAATATTTTATATTATTTTCAAATCTTTATTTTATTTAACAATAAAATAATTCCCATATCATAATCAAATCCTCCAAAACTCATAACTTAACACGTCATCGATCAAATCTCTAAATTCACCACAAATCATCAAAACATATCAAAATCATGCATATATTATATAATTATAATATAATTGCCTAAACTCGGTTAAATAAACGATTAAACGAAAGTGGGCGTTACATGTAGTGTTTATCTATTCTTTGGGAGACGTTCGACATGCCCATAAGGCTTCGCCTAATATTTCAGGCCCATTTTTGGGCTTTGCTTTTATTTTTCGTTTAATAATGGCAATGATGTTTTTGTTTGCTGCTTCCACTTGACCATTTGCTTGTGCATAGTATGGTGTCGAAGTTAGCAATTTAAAGCCTTTATCTTCGGCGAATTTCACCATCTTTCGGCCAGTAAATACGGATCCTTGGTCCGTGGTTATGGTTTCTGGAATACCAAACCTATAGATGATGAACTTTTGGATAAAGCTTATAACTTCCTCTTGAGTAACATCTTTTAAGGGAATTGCTTCTATCCATTTCGTAAAATAATCTATCCCTACTAAGATATATCTGTATCCTTTCGATGAAGTAGGTTTAATTAACCCCTATTACATCTAAAGTCCATCCTCTAAATGGCCACGGTTTGATTATTGCATGGAGTTCACTTGCTGGGACGCGTTGAATTCCAGCGTATTTTTGGCATCCTTGGCATCCTTTTGCGAATTCTATGCAGTCTTTGAGCATAGTTGGCCAATACAAACCTTGTCAAAATAAGAGCCATTTCATTTTGTGGCCTGCTTGGTGTGTCCCGCATGTTCCATCATGAGTATTGGAAACAGCCAAATACGCGTCTATTTCTCCCAGGCATTTCAACAAAACTCCTTCTGAAGTCTTTTTGAATAGCTCACTACCCATTATCACATAGCTCAAGGCTCTGTATTTCCCTTTTCGAGGGGTGGCTCCATTTGGATTCTCCAGATAATCTACTATGGGCTTACGCCAATCATTTTCATTTAAATCGTTAATGACAAAAATTTCGACAGAGTCCGTACCTTTTATGGAATCTTGACTTGCTCTGGTCCCCCCAAGTTTTGGCGTTAACGATTTGCTAGGAAAACATTCTATCGAGTTTCGCCTGTTTCTAATTTCTATTGGCTCTTGCGTCCGTTGCTTGGAGACTTTGTACCCAGAGGCCCTCTGTGCTAGGTCATTTGCATTTTGGTTCTCCATGCGAGGTACGTGCCGAATGCCCACATGGCGGAACTGTTTAGCAATCGGCTAGCTATTGCATGATAAGTAACCAAACTTTCTTTAACGCACCTATATTCTCTAGTCATCTGTTTGAGGACAAGTTCAGAATCTCCTTTGATTTCGATGCATCTTGCCCCCAGTTCGAGTGCAATCTCTAGACCTGTAATTAAGGCCTCGTACTCAGCCTCGTTGTTAGAGCAAAACTGACTGATTCGAAACATGTGTTCGAATTTATGGTGTTTGGGCGATACTAGGACTATCCCTATGCCAGTACCATTTTTATGACTAGAACCATCGAAATATAAATTCCATGGATGGTTGTCTACTTCGGTTGTCAAAACCTCGCTTATTGAATGGTCTACAATGAAATCAGCCACAATCTGGCCTTTGACAGCTTTTAATGATTGATATGTTAATGAATATTCTGTCAATGCCAAGGCCCATTTCCCGACTCGGCTATGTAAAATTGGCTTTGACAACATATTTTTAATGATATCAAAATGGGAATACACATAAACGTCAAAAGGCTTTTTATAATGCTTGAGTTTTGTACATGAGAAGAATAAACACAAACAAAGTTTTTCACTAGGATGGTATCTTGTTTCAACATCATTAAGTACTCGACTTAAATAATAAATGGCCCTTTCTGTGCCATATTCATCCTCTTGTGCTAACATACTTCCGATAGTGCCATCTGACGTTGCTATATATAACTTCATTCTTCTACTCTTCAACAAAGGAGAAAGGACCGGAGGATTTACCAAATAAGACTTGATTTCATCGAAAGCTTTTTGGTGCTCAGGTTCCCATTTGAAAATATCATCTTTCTTCAATCGAAGCAATGGTGAGAAAGCTTGTGTCTTGCCACTTAGATTTGATATAAATCTTTGGAGAAAGTTGATTTTTCCTAATAGAGACTGTAATTCTTTCTTTGTAGAAGGAGCCTTGGTCTCAATTATTGCTTTGGTTTTGTTCTGGTTGATCTCGATTCCTTTTTTGTGCACAACGAAACCTAAGAAATCACCTCCACAAACCCCAAATGCACATTTTAATGGATTCATTTTCAATCCATATTGCCTCATCCTTTCGAATGATTGACGCAAATGTTCCAAGTGTCTCTCTTCCGAAGAAGATTTCACTACAATGTCATCTATGTAAACCTGCATAAAATTCTCTATGAAGTCATGGAACATTAAATTCATCGCCCTCTGGTACGTAGCACCAGCATTTTTCAGACCAAATGGCATCACTATCCATTCATAACATCCTAATGCCCATGGGCATCGAAATGCGGTCTTAGCGATATCTTCTTCTGCAATAAAGATTTGATTATAACCAGAGTACCCATCTAGCATACTCAAGTAATCGAAACCCGCCGCTGAATCTACTAGCATTTCTGCTACCGGCATTGGGTATTCGTCTTTGGGGGTAGCGAGATTTAGATCTCTAAAATCTATGCATACCCTTATGGTTCCATTTTTCTTTTTAACTGGAACTACATTTGCTAGCCAATCCACAAACCTCGCAGGCCTAATGAAGCCGCATTTCAACAATCGATCTATTTCTTCTTTGATCTTTGGTAGGATTTGTGGAGCGAACCTACGCGGAATCTGTTTGACTGGCTTTTTATCTTGTCGAATTGGTAATTTTAACTCCACCACTTCTCGTTTCAAACCAGGCATCTCGTTGTAATCCCATGCAAAGCAATCTTTGTATTTTCTCAATAGCTCTGCAATTTGACATTTAAATTTTTCAGGGATTTTGGCACTTACATAAGTAGGTCTTTTAACCGTTCCGTCACCCAAATCAATTTCTTCGAGGGGATCTTGTGCCTTCATTTTCGTGGTGGATCCCATAGGATCCTCTTCGAAGCCCAACGGTTCATCATCATAAATGCAATCCAGTTTCTGGTCTTCGACCTCAATATCTGTTGATCCGTCTTCTAACTTCTCAGTGTTCTTTGACTTCGAAGATTCGGCCTCTCTGGCCGTTTGTATCTCTTTTTCGGCCAAGTAGGCCGTAATTTTCTCCCACATATTGGGACCAGACATGATTTCACTTTCTTGCGTCCCCCCCAAGTGGTGGGGTAGCATACTCTGAAGCATTAGGGACAAGGCCATCAGTAACCTTTTTGTATGCTTGGGCTCTAGTTACCAGCGAATCTTCATTATCCAACTGAGCTTCTTGTTGATTGACCATTACAAAATCATGGTCTCTGAATTCTTTTTCCCACACGAACCCTGCCTCTGGTTGCAGCTTCATTGAGTACATTTCATCATTCGAAGCCATCTGTTTGGGTCCTGGAGATCTGACTGGGGTTATATGTGCCAGCTGTTTATCGAAATTTCTCTTGGTGATAGTGTTTACTTCAGCCAAGAAATAACTTTGATCAGCTTCGACATTTTCAACTAGCCCATCTTCTTTCCATATGGCAATCCTTTGATGCACCGTAGAGGGAACTGCACCCACGCCATGTATCCATTCCCTACCCAACAGTACATTGAAGTTTGCTTTCGATGGGACCACCATAAACGTTGTTATTCTTTTGGTGCTGCCCACCATTAATTCTAGTTCGATGGCGCCCAAAGAATTTCCTGAAGTGCCTTCATAGTTGGTGAGAATGACATTATGAGGCTTCAAGTCAGAGTCATAGAGTCCAATTTTTCCTAGAAAAGATTGAGGCAGCAAGTTGACGGTGGCTCCACCATCTACTAGTACTTTATTTACCCCTACACCATTGATCTTGGCCTGAATAAATAAAGGCTTGAGATGCGATTTCCTCAAAATATCTGGCTTCTCGAAAACCGCATGTTGTTCTTCCACACAGCCATTATTCATGACATAATAGCATAGTGGCTTGTGAGTTGCCATTTCATCGACAAAGTCATTTTCCACTTCATTAATCTCTGACTGGACATCGTATTCCACAGGCAGGATTGAAACCACATTGCAAACTATGTCGAGGCTCGGGTCAGATTCCGTGAAATTTGAAGTCATCTCCTCATCCTCTTTGGAACAATCTTTCTTCAAAATTGACAATGGGGGTGAAATTCTTTTTGTTGCTGGTTTCTTAACCATTTCGAACACAGCTTTCTGCTTATCCTCCGTTTGGTCAATGTTGGTAATGTCTTGTAGAGTTGTTGCTTTTTTCTGGCGCTGATACCTACGCCATTGAGTTCGTGTCATAGGTTGCTTACCTTTGTAATTATTATTATAAGAATACCTGGTAGGCAATTCTGGCACATCGAGTCGAGGAGCAGGAACTTTTCTCTTCACCCATTTGGTTGGAGGGGCAGAGTAACCAGACTTCCTTCCTCCTGAAAAGACCCAAGTGTCTGTGGGAGAATTAGCAGACGGATTGAAAGTTCCTCTCCAATTTCTCTTTTGAGAATTTTCAGCAGCGTGGTCTTTGTAAGGGACACCCTTTTTGTTGAAATTAAATTTAGGGCGGTTATCCTTCCTCTTCCCTTTCCACTTTGCCTGTGGCTGAGCACCTTCTATGGCTTTAGCAGCCTCTTTATCGAAAACTGCGCTGCATCTTGGGCAAAGCATGGCATTGGTGTTTGAAATTTTGCAACGATTCAGAAAATCAATTAGATCTTCTTCAGTTTTAGAATATGCCTTTTCAACATTCTTTTGGAGTTGGTCCTCAGCAACCAGGCTGGCATTTTGAGCATGGCCTTCAGTAACCATTTCAGTGTCATTAAGCACAGCCTCTCTCGATAATAGTTTGCCATCGCTTGACGCTGCTACATCCACCATGTTTATACCTACTACTTCAACGTACATAGATTCGGCCTTTTTGGAAGATTCGACATCAGGCTTGTTTGTTGCTTTAGCCTTTTCTCCGAATTTCAGTCTTCCTTCATCGAGAGCCTTCTGCACAGAATCCCTGAAACGAGTACAACGGGATAAGTTATGGCCCAAAAAACCATGAAATTTGCAAAAACCCTTTTTCTTCCTCTGATCCAGAGGGGGAACTTTCATATTATCTGGCACTAAAATTATGCCATCAGCAACTAAAAGATCAAATATTTCTTCACATTTAGACACATCAAAAGTATAAGTTTTGGGGGGATATTTATCATTTTTGGGCTCTTCTACGTTTTTTCCGTTTGATGGCCTTAACATTTTACAAGTGTAAGGTGGCCCATCTTTTAATTCCGCGAGATTTATTTCGCTATCTTCGACAGAATCGAAACCCCAATCGAATTCTGGTTCACTATCCCCAGTTTCGATATAAGCAACTTTTTCTTTCTTAGGGAACCTATTTGTCCTGGCTTTTTCAGCCTTGAGTCTTTCCACTTGGCGGACTCTATCTGCTAATTGCGCCATGTCCCTAAGATATTGTGTATCCAATTTCTTTCGGACGGAATAATCTAAGCCACCTGCAGCCATTTCGACCAGTTCGTGTTCTGGCACGACGGTAAAACATCGGGCTTTAAGGAGTCGAAATCTGTTCAGATAATCATCTATCGACTCGTGCGTTTTCCGTCTAACATTGGCCAATTCTTTCAAACTAATCTTAGACTGGCCCATGTAAAACTGCTCATGAAACGCTTTCTCTAATTGATTCCAGCTAACTATGGAGTGTGGGGGCAATGTTGTGAACCACGTGAACGCATTCTTCGTCAGAGAACTTGGGAAATATTTCAATTTCAAATTCTCATTATTTGCCAAATCACCGGCCTCCATAATATATCGAGCAACATGCTCAATGGTGGACTCATTCGTTTCCCCAGCAAATTTAGTAAATTTTGGGATTTTATGGTTTCTTGGCATCTCCGTTTCTAAAACGAAATCGGCTAACGCGGAAACGAAATTCGGACAGTGTATTCCAGTGTTGAAACCGTTTTGGGCCATCAATGTTTCGACTATATCGGCTATGTTATTATGGCCTCCATAATTATTTCGACGGGCCTGCATAACCACTTGGTCAGCATTTTGGTTTCTATTTACCACTACAGGAATCCTAACGGGCTCTTCTGGTGTTTCAGGCTGTTCATTTTGTGCCTGGTTTTCGAGCACTTGATTAGTCTGTTCTTCGACGGGTGCTTCTCTTGGCCTGGCATTCGCATTTCGCGTAGCCGGCGTAGCGCGCACTTGGGGTGCGCCCAGAAAATCCGCTATCCGCCTCATGTGTTGTGACAGGGCTTGGTAACTGCTATTCGTCTCCTGAATCAAAGGGCTAATAACAGTCGCAACTTGTTGTGTCACCATATTAACCATATCATGGTTAGTTTCTGCCATGGTTTGCCTTAACGCATTCATCGAAGCGTTGGTCAACGATTGTTGAGACGAACCGAATGGGATAAACGTTTGTTGGGTTCTACCAAACGCTACAGTTTCCCCTTGGTTAGAAAAGGGTGGCGTGATCGTGGTAGTGTGTGAAGTTTGGGTCGAGGAGGTTGGGATACCATAAGACCCTCTTCCATTGTTTCCCAAATTGAGAGACCTCTGAGAAAACATATTTCCCGCAGACTGGGTAGTCTGAGCGGCCGTCGTAGCCACCGGGATACTTCTTGAAGTATTATTAGCCATTGTATTCGACGCATTGGCTTGTGTTGTTTGCGAGACTACGTTTTCTTCAAGTACGGTCTCTACAGGCTCTAACACAGGACCCATATTGCTATTTTGGCCAAGTTGTGTAGACCCTATAGGAATTGCCTGATTGGTCGCTGTTCCTGAAGTAGAAGCAGTGTTTGCTGCTGTTGTACCAGAAACTATAGAGGGGCGCGTCATTTCAGGAAGTATTTTGTTATTCCTTAAACGCATACACAGTACAGACCAATAAAAAATTTAGAATTGAAAATTTTCAAAATTAAAAACACAAAAGGTCCCACTGGGCATGCCAATTTGTTTACACTGATATTTGGTAAACAATCGCTGGTTTCAATGATGTTTACTTGCAAGATCAACCAGTAAATCTTAGGAGCATATTGTGTTTTTGTTGTTTGAAAATAAGAGTAATACTTGTTCGTAAAGTATTTTCGATAACGTAGAGACAAGAATAAAAATGTAAAGGAATCGAATTCAATCCGTGTTGAATTCAATCTAAGTTCTGTAAATAACAATAATGAAAAGAAGTACTTTGAAAAGACTTGGTAAAACAAGACTTAAATTGCAAAAGTGTTTAAAAGATTGTATTGAATTTGTAAAGACTTAATGAAAATTGGTACACATATTCATACTTTGCAACTTGTAACTCGTTTGTCGCTTCCATACGGACAGTATTGAGTGTAAGTTTTTAGTATGATTGAGTTGTGACCCTTTTTTCCTAAGAAAAACTACTATTTATACAGATAGTCCTGTAACTACCTAATCACATCCTTTCGATTCAAAATCAAAACTAGCCGTTCACAAAACTAGCTGTTTGCTAACTGCTTGGTCTTATCCGCAAGACCTGAAGAGCGCGTCGACAACTTCTTTCATCCGTCGAACTAGAAACAACGTCTTCGATTCCTGCTGAAGCACATTTGTATTTTTCGATGGATTTCTTTCTCAAAGCTTCGCCCCATCTTTCGGTCAAACCCTTGACTGCATTAAATGCTCATATTCTCACAAATATTGGCTAACACTCATGCAGCTTAGTTAATAAACAAACAGCAACATAGGCAGTACATAAAACAGCTCATGATATAACAATATCAATACAAATCAATCAACATCTCAAACATCATATATAACAGCTTCACAGATCATCATTAATATCATATACAACCTCCATTCCTACCCCAAGGATCAACTCATAACATCTCGTGCGACAAAGATCGCAAAACCCTAAACAAGGTATTCTGAAATTGGCCAGCTCGCGAGGCGAGCCACTCTACTCGCTATGGCGAGTTCAGGAATTAGGCATTCGCCTTGGTGAGTAAGCTACTCGCCTTGGCGAACAAGAAACTGGGTGCTCTCGGGAATTTGACATTTTTCACCCAAAAATCCATTTTTAAACTTTCCTAGGTTCAATCTCAATCTAAAAACTTGCCTAATCATTATTTTACATATTCAGGCACTCAAAAACATCTAGAGCTCGACTAAAGGATCAATTTACAAAATCATGGTCGACTCACTGGTCACACTCGCTATGGCGAGTGAACTGCTCGCTATGGCAAGCTGCAAGGTGTACCTCGCGAGGCGAGCGATGAAGATCATCACTCGCGAGGGCGAGGATCATCACTCGGGAGGCGAGCGATGAATGTTTGCTCGGGCAGAATTGCAGTTTTCACGAAAATCCACCTAAAGACATGGTTTTAAGCTTAACATTGATTCCAAATATCAACCTATTGATTATCTAAGGTCTGTAAACAGTTTCTACATCAATCTAACAATTTTTCATCAATTAATCATCAATTCCTCACTTTAACCTAATTCTCCATTTTTCTAAAACTAATCCTACACTTGTTAAATACAACCATCAGAATTACAGACTTAATAGAATTGAATGCTAGTCTCACCCTTACCTTAAGAATTCAAAATCGCAACCTCTTGTTGGTTCTTCTCTCTTCTCTTGACTTTTCTCCAAAATTGATCGTACGTTAAAACTTTCTAACCTATTTTCTCCTATTTATATCTCCTCTATCTTATTTCCTCTTTCTCCCTCAAAACTCTCTAAAATCTCAAAAGAATCCCTCAACTCAATATTTATTTTATTTTCAAATCTTATTTTATTAAACAATAAAATAAGTCACAACATCTCATTAAATCACATAAATCACTTAAATCACACAAATCACTTAAATCACATAAATATATTCTAAACTCAACAAAATAATTAATTAATCAAAATGGGCGTTACAACTCTCCCCAACTTATAAGATTTTCGTCCTCGAAAATTTACCTCAAGCAAACAACTCTGGATAAGACTCCAGCATCTTACTCTCCAACTCCCATGTTAAGCTTTCATCAGTCGCTCCATCCCAAATGACTTTCACAAGAGGTATCTCTTTGCCTCTCAACGTCTTCACCTTTCAATCTTCAATCCTTATCGGTAAAGTCTCAACCGTAAGGTTATCTCTAATTTGCACATCATCACTTTGGATCACATGAGATGGATCTGGAACATACTTCCGAAGTTGCGATACATGAAACACATCATGCAAATTCGAAAGATGCGGTGGTAAACCCACTCGATACGCCACCATTCAAACTCTTTCCGATATCTGATATGAACCAATAAATCTTGGTGTCAACTTCTTTGACTTCAATGCACGCCCAACACCAGTCATAGGAGTGACTCTCAAAAATACGTGATCTCCTTCTTGGAACTCAAGGTCTTTCCTACGCTTATCATGATAACTCTTTTGTCGACTCTGTGACGCTTTCATCTTTTCTTGAATCATTTTAACTTTCTCAGTAGTTTGTTGAACAATTTCTGGTCCCAAAACCACACTCTCTGTAACACCCCGTTATCCCAATAATAAATTCTGGCATAAAGGCCTCAACATAAATAGTCATCAATAATTGTTTCAAACAACAATAAAGGCTCCAACAACATGTTTCAAAAATTGATACATAAGGAATGAAAATATAACATCAATATCCCATCCCGTTACGTATCAGAGCCCTAAGACACTTTGAGCCACCACTTCTACTATTCAGGATCACCTACAAGTTACCCATACGAAGGGCAACATTTTCAAGCAAAAGGGGTGAGATTCACAAACAACAATAATAGATATAAAATTCATCAATTGAATCTAACACCCTAAACAACAATAATTCTTCAATATACATATATATTTCATAATCAGCAACATCATCAACATTTGGCAATTTCAACCAACAACAACGACTCATGCAATGATATGACAACCCCACTACGACTCAATAACAAAATGCGACAATGCACATGCATGTGGTACCATTTTAACGCGTTTGAATGACAAGGCATTCCAGGGCATGAGCCCTCACCGATTTGAATGGTTAAAGCATTCACAAGGCATGAGCCCTCACCAATTGAACGAACTAGCATTCACAGGGCATAAGCCCTCTCCAATTGAACCGCAAGGCGTTCCAGGGCATGAGCCCTCACCAATTTATGATTATGCAATGAACTCCACTTGTGTATATCTACATACAACTCAACAATGCATACAACGACAGTATGAACGACGACAACTGCTACTCAACAATGCATATCTATGAATATGACTTACACCCCAACAATTCAATTAGTGATACTTCAACCTTTGAAATGAAATTCAACAACGTGTATAATTTATTTTAAGTATAAATATACATAACAGCCATCAACGGTTCCTCATAATTAATTCAATAGCTCCAGAAAAATAACACAATTAATTATAATCATGGTCCTACACCAAAGTTAAATCAACAGTATTCAAATACATAGCAAACAGCTTCAGGTACTGGGCAACTCGTCTCGCGAGCACATCTGCTCGATATGGCGAACTCCAGAAATGGGTTACTCGCTATGGCGAGTACGAGGCGAACGAGAAAAAGGGTGCTCTCGGGAGTTTTGACATTTTTCTCACTAAATCTTCATTTTTAAGCTTCCTAATTATCTTTTTAATCTAAAAATTATCCCAGTCCTCTCTAAAAACATTCGGGCACTCAAAACTATCCAACTTACATCTTATAACATCAATTTGAAAATCAAGATTCCTCACTCACTTACTCGCCATGGCGAGTGGTCTTGCTCGCGAGGCGAGACAAGTTACTCGCGGGGGCGAGCGATGAAGGTTTGTACGGGCAGAATGCAGGTTTTTCCAAAAAATCTCAATTTTCTCAATTTCAATTCCCAAAACAGTTTATAGATGTATAATAAATTGTTGTCTACATCCTGAATGCATTCTCACACTATTACAAAGGTTTCTACACTCTCTCAATCCAAAAATCATACTTAGAACCTAACCCCCAAATTAACCAAAACCCTCATGTTAAAATCAAAATCAGAAATTTAATCTATACCATTGAGAGTAAACATCACCCTTACCTTAATTGAAGAACAAAGCTCTATAGAATTCTGGTTCTCTCCTCTTGGTTTCTCTTCTCCTAGCCTTTTCTCCCAAAAACTGCTTGTACGTAAAAATGTTTTTATGACTTCTCTAACTCCATACTTAACTCCCTCTTAATTCCCTTAATTAAAATATAACCCCTAAAACTCCAAATAATTCTATTTCTCACATTATTCTAATAAATACTAAAAATAAATCATTTAATAAAAATACACCACAACACTAACAATAATTATCTAAAATCATATAAAAGACTCTAAATAAATCAGAAATAATTAAAATAACGACTAGGGCGTTACACTCTCACCTGACTCAAACCAACACAACGGAGTTCTGCATCTCTGACCATACAAAGCCTCAAAAGGTGTCATTCCAATACTAGAATGATAACTGTTATTGTACGTGAACTCTATTAATGGAAGATGACTATCCCAAGTTCCTCCTTGCTCAAGTACACAAACTCTTAACAAATCCTCTAACGATTGAATCGTTCTCTCCGACTGACCATCTGTCTGTGGATGATACGCCGAACTCAACCTCAACTTAGAACCTAGAGCCTCTTGCAAAATTTTCCAAAATGTAGAAGTAAATCTTGGATCTCTATCTGATACAATGCTCGAAGGAACACCATGCAACTTCACAATATTTCGAATATAGATTTCTGCCAACTGAAACACAGGAAAACTGATATTAATCGGAATAAAGTGAGCCGACTTCGTCAATCTATCACAATCACCCAAATCGCGTCATTCCCTTTAGGAATATTCGGCAAACTCGTCACAACATCCATGGATATACTATCCCATTTCCACTCTGGTACATTTAAAGATACCATCATCCCAGAAGGTTTCTAATGATCAACTTTCGACTTCTGACAAATCAAACAGGAATACACAAACTGTGCCACATCACGTTTCAACCCAGACCACCAAAACAACTTTTTCAAATCATGATACATCTTCGTAGCTCCCGGATGAATACTCAAACTACTTCTATGACTCTCTTCAAGATTCATTTTCTTCATCTCATCAGCGTCTGGAATACAAATTCTACCTCGGAATCTCAACACACCTTGATCATCGATTTTAAAATCACTATCTTCAGTCTGATTACTAACAACCAACAAATCTACAAACTTAACATCAAATTTCTCTGCTTCTTTAATACTTTTCAGAAATTCACTATCAATCTTCAGCATTCCTAGCTTCACACTCTAAGATGACAACTCACATACTAAACTTAAATCTGTAAACTGTTCCAACAACTCGAACTCTTTTACCATCATAGCGGGCATATGCAATGTCTTCCTACTTAAGGCATCTACAACAACATTAGCTTTACCCGAATGACAGCTTAACTCAAAATCATAATCTTTCAACAATTCAAGCCACCTTCGCTGTCTCATATTCAATTCCTTCTAATCAAACAAATACTTCAAACTCTTGTGATCACTAAACACTTCAAATCTGGAACCATACAAGTAATGTCTCCATATTTTAAGTACAACGACCACTGCAGCTAACTCTAAATCGTGCGTAGGGTAATTTCGTTCATGAATTCTCAACTGTCTCGACGCATAAGCTACTACCTTGCCATCTTGCATAAGCACACCACCTAAGCCCAACTTGGACGCATCACAATATACCACAAAAGGTTCATCGAACTTTGGTAAAATCAAAACCGGAGCTGTCATCAACCGCTTCTTCAATTCACTAAAAATGTTCTCACATTGTACATCCCACACAAAGGCTTTACCTTTACAAGTCAACTGCATTAACAGAAGTGCCAACTTGGAAATTCCTTCTATAAATTTTCTATAATAATCAGCCAATCCCAAAAAGCTTCTAATCTCTGTAACCGACTTAGGAGTCTCCCATTTCGATACTGCATCAACTTTAGAGGGATCTACTGCAATACCACTACCAGTAGTAACATGTCCAAGAAAACTCACCTCTTTCAACTAGAATTCACACTTTGATAATTTAGCATAAAGTTTATTCTCTTTCAACACTTGCAAAACAATCTTCAAATGCTCATCATGTTCTTCCTCAGTCTTGGAGTAAATCAAAATATCATCAATGAAAATAACTACGAAACGATCCAAAAATGCATGAAAAATGTGATTCATGTACTCCATAAACACATCAGGTGCATTTGTAACACCGAAAGGCATCACTTTGTACTCATAATGTCCATAACGCGTTCTAAAAGCTGTCTTCTCCATATCTTCATCTTTCACTTTAATCAGGTGATAACCCGATCTCAAGTCAATCTTGCTGAAAACACGTGCACCCACTAACTGATCCATCAAGTTCTCAATTCTTGGAAGTGGACACCTATTCTTTATCGTTACTTTGTTCAATTGTCGATAGTCAATGCACAATCTCATACTACCATCTTTCTTCTTTACTAGCAATACCGGCGCTCCCCAAGGTGAAACACTTGGTCTTACAAACTTCTTATCAAGCAAATCCTCTAGTTGTTTCTTCAACTCAGCCAACTCAGAAGCTGACATACGGTAAGGTGTCATAGACACAGACTTTGTTCCCGGAACAAGATCAATCGAAAATTCAACTTCTCTTTCTGGAGGCACATCAGGAATTTCATCAGGAAAAACTTCTGGAAAATCACATACCACCTGTAGCTTATCAATCACTGCTTGATTCTCAATAGACAAGGAAGCCATCAAAGAAAACATCAAAATTCTATCACGATCTAATTGCTTCAGCTGCTTAGTAGACAAGAACTCTGCGCCACTTTCTTCTTCAGCAGAAGAGAAATACACCGACTTACTAAAAAAATTAATGTGAACATGGTTGTATTCTAACCAGTTCATGCTAGGGATTACATCCATACCACTAAAAGGTAAACAAACCAAGTCAATTTCAAAATCATGATCAAACATAGACAAAGGACATCTTGAACACACAAGAGAAGTAGTCACAAAACCCTTAGCTTGAGTTTCGACAACCATCTCTCCATTTATATTTGACATAGCAAGACCCAACTTAATAGCACAATCAATAGCAATAAAACAATGCGTAGCACCAGTATCAATAATAACAACTAAAGGTGTACTATCAAAATAACATGTACCTCTGATCAAGTGATCCTCACTCTCGGTCTGAGTACCAGTCAATGCAAAAACTCTCCCAGTAGTTTGTGCCTTCTTAGGCTTCTTGCACTGCGAACCAATGTGACCTTCCTCATTGCAATTGAAACACACAATATCATCATGTTTACACTCAGCAAGTGTATGTCCTTTCTTCCCACAACAAAAGCATCTTTTCACGTCCCTAGGACAAGCATTACTCTTGTGGCCTTTCTCACCACAAGTATAGCATACAATCTCAACATGAGCATCTTTCTTTCTAGGGCGCCTCTCATCAACCATTCTCTGTTTACCCTTATCAGCAGGAGCACTATAAGGCTTTGGACAACTCTGTTGACCTTTGACTTTCCGCTCATTCACAATCTTGTAATGAGCCTTAGTATCCTCCTCATAAATCCTGCAACTGCTCACCAGATCAGAAAAAGTACGGATCTTCTGGTAACCAATTGCCCGCTTGATCTCAGCACGCAAACCATTCTCAAATTTGATACATTTCGAAAACTTTGCAGTCTCTGCAGTATAGTGCGGATAAAACTTAGCCAATTCCACAAACTTGGCAGCATACTCTGTCACTGACATGTTTCCTTGCTTCAGCTCAAGGAACTCTATCTCTTTCTTGCCGCGAACATCTTCCAGAAAGTATCTGTCTAGGAATTCTCTCCTAAACACAGCCCAAGTAACCACAGCACCATCTTGCTTTAGAACAGGTAGAAGACTAATCCACCAATCATCAGCTTCCTCAGCTAGCATGTGCGTACCAAAACGCACTTTCTGAACCTCTGTACACTGCATAACCCGAAACACTCTCTCTATCTCTTTGAGCCACGTCTGAGCTCCATCAAGGTCATATCTTCCTTTGAAAGTAGGAGGATGATTCCTCAGAAAAGTTTATAACATCCTCACATCAGCATTTGCATCAGCATTTGCATTAGGCTGATGTCCCACAGCTTGAGCCACAACTTCTCGTGCAGCAGCAATCGCAGCGTCGTTCCTTCCAGCCATTCTTAGTTTTCTACAGAACAAGCAACAACAACATAAGACAGTATTACAACTGTTACTAAACACGACACGACTCAACTACTTGGCCAGATGGACCGACCTGCTCTGATACCAATTGTAACACCCCGTTTTCCCAACATAAAAATTTTATAACAAATAATCAAAGTTTTCCACATAAACGGAATGCTACACTTCTTAAAAATCATAAATGGAATAAATAACAATTTATCGTTCTTAAATCAATCAACATAAATATTCAAAACTTCGCAGCGGATTTAATTCAACAACATAAATAGTCTTGGCACGAAGGCCTCATCAAAACATCTCATAAAAACCCAATTAACAACTTAATCATATAAATTCATAATCAAATACGTAAGAAATAGAAAATAGCCACAAAAGTTCACATCCCGTTACGTATCAGAGCACCTAAAGACACAATGAGAGATAGCCACTCACGATAGCAATCAACAACTACTTATTCTCGATCACCTGCAAGTTACTCATACGAAGAGCAACATTTCCAAGCAGAAGGGGTGATATTTCACAAAACAATAATATTAAGCATATAATTCATCAATTATATTTAACAACATAGCAACATCATAATCTCATCATAGATAATAATATAATGATATAACACTTAATTAACAGCTCATGTATAGAATCACAACTTGACTCGACAATGCGACTTCAACTTGACTATGCAACTTACACCTCTTAATCATGCATGTGGTACCAATCCAAGGCATCAAGCCCTCAACGTATTAAGTATTAATATACTTCCAGGGCATCAAGCCCTCAACTTAATTGAGCTAAAGCTCCATGGCATCAAGCCCTCAACATGTTGAGCAAAGGCTCCAGGGCATCAAGCCCCCAACAATGAATGAGTATGCATGGACTCAACAACTTACATCTTAGAAACATCGACCTCTTATATAAATCCAATAATTTGGAACAACATCTTTCAACTTAGACCGACTCATGCAGCTTAGTTAATAAACAAAAAGCAACATAGGCAGTACATAAAACAGCTCCTGATATAACAATATCAATACAAATCAATCAACATCTCAAACATCATATATAATTCATGTAATGTATATACAACTATATAACATTATCAAAAACATTAAATCATAGTATAACAGCTTCACAGATCATCATTAACATCATATACAACCTCCATTCCTACCCCAAGGATCAACTCATAACATCTCGTGCGACAAAGATCGCAAAACCCTAAACAAGGTATTCTGAAACTGGGCAGCTCGCGAGGCGAGCCACTCTACTCGCTATGGCGAGTTCAAGAATTAGGCATTCGCCTTGGCGAGTAAGCTACTCGCCTTGGCGAACAAGAAACTAGGTGCTCTCGGGAATTTGACATTTTTCACCCAAAAATCCATTTTTAAACTTTCCCAGGTTCAATCTCAATCTAAAAACTTGCCTAATCATTATTATACATATTCAGGCACTCAAAAACATCTAGAGCTCGACTAAAGGATCAATTTACAAAATTATTGTCGACTCCTTGGTCACACTCGCTATGACGAGTGAACTGCTCGCTATGGCGAGCTGCAAGGTGCAACTCGCGAGGCAAATGAAACTTGCTCGCGAGGCGAGCGATGAAGATCATCACTCGCGAGGGCGAGGATCATCACTCGGGAGGCGAGCGATGAATGTTTGCTCGGGCAGAATTGCAGTTTTCACAAAAATCCACCTAAAGGCATGGTTTTAAGCTTAACATTGATTCCAGATATCAACCTATGGATTATCCAAGGTCTGTAAACAGTTTCTACATCAACCTAACAATTTTTCATCAATTAATCATCAATTCCTCACTTTAACCTAATTCTCCAATTTTCTAAAACTAATCCTACACTTGTTAAGTACAACCATCAGAATTACAGACTTAATAGAATTGAATGCTAGTCTCACCTTTACCTTAAGAATTTGAAATCACAGCCTCTTGTTGGTTCTTCTCTCTTCTCTTGACTTTTCTCCCTTTTCTCCAAAATTGATCGTACGTTAAAACTTTCTAACCTATTTTCTCCTATTTATATCTCCTCTATCTATTCTATCTTATTTCCTCTTTCTCCACCAAAACTCTCTAATATCTCAAAACAACCCCTCAACTCAATATTTATTTTATTTTTAAATCTTATTTTATTAAACAATAAAATAAGCCACAACACCTCATTAAATCACATAAATCACTTAAATCACACAAATCACTTAAATGACATAAATATATTCTAAACTCAACAAAATAATTAATTAATCAAAACGGGCGTTACAATAAGTTATAAGACATAGTCAGATTTTGTACACCCCTACAGATAGATAAGAAACTAGCTGATAGTTTATAGCTGATAACTCATGATTTATATTCTATAGTTGATGATAACCGATAATTTACATCTGATAAATTAATTGAAGTGTTTAATAAAATTAGTAGTTCAACATATAAAATATAAAATGACATTTTTTTATGATGACATGATAGTCCAACCTATAAAGATTCCTTGACAGATGGAATTTTTTCTTTTCAAAATTAGTTTGTCTTTGTTTTGACCCAAGAACAACAAACTCTTTTTTTTATCGTTACATAAAAATAAGTTCTTTCTATTGATCATGCGAATACAAGTGCAGACCGATATGTACAAACTATATAATCTATAAGGGGCTTTTTTTTTTTTTTTTTTTAAATAAAATGATATTTCTTCATTCAAATTGATAAAATGTATCATATGCAATAACATGATCAACGTTGCTAAAAACGCGTAAAAGGTAAACTTTTTTTTTTTGTGGTGGCCGGGGTTTGAACCCCGTATCTTGCATATATTATGCATTACCCATACCAACTGAGATAAGCTCACGAGGACCGTAAAAGATGAATCTGCAAACAAACTCACATTATCCAAGTTATAATAGCATATAACAACAAAATACCTACAAACAATATGATAAAATCCAGGGGTGTATCCTTTCAATGGGTAGGGGTAGCCTTGGCTACCCCAAAAAGAAATTATTCTTCTAGTTGTTGGAATGTATTTATACCCAACTACCCCAAATAATAAATTTTTGAGCTACCCTAAACAAGTTTAATTAACGAAAATTAGCATATTTAAGAAAGTAAAAAAAAATATTACATGATTATATATTTATTTGTATTAGTTTTGTACTTTCGGTCTCAATAACAATTATAGAAAAGACTTTTCAACAATAAAAACTATTAAGACAATAGTCATAATTAAACATAACCTATATGTGCACATTGAAAATATATTATTAATCTATTTTGTAAATAGTCATTTATGGCTAAAATTGGTTTCTTGAAACACATTTTGTCCAACTTTTTTTTAAATAGTTACTGTCAATTTTTATCATTTGCTACTGCTCTTAGTTAATTTTCATGCATTGGTTAATTTTTGGATTATTTTGATTTTAGTCTCTACAACACTTGTGAATAATTTTAGTCCTTAATTTTTTGTTATAAAGATGAAATCCAAGACTAAAAATACTTTTTTTTTTGTAAAACTTTAAAAAAATCGAGACAAAAATTGAATAAATTTGTTTGTAAGGATTAAGGCTTAAAAATTATAATTTATAGGACTAAAAATATATTTTATCTTTAAAATTAATATATTGGTTTTAATTTTTTTTTATAGTTGGCCCCTACGTAAAAAAATTCCTAACTTCGCTGTTGATAAAATTTAAATTATCAAAATACACATGTTTCTGGATATTCAACTGTAACCTAGCTTTTGAGTCCTTAACCAAAAAAAAAGGGGTGGGATATTTTGGTACTGAATTTTTTGGATGGTAATAAAAAAGGAGGGAGTAAATTATTACAATTCATTTCTAGACCCCACCAATTCTTAATTATAACAATAATAAAGAACTTTTCCTCCCATTCTTCCGTAAAAAAACAAAAACTTTTCTTCCCATGCAACCATACTATTCATGTTCCTAACATTTTGTTACCACACACAATTTCCCCTCAAAAAACAATACCACATTATCTGAACACAGTTTTATTGACTTCACGTGACATGTTTCCCTTGCTTATTCACAATCACACACACATGCCATACACTAAGATTTCCTCACCTCAACAAAACCTTGTATATATATCATCCACATTCCACAACCTACCAACATTAATAAATTTCCACAAAAATAACTATTTCATCACATTTTCCATTCTTATCCAACAAAAACATGTCTTCTCTCATATTCCTACTGTTCATATTTGTATCTCACTCTCTTTCCCTTAACAATGAACTTGACACTCTCATGCTCATCAAAGACTCTTTAGACCCAGAAAACCATGTGTTACTCTCATGGAATAATCATTCTGACCCTTGTAGTGGAACTTTTGATGGTGTAGCTTGTAACGAACAAGGTCTTGTTACTAATATATCACTTCAAGGAAAAGGTTTATCTGGTGAAATACCCTCAGTGATTGGTAAACTTAAGAGTTTAACTGGTCTTTACCTTCATTTTAATGCTCTTAATGGTATTTTGCCTAAGGAAATTGCTGGTTTAACTCAGCTTAGTGACTTGTATCTTAATGTTAATAATCTCTCTGGTTTTATCCCTCATGAGATTGGTAACATGTCTAATCTTCAAGGTTGGTTTCTGATTTATTTTTATTTTTTTTTAATCTTTGAAGTTCTTATTTGTTAGCTTATTTTTGATAATTAATTATTATTTTTTGGTGAAAGTTAATTAATTAATTAATTAAGTAGAATTGGGTACTTTTTGCTACATTTGGCCATGAGTATTTTTGGTGATTCAACAATCACATGTTATCATGTTTGTTCATTTCAGTACTTTTGGTGAATCTTCAGTTGTCTCTTTGTCTCTGTCTTCTTTTTGTATTTATTGATTTTTTTTCTTCATACAATATAATCTCATGACCTTACATTTACTTGTTTTCTTTCCTATTTCTGTATTATTCTGTAATTTTTAATTTATTCTGTCATATTGAACACTTTAGTTAGGTAATGAGAGAGTTGCGGGGGGGAAATACAAGAGAGGATTAATTGCATAAAACATACAAAGCCCTATTAAACTGCATATGCTTCACAACACAGCTCTGTGTGTTGTTGTCATGTGAATAGTAATTCTGGATTCGGAACCCATCTGAGTTGGTCTAGTGGTGTTGACTAGAGACAGGTCTCATGTTCGATTTCCCTGGTGCTAATTTCGAGAGGCTAAGTCCATACGTGGCTATGTTTTGGATTTAAATGGGGCCCCGCAATGGACTGTGGGATTGGACCCATGAATTAGTCGGATGTTGAGTTTTTTCAAAAAAAAAAAAAAAAAAACTCTGTATTTGGAGAATTCATGCACTTAGGCATGCTTATTTACAAAAAGAAAATAATTTTTTTGTCTGTTAATTATAAATTGTTATAAGTAGAAAAACTCATGTAGTAGATAATTGTGCTAATGAGAACGTTGAAGGACATCTAGGGAGAATGCATCTTCAGAAACAATGAAGTCATAGTTTTGGATTTTCAAAATAACTTATTGAATTTGCATTAGTTGGATCTATATTCTTAGCTATCATATTTATCTGCTGAAGTGAAAACCAAAACAGAAAACATGAAAAGTAAAGGCGTACTTTCTACAGTTGTGTATCTCAGGTCCTCCGATCAAGATCGTATCATGTTTTAACTCAATATTTTGTATCTGATTGATTGAGTTGAAACACGATCAAGAGATCCACAACTGCATAAAATTCAGATAATAGAAATTGGAATCAGAAGACTCTTGTCTTCTCTATTGAAAGTTGTAACACTTCAGTGTTGCATTTATTCAATTAGTTTTTCAACATAGTTGAAGATATTCTAACCTGTTAAGAGCTTATATTACAGTTTTGCAGCTTTGTCATAACGAGCTTAATGGAAGTATACCTACCGAGCTTGGAAAATTAAAGAGGCTAAGCGTTCTTGCGCTCCAATATAATCACTTAAGTGGCGCAATTCCTGCAAGCTTGGGTGAATTGGAGACACTAGAAAGATTGGATCTCAGCTTCAATACCCTTTTGGGTCCAATTCCAGTAACATTGGCTAATGCACCTAAACTAGAGACTCTTGATATAAGAAATAATTCACTCTCTGGCAGTGTTCCTACAGGTAATAAAAGCAATAACACAAACAGTGACACACTAGACACGATACTAACAATGATACGTAGACAAAATAATGTAATCACATTTGTCGGTGTCAAACATCGATATGTGTTGAACACTATACACGTCTTAGTGTCGTGCTACTGCTACATATAGGGGATTATGGTTTATTTAGGTTACCACACTCATTGATTTTTTTGTAGAAAACTTTGATTTATATCATAACTGATTTTGTCTACTTTATGTAACAATGCAGATCTGAAAAGACTAAAAGAAGGGTTCCAATATTTTAACAATCATGGTTTATGTGGCACTGGATTTGCACACTTAGATTCTTGTCAAATAGTTAGCAATTCAGACCCAGTTAGACCTGAGCCATATGACCCAAGTAATATTTCCACAATTGAATTTCCGACAACACCTGAACCAACGTCTAAAAACTGTGGGAATTCTGGTTGTAGAAGGCGGTCAGATTCTTCGACGATTGGTTTGGTTTTTGCGGTGATTGGTGTTGTTAGTGTGTCTGCTTTAACTGGACTTTTTTTGATCTTACGTCACCGTCGTCTGAAACAGAAAATTGGAAACACAGTTGAAATTTCAGATAATCGGCTTAGTACCGACAAGATCAAGGAAGTATACAGGAAAAAGGCCTCTCCGCTAATAAATTTGGAGTACTCAAGTGGATGGGATCCATTATCCAAAGATCTTGGTAGTTATTCGCAAGAATTTCTCCAGAGCTTTATGTTTAATCTCGAAGAAGTAGACCGCGCGACTCAGTGCTTCTCAGAGATGAATTTATTGGCGAAGAATAATATTTCATCTAACTATAGAGGAATCTTGCGAGATGGATCTATTGTGGTTATAAAGTGCATTCCCAAAACAAGCTGCAAATCTGACGAAACTGAATTCTTGAATGGTTTGAAGATATTAACTTCGTTAAAGCACGAAAATCTTGTTCGGTTGAGAGGCTTTTGCTGTTCGAAAAGCCGAGGGGAATGTTTTCTGGTTTATGATTTTGTCTCAAATGGGCGTTTGTCAAAGTATCTTGATGTTCAGAGAGAAAGTGCTGAGGTACTTGAATGGTCTACTAGAGTGTCCATAATTCATGGCATTGCCAAAGGTAATATTTTTTATGCCTTCTCTCTTGAAAAATTCTTGATTAAATATTTTAAACTGTTTTGGGAGTGGAGAGTAAAATCATATAAATCACTGATGCAAACACCGGACACAACAATGACATGTAGACACCTTCAATAATTTGAGAAAACAGATGTCATTAAATGTAATCACATGTGTCAGGATCGTGTTAATGTCAAACACTAGATACACTTTTAAATTGAAGTGTCGGTGATACTTAGGTAAGATCTCATTCTTGTTGATACATTTTCCTGAGTTCACTCAACTGTCCTTTTATCGAAGGGGACATTACATACGCCCTATAGATGCCTTAGATATGTGTTTGTTAAATCAAATGGCCCTTTCTAAGGACATATTAGTCATAGCCTGAACTTAACTTACACAACTGTAACTTGTAAATTTACCCTAAATTTCCTACAATATCTATTGGAACCTGACCTATCTTAGAATTTGGATCAGGCCAAACTCAAAACTTACAATATCGTCTTGTAAGGTGAGGGATGCCTCCCACATATAAACTAAATTTCAAACCTTATCTCATCAAATGTAAGAAACTGCTTCCAAACTTAAATCAGTGTGAACAGATTATGACTAAAATTTCTATTCCTTAAAATTGGAAAACAACAATATAAAGAATGGCATGTGAAGAAGAAAAGTAACATATTATGTGATTGTGTCTTGTTCAGGTATTTTTTATCTGCATGGAAAGAAAGGAAGGAAGCATTCTCTAGTTCATCAGAGTATATCGGCTGAAAAAGTACTTCTCGATTCTCGATACAAATCCTTGCTTGCAGATTCAGGATTGCACAAACTCCTTGCAGATGATGTTGTTTTCTCCACCCTCAAAGCTAGTGCTGCTATGGGGTACCTGGCACCAGAATACACAACAACCGGTCGTTTCACCGAAAAGAGTGATGTGTACGCTTTCGGGATGATTGTTTTCCAGATTCTCACTGGAAAACACGATATCACTCAATTAAGTCGTCAATGTGTAGAAACTGGTACTTTGAAAGATATTATTGATGAGAATCTTGAAGGGAAGTTCTTAGAATCAGAGGCAGAGAAATTGGCGAGACTCGCTTTGGTTTGCACCGATGAATCTCCTCATCTCCGGCCGACTATGGAGAATGTAATGCTTGAACTGAGTCATAAATGGTAAGCACTTCATGACAAGAAGAATGATATTTTAGTTTGCCTTTGGTTATAAAATAGTATGTTTTCCTAGAGTCAATTATGTTTCAAATTGTTTTGTATTAATATTAATATAGTTGAGAACATGTAGTGTTGAGGGAAATCTAGTATGTACAGAAGGATGGTTTCATTCCAATTTTAGAATGGGAGATGATAACTATTATTATATTATAAATATTTTATTTTCTATTGTATGAGGTTTTTTGGTGGATAGGAAGTGGTGTGTATCAATGTGTATAGTTGAATTTTCAAGAATAAATGTATTATATGGAGTTAGAACATGGATTACAAAACACAAATGATTTAAAGTTGCTGGTGATCATGTTCGAGTCGAACAAGTACTTTCGAAAACCAAGCAGTCAAGCCTTCCTTTTCCCAATCACATCCCCGTTTTCAGTTGGACAAATTATAGAGTAAGGAATTGAGTGACATTGCTCATCCAACTCCGCTTTAATACTCGATTTTTACCGGAAGTAAGCTTTCAGTAGAGTATTTTATCTGAAAATACACTACCTTCAATAGAGGTATTTTATCAATTTTGAGCAAACAAGGGGAGAAGAACAATCGGTGACGGAAAAAGAGAACTTAGCCGCACAATTGATAAAGGGATCTTTTAAAATTGTCCGATGTATACATCTTATGTTGCCAATGTATACATTTGGATTCGACCAACAATATCGATGTTATATCAAACATACACTAAGTGTTAATGTTGGAGGCCAAAAGCAGACTATCCTCTAAAAGCATTTAATTAACCATTTTCATATCCCTTAAGAAGGAATTTGTGGGAAGATCTTGATAAATTGTGGATTCTTCTACATTAGTAAGTGCCATTTTCTTGGACCAAAAAGGAAAATTGACCATTTTTTTAGTTGTCTTCTGCAGAAAGTAATCATATTTGAGAAATTGTTGAATATTAAATATGTGGGCCAATTAGAATTCAAATAGTTTCATGAACTAATTTTTTTTAAAGAAATCTTCAAATGAAAAATCGATTAAAATAGCTTCTTATAAAAAGTACTTTTAAATATTTCATCTTTTTTTTATGATTTTTTTTTTAAATTTCTGAAAAACTCTAAAAAGGAGAAACTATTTTAAATAATATTTTATAAAAATCATTTTCAAAATATATCTTTCTAAATAACTATTTGAATTTTATTATGTTACATCTCTAACAATCAATATCTAAGTTATTGAATGTCAAAATTACTCTTTCTAATTTATAACAAATGAAGATAACGTATGCTATTTTTAGCTAGTTTTTATAAAATAAAATAAAAATACCTTTAAAAATATAAAGTAAAATGAATCCAAAGCCAAAGCCACACTTATCATTAAGGTAGTTGCTTTACAAGGTCCTCGTATCACTCAAAAAAAGTCCATCAAACTTATCAGATCATAATTCTCAGTTGCACAAATCTATCAAGGGTTGCAACTATCCGTTCATTATTTTTATATTACAATGTAATTTTCGATCGACTATTTAAGAAGTTGAACAATTTGAGAGTCTACATAGCAATCACCCATTGTTAAAACATAAATGATAACAAACAAGTGTCTCTATGTCAATGTTTAAAGGGTCGAAAGAAGAAACTTATGAAAACAACTTCTGCACTTATGACTAAGCCAAATACTTAACTTGTATTTTCCAAACACATTTTTTTTAAGGATTTCATAAACAATGTTCTTAAGATCTTGTTAGCATGACTCTAGCTAAATTTTTTTTTTGAACAATCAAAAATGGAATTATATTAACAATAAGAGTCTCAATAGCACAAGGTGTGTTATAGCTAAAAATTAAAATGGTACTCATTATGTCAAAAACTATAAGTCGTTTTGCTCATTTCACACGTATTAAGAAATGTAACTAATTTTATATGAAAAATAACTATTATAAGTTGTTTTACAAAATTGACCTTAATTAATTACATGAGAAAAATAAATTAAAGAACTGAAAAAAAATAAAGTAATAAATATTTAATGGTATAATATGAAGAAAAAAAAGCATTAATGATTCATTAATATTGTAAAATGAATTATAACTAAAGACAAATTTTTTCCACATAACGTTTTATAATCTAAGATGGAGAGAATATTATATCAGAATCAGATACTTTTAAGGTGGTCTTGGCGTTGAATGTTCATCAACAATCTCCCACGTATGCCGACTCTATTATTGTAGATTGTATTAATTTTGATGTTTGTTTTCGTAGTTTAAATTTTTTGCATGTTAAACGTAAAACCAACCAAATTGCTCGTTACTTAGCTAAATACATTCTTCATAATTTAGATTGCATTTGCATATGGATGGAATAGACTCCATCTAATATTTATGCGGTCTTAGCTTTTAATTTCTCGTCGGACTCTCGATAATGAGTTTATTTTAAAGTAAAAAAAAGGAAGAAAATATGATAATGGAATGGGCCGAACCGTTCACGGCTCATAATAAGTCATAAGTGATGATTAAGACAAAACAAATCTCATCTCAACTAAACACTGATTCACCACTTAACACTGTAAAACCATTCCATCGCATTCACTTCAAAACTTCACTTTCACTCGCACCAAACCTCGATCCATCCAAACCAAAAAGAATACAAAATGCGAAGCGAAGGGATCTTAGGAAACGAAGAAATAAGGGGCGCGAAATCCACCACAAGCAAACGAACAAAATGGTTGAAACGAAGAGAACGATGGTTGGTTGTATTAGGAGTGATTCTTCATGCTGTTTATATGCTCAGCATTTTCGATATTTACTTCAAATCTCCCGTTGTTCGTGGCGTCGATCCCGTTCCTCCCAGATTCTCTGCTCCTGCTAAACGACTCGTTCTACTTGTTGGTATGATGCTAACACTGAAAATATACACATGCACACCAACTGTTTGATGTTATGTTTGTTTCATTTTTTGAAGGATTAGATTAGTTGTTGTTGTTGTCAAATGCCAGTAGAATTGACTAGTATGTAAGCATGTGGTGGTCACATGCATTGTTGTGAAAATCCCCACTTATATCCTAAAATCCAAGATTTTGCGACTTTCTTCACCTTCAACGACTCAAATCTATAGTAGAATTCTAAAATAGGCAAAATCCATAGATTTTGATTGCGATTTTACGACTTCTTATAAACTAAGTCATTTATGACTATATACCATTTATAACATATATTTAATATTATCTTTTTTTTTTGTTGGTAAAATCCATTGATTTTGATTGCGATTTTGCAATTTCTTATATCGTTTCTACAAAAGTAGTTGAGTAAAATCCTTCGATTTTGGTTGCGATTTTACCATTGTCGATTTTGCTCATCTCTTTCGACCTGAAGCAAAATCCGATTTTGACAACCTTTGGTCATGGGTTTGATGCCTACTTGATATCTTATAACACGGACACTTATGAAAGAAGCCGTGTTTTATGTCTGACATGTGTCAGTGTTTGAAATTGACACGACACGGATATATATCTTTTACATTTAATTATGTCATTTTTCTTTTTCTTCAAATTATTATTGATGTCGACGTGTTAAGTCTGGTATTTAGGTCTGTGCGAGTGCTTCATAGTTTCATACCCCTTAAGAAAAGTGAAGTAGTTAGAAATAAAAGATGTAATTGTATTTTCCAAATGAAACAGAATATTCTAAATGTGAGACAAAATATTCTAAATGTGAGACAAAATATTCTAAATATGACATTTAATGAGACAGAATTGGTATGAGCATTGAGCAATAAGTAAAGAAATTTTGACTTACTTGAATTTGGACGCAGCTGATGGTCTGCGTGCTGACAAGTTCTATGAGCCTGATCCGGAAGGAAATTACAGGGCACCATTTTTGAGGAGCATAATTAAAAATCAAGGTCGTTGGGGAGTTTCTCATGCTCGCCCTCCTACTGAGTCGAGGCCTGGACATGTTTCCATAATTGCTGGCTTCTATGAAGATCCCAGTGCAGTTTTGAAAGGTCTGTGCTATTTTCTTCCTTTATGTTTTGATATGTAACAGAAACACAAGGGCATGCGATGGAGTGAAATTACTTTTCTATTGTTTGGATATTTTAATGTTAAAAAACGAAGAAAAAGACTAATTTCATATCATATTTTAGAAACTCTACATAGGAACATAGCTAGCAGCTTATGGTTGACTAGGCTTGACTGTATTCTACTGCCAAGTGTCTACTGAAAGATTGGTTTTGGTTTGTTGCAGGTTGGAAGGCAAATCCTGTTGAGTTTGATTCGGTGTTTAACAAAAGCCGACATACAATTTCTTTTGGAAGTCCTGACATAGTTCCAATTTTCTGTGGTGCCTTGCAGCATAGCACATGGGATACCTATCCACACGATTTTGAAGATTTTGCTACTGGTACTGGTTTGAGTTCCACAGTAGTTTTTCAATATGCGCTGTTAAAATAATGAATAGAACCTCTACCATTGATTTTTGTTTGAGGACATAATTTGGACCTTCATAATTGAATTGTTTGATCCATGTGACAGATTCACCTTGGTACAAAAGTATTTATTTAATTTTTTTAAAAAAGAAATCAATTTAAGTGTATCACTTTCTATTTCCATTAAAACATAGCATTGTCTTTTCATTTTTTAGTACCAAATCAATACTTAAGTTTTGAATTTAGTGATGTCGTTTTCGATAAAAGGTTTTGTTTCTGAAACATTTTTTTGATTTAGCTTGTAGCTTCTTGAATTTCTGGCCAATGAATTGTAGACTATATGTGTTATTTAATTAATATTATTTTTAAAATAATTAATACTATTTCACTCAATAAAATAGCATTTAGTTTATGTACCAAAAAAAATAAAAAAATAACATGTAGTTTCTGTAATATTTTTAGACAATTAGATTGCATTCCTCTCCTAAAAATGCTTAGAATATATTAAATGTATCTCTAGATTATCTATTGGGATTAGTTTTCAAATTTCATTATATTTCTTGGTTTTGTTTCCTTATAATGTTAGCATTAAGAGTTTGATATAAGTTTGTGTACTGCTTAGTTTTTTTGTTTCATAATTGCAATTCAAAGTATTTCTAAAGTTTTTGATTCTATAGCTAACCCAAGCCGACAAAATTAACTTGTAAATTTAGGACTACTCAAACCTTATAGCTGCTACCTGTGTCATATGTCTAGTTGATGTGAGATGCTGAACACCTCCCTGACGCTCAAGACTAGATGTCTGAGACGTGGACTAGTGCGGGTCGATTAACAAAGATCTCAAATTCCCTTCATGCCCAAGACTGGATAGACAGACAGTTTAAATGTGGGCATATATGGGCGGAATAACAAAGATGTTTGTCTAGTATTACATCTAAGGTAGACTCTTTACCATATTAGAATTTAGGCTATAGACCTAACTCACTATAAGAGAAACTATTAGGAAAGATTTAGAGGTTAATGCGTTCGATTCAAATATGGTTTATGATAGAACATTATGGGGTAATTTGATCCATGTAGCCAACCCCACTTAGTAGGATAAGGCTTAGTTGTTGTTGCAGACCTAACTCTGTCCTACGGAACCTACTTTTAAGGTTAAGACCTCCCACACCTTATAATCACCACATAGGCAGTTTCTCTAGATGATACAGTAATCAACACTTTTTATTTTGTTGACTTCCCTATCTCCGTATTTCCTTTAATTTTAACATTATATTTAGGGTGGTATCCTCCATAATATGTTGTCACTATTTTGCTATCAAATTCCACTAAATTTGGTTGCATGCATAAATTTGACAGTCCTTTCTCTCCCAATTTAAACCAGTTTTAGATAAATTAATATCAGCCTCTAGTTGTCTCAGGTATTTGACTAACCCTGTCTATCCTAAATGCCGTATGGTCTCGGCTGTCCTAGATGAAGTTTAGCCTCAATTATCCCAACTTCGTGGTCAAATTGACATAAATATACTAAATCAGGATACTTATTTTCTGAATCGTGAATTAATTATTTTATGAATTGTAAGATAGGTGATCAATATAATTATGACATTAAACCCGCTTGAGTTGGCCTGGTGGTATTGTCTTGGAACCTGAGAGTGTGCTCATCCTCAAGGTCTCAGGTTCGATTCTCTCCAATGCCCTCCAATGCCAATATAGATGGGTTAATTTAGCTTCTTAAAATAAAATATATAATTATGACATTTTTAAGTTAAGAAAACCAAAACCACAAGAAAAATGGCAAAATAATTCAAGATTCAAGTTATAAACAAAATGACAAAAACATAGTGTCTCGTTACACAAAATTCAAGTGTGTCAAATGGTCAACAAAGTTTAATCTACCTACTCTCGGCCACGGGTCTCATTCATCATCCCTAAGATCATTACTACTTAGTTAATCCCCATCCTCTGGTATATCACTAGGTTGATCTTGTTCTTGATATCTATTGCCATATTCATTCCAAATAGTCCCTTGACTGTTTTGAATCTACAAGTTGTTTACCGTTGTAAAATTTGATCCTTCTACTAGGATCATTCTCTCGATGGTCTCATATAAACCAAATAAAATTTCACTATGTGAATTGAAGTTTTTAACATTATTGATCCTAATAATATAAGGAATAAGCAAATTTCCAATTACTAAAGTAACACAATTTGATGTCCAAAGTCGAAAATAAATAATTGCAATTCTTGAAGTTTGCAACTTTCTGTTCTTTAGCTCTTCTTGAAGTTTGCAACTATCTGTTCTTTAGCTCTATATGTAGTTTCTTAAATATATGACATTAAGTTTTAGAATGACTTCACTTGTGAAGGCTTGCAGGTGGAGACTCAAAACCTAACATACGTATATCTAAGAACCTATGGATAGTGCTAAAAAACAAACAGCCGCAAACTTCAAGAGTCATAATATAAAAAGGCATGGAAGATAGTTGCAACTTATTGGAATTTGTAATCACACACCTCTCAACATGTTGTTTACTATCTTAATCCTATGTAAATATCTTCGTTCTTTAAGTTTTATGGGCTGTCTTTATTTATATCAAAGCATGTTACTTTGGTATTGAAAATTTACTTATTGGGATTTACTAGGTTCCATTTTTAGTAGAACTTCAATCTGGATAGTAAATTCTTATTTGGTTTATATGAGATTAGTGACTGAATTGCCCCGATAGAAGGTTCAGATTTTACAATTGATCACCGGATGGAATTGGATAGATTCAAGACAATGAAGGGACTTTTTGATTAAGTTCACATACTAAGAGAAGAACCAACTTGGTGCTCGGAGAGATTAAAGGCTCATGTATATGTTCCTTCTCCTCCCTCCTTTTTTTTTTTTAAACAGTGGTGCTTTCTAAACTTTCTTGGTGGTAAATTGTACTATGGTGTGCTCAGAGTGTTATCTTGACATGTTTTCTTGGTCCTGCTAATTAGGAACTTAAGATAGTAAAACTATTGCCTGCTATTTATTAAAATGTCCAATCTTAATTTTCATAAACGTAGTACTTTGATTTCTTAATGCAGATGCATCATTCCTGGATTTGTGGTCTCTTGATAAATTTCAAAGCCTTCTTAATCAGTCCAATGAAGACCCAAAATTAAAGAAGTTGTTGCAGCAGGATAATCTTGTTGTATTCCTGCACCTACTTGGATGTGACTCCAATGGACATGCACATAGGCCCTTTTCTTCAATCTATCTCAACAATGTTAAGGTTGTTGACCATGTAGCTGAAAGTGTGTATAATCTTGTTCAAGATTATTTCAAGGATAACCTTACATCATATGTTTTTACAGCAGATCATGGAATGAGTGACAAAGGTTGCAACACTTTTTTTTCCATCTTTATAACTGCATATTCTTGTATGTTATATTTTTGTTAGGGGACATAGGCTGCAACACCTAAATCTAAATTTGTAACTTCCATTTTAGATGTGAAAAATGTTGAAGTAATAGTTTGTCAAAAGAATTTGTCAATATCGACCAACTCTGCTATTACCAGCATTTGAAGTGCTTTATATTACTTGTTATAAATGTAAGACAGTAATTGTACAACCGTAGTTTAGCATTTATTCCCTCAGTTGTCTCTCATGGTAGGATTGTAATATATACAAAAATTTGTACATTGGATAATTGCTTTGGAGTTCTGTTACCTTTGACATTAAAGAATCTTCGATTTCCAATTAACTGTGTTTGTTTTTTGCTTGTGTCCTGATTTAAAATAAAAAAAGGGTTTATATACGCTTTTGTCTTTTATTTAATTACTTATTTATTTCTCATCTTAGGAAGCCATGGAGATGGGCATCCTACAAACACTGATACTCCCCTTGTTGTATGGGGAGCTGGTGTTAAACATCCAATGCCAATATCTAGCAGCAACCATTCTGATCGTGGTTTTAGGTTTGTTGACGATCACGTACATGATGCGCCAACACCAATTGAATGGGGCTTGCATGGGATAGAAAGGGTGGATGTCAATCAGGCTGATATTGCACCACTCATGGTTATGATCTTTTTCTTAGACGACGTTCAAAGCATGATGTGTATCTATCTGTCCATCCTTAGGTTTCATTTTCTGATGTACTTGTTAAATTTTCTTACAGTCTACATTACTTGGTCTGCCATGTCCTGTTAATTCAGTCGGTATTCTGCCTCGAGATTACATTAACATGACCAAGGTATATTCATTTAGTTCTGGTTGGTGGAAAGCATGTTAATCTGCTATTGTTAAATATTTAAATTGAAACTAAAAATATGTGCTGAAGATAATCAGGCGATGCTTTGACTAATAATTAATGTATACTATGTTCCAGGCTGAAGAAGTTGAAGCTGTTCTATCCAATACAAAGGAAATTCTGAACCAGTTTCTTCGTAAATCACGTATCCTTTACATAACTGATCTATTGTATTTGATATGTACTGATTTTTCCTCGTCTGTAGCATGGGATCTTCCATTATGGTTTACAAAATGAATATACATTTTTTTTTTCTGTAGACAAGAATATGCCGAATGGTGTAACTATAAATTGTAAAATTTAAAGTACTCAGCAGGCCAATTCGTGAGATATATGTTATTAAAGGAAATAATAAAAATTATGTTTTACTCATGGAGATAATGTAGAAGTAAAATAGTAAAATAGATCGAAGAATGTTGGTTTCATTAACAAATTCAGATATAAAGCAGTCACATTTGTTATACTTTAAACCTTTCAAACCACTGTCTCATTATTCATCAATATTGGACAAAATTGAGGGTCTGATATTGGCTAGAGATTACGATGCTGCAATGGATTTATCCGAAAACCTTAGAAGTTTGGCATTGCAAGGACTTCACTATTTTCAGACTTATGACTGGCTGATGCTCATGTCTGTAATTACCCTGGGGTATGTTGGTTGGATGATCTATCTTGTTCTTCACGTGCTGCAATCTTATACTTCACTGCCAGGGACTATTTTTGGAATGGAGCGAGCAGATGAGAGAAATAGCCATGGAAAAGTAATGTTTGTGAAAGCTTAGTTGTACCAATATTTTTATTTTATTTTTTTTATCATTAGTTTTTCCAGTATGTTATTAACTGTGCGAGCTGCTATTACGTGGAGTCAACTGCAATAAAGACATTTTTTTGGAGAAAATGCAGATATTTGTATAACATTATTTTTTGTTTGAATTATATGGAAATTAAGTGAATTGTAATTCTTAGCTGAAAAACGTTGATTCTTATTGATTTACTTACTATTCATTCAAGCATTATTGATAATCTATGCTATCTTCTTGTGCAGATATATCTATGTGGATGTATTGTGACTGGAATGCTTTGTTTGCTATTTTTGTTGGAGCATTCTCCTCCTCTTTACCATGCGTACATGATAATGACATCATTTCTATGGGTTCAAATAATTAGTCAATACCAGTTTATAAAGGCATTATGGAAACACTTATTTCAAAGAAGAATGAATCACATTATTAAGCTGATCGCGACTCTTGCTGTCTCAGTTTTTATTGCTGAGTTCCTGGTATGTATATTTTCCATAATATTGTCTAATCTAGGAATTGAATTGTTTAGAATTATAATAACTGTCTTGCATAGCCAGTGGAGATGTAAAAATATATATACAAGAGAGAATATCTCGAAATAAGGAAAAATAGTAAACCGAGCAAACTAAGATAAGAAATTGAGATCATAATCCTAATTATTACTATAGTCAAACACAAATGTAGTTATGTTTCATCTGATGAAATATTTGGTATACATTGTAGGTTAACAGCTTCACTGACAGGAAACTCTACACCGGCTGTTTTTTAATTGCTGGGGCCACGGCTTCAATTTATCTCTTTAAATCAATTCCCTGGAGATCTGGCATACCGATATATGTCTGCAGTGCATGTTGGTTTTTGTCTATTTTCACATTGATGCCAGCAGAAATTCCTGACAATAATCTATTAGTGTAAGTCACTTCCACTAAATATATAATTACCACTCTGTTTGCCAAAGCCCAAGTTTGTTAATGTTTGGAAATGATAGTCAACCAAGCTGCTGAACTGAACTCCCAAACTACAACCTTAAAATCCAAGCATGATACTTAATTTCTCACTGCATTTTTTTAATTCTCTAGTATTGGACTGTCACCCTTCCATATTACAATGTAGTTATTATAGATCATTTCTTAGCTAAAATTACTTGAATATTTGTACCCATAACTAAAATTTCTGAGTCGGTATTGTCTGATCTAAAATCAGGTAGGTAGTTATATTGTGATGCCTATTTTGTTGTTGTACGTAGACCCATGCGTGCTGTATTTTTCAGATGATAATTCGTTCTGCTCAAAATTACAGAAACCTTCGTAATATGATTTTGTCTTCACTTTCTCTCCAAACCTTGTCTTTTCATTCTGATAGGATACTAGAGGGATATAATTTGTAGACTAATTTATCTGATTTTCCGTTGTATATTTACAATTGAAAATAAGTACATAATAAGATACATTCATTACTTTTCATCTTTATTACTCCCTCCGTCTCACAATAGTGTCCTCTTTACTATTTTTCTTTGTCTCTAATGATTTCTCTTTTACAATATCAATACAACATTTATTATTATTTTCCATTAACATACCCTTATTTATTGCATTTCAATCATCTAACTACTCCACTAACACTACTCCACTAACTATAACTAATGAGGGTGGTTTAGTAAATTAAACATATTTTACCATTAAAATCAACATTACTAATCATTTCCTTAATAGTCGTGTAAAACTCAAAAGGGGCACCTATTGTGAGACGGAGGGAGTACTTGATCGACCCTTGAATCCATATAACATTGTTGAACATATCAAATATTATGTTTGCAGAGTTAGTAGTGGTGCGGTTATTATCATTATAGGAATAGCTGCGAGGTGGCTAGCTTTACATGCTGGCGGGAGTAAGTATTGGCAAAGTATATGCAATTGTGAACTGAAAAATCCCAAATATTCAACCCTATTTTACCTTCAGGTTCATCTCATCACTTCTTTGCCATTTGTGTTTGAATTTTGGAACCTTAGTTGTGCATAATGTATGATAAACCCACCTTTCCTTTTGTTGTCTATCCCCAGGCTCTTTTGGTTGCCTTATCTTCACTCATGGTGTATTTATCAACTACTCACAGAACTGAAAACCAAGAGTTGCATGCATTTCACCAGTTGATAAATTGGAGTGTTGCTGGTATAGTTTTGACTCTTCATTCTTCTCCTTTTCTTAAAGTTCTTAACCCCATGTTGTATCACACAGGTCTACTTGCTCCTCATATTAGATAGCTTACTGGTTAACACTTGTAATGCTTAGTTTTTTAGTAGCTTCTTAGCTTAAGTTGCTGTAGTTTAGGTCTAGAATATTATGATTTCAGTTATATATTTATGAGCCTTTAGTCTTCTTTTGTAATTAACCTTTGTATGGCGACCACACACTCTCATTTTTGAAAGAGCCCCTCCAAGACTAACACAGATTTTCCTAAAAACAATATCTTGGTTATCACTCTATTCCAGTAGTAAGTAGTCTGCATTTGTAAAGGCTACAGGAAATGAAGAAATTGTAATCAAACTACTTATGATAGATACTCCCAGGAGTGTGATCACCTTCCTATATCTACTTTTACGTCATTTATTCGTCTATCTTTAGACATGATTCATAAAGGAAGTTCTGATATTGTTTGATCTGTGTAGTCAGCCCCACCTAGTAGGACAATGCTTTGGTTATAGTTGTTGCTTGTAAATTTACTGTGCTGCATAAACCATTTTAAATCGAAGATTCAGTGCTGAATTATATTGATCACCTCTTCTTTAGGTTTTTCTATGGCACTCCCACTGTTTTCAGAAAATAGCATCTTATCTCGACTTACTTCCATATTCCTTGGCTTTGCACCTCCATTCCTTCTTCTCTCCATTGGGTATTTTTTTTTTGCACCAAACCTTTTTTAATTTCTCTCTGAATCTCTTGTTGATGTAATGATGCATATGTTTTTACCCTTTCTATCTTGATTCCTGTGCAGATATGAAGCTGTATTCTATGCTGCTCTTGGTCTTGTACTTATGGCATGGATACTCTTTGAAAATACACTTTTCAACTTAAATATTTTGAACTCGTCGGCAAATTCCTTTAAAAATGTTACGAATCATCTCAACCTTGGATATGATAATAGATCTTTGCAGCTCTCTGATGTGAGAATCCCATTGGCCTTTGTAAGTCTTATTCTTCTGTCGTTTTTCCTTAATTACTTGATTAAAGTTGAGTATCCTTTTGTTGAGTAAAGTAAATTAAACTAACGCTGCATAAAGCTTTATGGAATGATGCACAATCCATTAACTTCTTCTGACTGTTAGTTTTTCTATAAATGGGATGGAATGTTCTGTTTAACATTAACAATTATCCATTCGTGAGAAAAACAAAGAAACCTTAGCAATTATCCATGGTTTTTTTTTCATTGCTTTGCAACTTGTACGAGGTCTAAAATAAAATCCAAAGATTGGTAGTCTCATCTTCTAATTTCTCTGCCCTGTCCATTGAATATGTTATCACATATCATTTTATGGATCATCGTCTGAAAGTCATCGCAAATGGCTGAAAATGCCAACCTAGCCAGAGCCCCTCAATGTGCTGATATTGCTTGTGAGGTGTTGCTGGTCATCTTGCTCCCCCCATCTACAAGGGTCAAAGGGTTCATTGAAGTTGTTAAGCCAGCGTCGTTCATGTGTCACTTTATGTGAAAAATTCAACAATAGTTGCCTATAATGTTACAACAAATGGCTAATAAACAATCAATTTAATGTTACAATGCACTCAACATATGCTGCTGAACGTTAAAAAGAAAACTATTATTTAAGTGTTGGCTTAAATTTGAGCTAAATTTTCCATCTTACTCAATAGATTTCTCTAGCAGACATCATTTGCGTTTTCTATTAAGGGGTGTGGAGTGCTATTCTGTTTGTAGGTTAAGGTTGACGTCTTTCTTATCTTGCAGTTTTTTAATTAGTTGTGTGTATGAGTTACCTTGATGATTAAGGAATCACTAAACTTTAAATTTAGCAATGGGATTAGAATTTACATTTTAAATATTATATTAGTATGTAACAATTATATGATTTGGAAATTGTAGTTTAAAAAATCTTAAGGATTTTAGAATTGAATAAATAAATTACTGCTACATTAGCATTTCCTCTTGCTTTTTGATTTTTCTAAGATTTGTAGTTTTCTATTTGTTACACTTTCCTCTTTTATTTTCTTTTGCTACTCCTTTTCTGATCTCTCGTTTCTGCTTCTGTCTTTTCTTGATAATATGTCCAATACACATCTGAATAACTGTAAGGGAAGAAGCTACTACACTAAAATGTAATCAATAAATAGATGAACAACACACAATATGATGCCATAAGAAACAGCAGAAGTTACACGATATGACATGATTGAAGCATACTTTAATAATACTCAAATAATGCTTATTGAGATTCAGGGAACCAAAGCATGTAGAATTACAGATAGATTTCTTGTTATATTCATAATGTACATCAGATCGGCTCTAAATCACTATTTATATAAATAGTACATTTTTGACATGTCAAGAAATTACTGCATCATGCAGATGGTTTTGTTCAACATTGCCTTCTTTGGAACGGGAAATTTTGCCAGTATTGCTAGTTTTGAGATTTCATCTGTCTATCGGTTCATTACAGTCTTTAGTGTAAGTAAAATTGAAATTCCCTTAATTCCTGACTTATTACTTTTAATAAGCTTTTGCACTGATATATTTCCTCCCAATTGCAGCCGTTTCTGATGGCAGCACTGCTTATCTTCAAGTTATTTATACCCTTCATACTTGTAATGTAAGTGCACTTTAACATTATTTATAAATATCCCTGAAGTATACATCTTTGAGACTCGTTTCCTAAAATAGATGGAAGTCCTTTCTTGCTTACAAAGCGTCTAAAATAAATGATATGTGATCATTTTAACTTAAAATTAAAGCAGGAACAATTTTTTTTGCAAAGAGAGATTTATTATCCACTCATCTTGAATACATCTAGTTCTTGCATTTTATGGAATAAAACATGATAAACTTTATATTAACCTTTACTTTTTCCAAAAACTAAATAGGAGAAAATAGTGTTTAAATGATATAATCTGTAGATTACATAAATAATGTTTCAATGGTACATATATCTTAAATAATGTTTTCTAGATTACTCTGTCTTTCAAGTTATAACATTTACATATTCGGTTCCTTACTAACTTGTTATGACTTGTAACCTTTGTTTTGGTTCTATATCTTTTTTACTATTGTTCATCTAATATTATTTGCAATGGGCGCAACTGCAGATGTGCATTTAGTGCAATAACCAAACTTAACCAAGTTCCAAGGATGGGATGCTACTTTCTTGTTATATTATTCTCAGATGTGATGACTATTCACTTTTTCTTTCTGGTATACTCATCCTTTTCTTTATAATTTCATTTAGGTTTCATAGATTTTTGTAAATTAGTTTATGTTCATGCAGTTTTTGATTTTTCATATCCATGCCATCGTTCAAGTTTCTATGCTTTTTCCACCTGTTTTCTCTTTGTTTGGGCTCCTAGTGCCATGTCCTTTGTAGATTTCTTTCACTTCATTGATCTATTCTGTTTATTAATATTTTGCATATGTTTAGTGATAAAAATGATATTGCAGCCTAAGGCGACGAGGCATGGTGGCCATACTTAAAATATAATATATGCATATAAAGTTAAGAATATAATAAAAAAACAACAAATAAACTTACAACATATATCAATAGCAATTAACTAAATTGGCAAACCAAATAATCTATCATGATCAGTAGAGATTAAAATTAAAAAAGAAAGAGACATCAGAGATAACAAAGAGAAGGAGATGTTGCAAAATAGGAGAAAATGGAATGGATAAAAGTCAATGGCTGGATATATTAAATTGCTGTAACTGTGTTATACAGTACGTTTGGTCAGCTAGTCCGTGAACCCTTTAATTGTATTTCATAAAATACTAATTTTTTCAACATCAGTGCTGATGTTAAAATGTCCTTTACTTTCTTTATTGTTTCCTTTTCACTGCTAAATTAAATTTGTATTTTTTTTCTGGCACTGCTAATTTTGGTGCCGGAGGATATATATTTGAGGCCAGGTATCCTGATAGCAAAATTGATGGTTGGCAGGTTCGCAATACGGGAAGCTGGATGGAAATTGGAAATAGTATTAGTCACTTTGGTATCGTGAGTGCCCAAGTTGTTTTTGTTCTGTTACTATTTGCCCTCACGAATACATACACAAAAAACATTCAATGTAATTCAGCAGTGCCAGCCACACGGAAGGCAAATTAGGTTTTATAAAAATGAGACATAATGGATCCAAATCAGTCTTATTATCATGGATGACTACACATTTCTCGGTGGTGGCCTGGATGGTTTATGACCAACCTGATACTAGGTTGTTACACTGGCTAACTTTCATTTGGAATTTCCGGTTTCACTGATCTTGATACAACTGGTACTGAAGTTTTGGAACGTTTGCAGATTTCGATTTTAGTATTCATCTCCAGCAATAGAATTAAAAAATGTGATTGAGGGACAGTGATGGTGAAAGGCAAAACAAGCAAAATTTGTGCCTCAATACAAAGAACCTCGACATATAGGGCTTTCTTTACGTACTGCATTTGAATTGTACACAACTGAGTAGTAGGAAAGTACAGATCCAGGTGATTTCATTGCTTGCTTCGCATGTCCAAATGCAACTGAAATGGAATTTTTGTTTTATGTTATTTATACGGTAGCTAATGTAACTTAGACATGTTACTCGGACTTGTGAGTGAGTTTATATAAAGAGGAATTACTTTATCTTTTCACTTGCTTAGATTTGAATATCATATATGAAAGAGAAGCATATTGAATCATATAAACAATTTTTTTTGTCTAAAGGGGTATATAGGACAACTGTAGTTCTTTAGGGACATGAGCATAGCCTGTGCCACACATAAGCCATTTGGTGCTTGGTCCCATGTGGAGTTTGTGCCACGGAGCATTCATTTTCTGCATGCTCCCGCGTTTAGCCTATGCCATAGACCATATTGCTTCCAAGCATAGATGCGGGCGTACGGCCTTGGGTACCACGAGTCCTGCTGACCCAACGGACCTTGTGCAAGGAGCCCTTTGAAACATTTGTAGGGCAGGGCGTCGGCCCGTGCTGGAGCATAATACATCACTGAATACATTTGTTCCTATATATGACCCGTCTTTAAATTTCAATGTATTATCAACAATTTTGGTTTGTCAAATACTCCCCTTGCTAATGTTTTTTTTTTTTTGACGTTAAAGTTTTTTGTTGACGATAAAGATAAATTCATTAACGAAAGTCTGGCAACAAATCAAAAGTCAAGACTGCGAAAATACAAGGCGGAGTTTCTTCGATGTAATGAAAAAGCTTGCCAGGAACTAACACCAACGACAACACCTTCATTATCTCTCACAACAACCCCAATGCCCCACTTATCACCTTCTATCGGACCTGCTGCATCAACATTAAGCTTATAGGAACCACTAAAAGGAGGTGTCCAATGAACATCAGATATTGGCAAAATTGGACCTCCACTTAGTGTCTCCATCAACACCGTACTTGCACTCTTAAAATTCACAATAGATTTTTATGCCTTTTGAACAATGGTAGCCACATCAACATCAGTCAACTCAAAACATTTCTTATTTCTAGCACACCATATCTCATAACACAAGGCCAAAACATGGACTATAATATCCTCGTCGGCATCAATAATATTTTCCTCCAACCACTTATGAAAAGGTACGTACCTGAAATCATGTGAAATAAATATCACACCTAAAGAGGAAGCAAACCATATCTTCTTTGACCAATGATACTCCATAAAGAGGTGTAAAATTGGTTCATTATTGTTGTGAATTCGGACTCAAAACTCACACCAATACAAACTATGATGTGTGGAGCAAAGGAAAGTAGTAACTAATTTCAAAGTAAACACAAGCAACAATAATAATAACAACACCTAGATCTAATCTAGTAATCAAAGTGAAAAGCTCAAAACCACAAGCACAAGATAAAGGGAGAGAAGAGAGGGACAAACACACCAAAGATTGTTGACCCAGTTCGGTCCAACTTGACCTAATCTAGGGGAGAGATTGATCTCTCCAATCCACTATCAATGAGTTCTTACAAAGAGATACAAATGGGTTACAAGAAATTAGCTTTGACAAGTTCACAAAGAACAACCCTAATTTCTACCCTTTTTCCCAATCTCACCAATGAACAAGACACTCAATGATTTTCACTCACCCAAGGTGTTTACAATGTTACCCAACCCAAGAGAACTCTAATCAAAGACCCTCAGCCCTAAAGTTACCTCCTTTGATTTCCCAAGTTTCTCTCTCTTCAAGCCCTCCTTTAAAATCGGCAAAGAACACTTATATAACAGTCTTCAGCTGTCAAAATCGTGTCACGTTTTCCCAAATCGTGACACGTTTGGTGCATACGACCCAAGGTACGACCAACCTTATCTTGAAAAACTTGCCTAGCAAGTCGAAAATCGTGTCACGTTTTCCCAAAATCGTGTCACGATTGAACACCCTGAAAACCATGCTCACTGCCTTGAAAATCGTGCCACGATGCCAAAATCGTGTCACGATTCAACCATTCTCAACTTCACAAATTTGAAGACATACACAACAATTATGTTGCCTACAAAGAACACACAAAGGATCGCTGCTTATTCCTTTTTCAAAAAGTTCATTTTTTACTAGTAGTTTTTCATGTAGAATCCTCCAAGAAAGGTGGACGTGTCTTGTAATACTTTTTATTTTCCATAATTTTTTCCACACTTGGTGATTATTGTCCTGCATTGAGCTATGTGAGCCATCTGCTTCACGCCTTGCCATTAAGAAATGGTATGAACTCTTCACAGAAAAAGTATTTGACCGTGAAGCGCCCCACACAAAGTCATCTTGCGATTGAAAGAAAGAAATTTGCAATTGAAGAATTTGTTGAGCCTCAAAAGGGAGAAAAATTTCATTAATTAAAGGAGCATTCCAACATCGAATATCATGGTGAATGAGATCTGAGACAAACATAATATCATAATTAGGGGGTTTAAGGGACCAAATCTTGTGCCCATTTTGATAAGGAAGCCAATTATCCTTCCATACATTAATTAGGCGACCATCTCTTACTCTCCAATTACCAGCTTTCTCAATAACATCCATTCGTGCTAGCAAAATACTTCTCCATGTATAACTTGGGTAGTAACCAGTTGAAGCTTTCAAGAAACTGCTTCTAGGAAAATACCTTGCTTTCAAACATTGTGAGATCAATAACCTTAATTTGCATCCAACCTTGGAAGAAGATTTTACGATCATCAGGTACCTTTCGGCTAAAAGAGATTTCAAATTTATCCAAATTAATAAGTTGTCCAGAAGCAGATTGGTAAGTATTAAGAATTTCTTGAATGGTCTGAGAATCTTGAAAAGAATCCCTACAAAAAATAAGGCTATCATCTTCAAAAAAATAAATGATTAATTTTTGGAGCTCCTCTAGCAATTTTAATTCCGTGAAGGCCCTTTTCTGCTTGTGCCTTAGAAGCCCAGAAAAAACCTCAGCACATAAGATAAATAGGTAAGGAGATAAAAGGTCCCCTTGAAGGAGGCCTCGTTGAAGATAAAAATTCTGACAAGGACTTCCATTCAACAAAACAGAGAAAGAAACAGTGGAAATACAATTGAAAATCAAGTTCTACCATTTCTGAGGAAAAACCCATAGACTAAAGCACCTCAATTAGAAAATTCCACTCGATACGATCATATGCCTTTGACATATCTAGCTTTAACGCCACACACCCCTTCTTGCCTTTACTTTTTGTTTCTCATATAATGAAAAGATTCAAAAGCTAGTAAGGCATTATGAGTAATTAAACGTCCCGGAACAAAAGCACTTTGGAATTTTCCAATGATATCCGGAAGAATCAATTTCAACCTATTTGAAATTGTTTTTGTAATTATTTTAAAAATGACATTGCAAAGTGAAATAGGTCGAAAATCATCTGGCACCTTCGGCTTCTTTTTTTTTTTGAATGAGACAGATATATGTATAAATAATGTTGCTCGGATTTCCACCACCATTTAGAATCTTCAAAGCAAAAGAAGTCACATCCTTTCCAACTATACTCCAAAATTGTTGATAAAATAAAGCAGGTGTTCCATCCGGTCTCGGGGCAGCATGAGGCTTTAAATTTTTAGCGGCTAAGAAAACCTCTTTTTTTGTGAACTCAACTAATATGTTACGCATAACATCCAACAATCTATCTTTGACCACCTATGCAACTTCAGAAATTCTTTTTGGGTGACTTGTAGAGAAAAGATCTTGAAAGAAATTATTAAAAACCATGGCAATATCTTCCTCATCATCAAATTTTTCCCCATGATCGTCACATATAGAATCCACCCAATTTCTAGATTTTCTCTGAGAAGCTTTTTGATGAATTTTTTTTTGTTTTTTTTTTTGTAATTTTATCTCCATGCTTTAACCATAAAGCACGAGACCTCAGAGCCCACCAAATTTCTTCACTCTCCACGAAGTCATTCAATCTAGCCTCAACTCGTCGAATTTCTGACATCACCCCCTCATGTTGAGTTTGCTTATTAAGATCATCCAATTTCATTTGAACAATTTTTATCTGATTGGAAACATCACCAAAATGATCCTTACTCCAGTTAGAAAGATCCTTCACACATCGATTAATTTTATTAGACATAGAATCCCCTGCGACCTCCCAAGAACCTTTCACTGCTTCCAAAATTCCACTATCACGCAACCAACATTCTTCAAAACGTTGTAATTTAAGAACATTTTTGTTTTTTCTTTGGCTTCCTAGAAGCAAGCCGCAACCACAAAGGTAAATGATCTTAAGCATATCTCATTAAATGCACCACTGAAGCTGAAGGATAGAATGAGGACTGGGATGTCGTCGTTAACATTAACATTAATGAGTAAGAGAGTAAATAACCCGGTGAAGCAATGAAAATCAAGTTATATTAGCAAGCTTTGTTTGACCATATCCTAGCAAATAAGCCACTCGAGTTTGTAATCTTCATCCTACACGCAATGATCTTAAAATAATTACCTCAAGTTACTACTAACTTAGTAAAAATAATTATTCACACTAAAACGCTAAAATCTTCTACATTCTAAAATTATTGTTTTACCCTCTCTCCTCAAATTACCAAAATACCCTTAGTCCTAAAATAATTAAAAATACCCTTCTCTCTTAAAAATCCACTAAATCCCAAATCAAACACACAAACAAGCAATTAAACACATATAATAAATAAATAAAACAATTATAGTAAAAATCGGGTTGTTACATGAACTATCTATTCAAGAGACTTTATTAATATTACAACAAGTATAATAAAGAATGCCTTATTTTATTTAATATTAAAAGTCATGATAAGTTTAACATAAAATATTGACTTCAAGAGCTTACACTAACAATGTGCAACTAAACTTCTTTGATTAGGGTTTTAAGTTGAACATCTTTGTTGTAAGTGCTAGCATGCCCACGACAGTTCAAGAGGAGCAAGTGGTTGTCGATTTACAACAACAAGAAGTACATCCCGACAAGAATATTCAGCACGTTCTAGATTTGTGGGACAGAGTTCGTGAATATGATGAATGATCAGCTGCTGAAGACTTCACACCGGTCCTAACAAGGAAACAAAAATAGAAAATTAAAGTACAACAGGTCTTAGCAAAGCAGCCTACTAAAACCCGTTATCGGGGTGGTAATCATCCAACTGCTCCATGAATTTTCTTTATTGGAATGTTAGAGGTATCGGTAATTCTGATACTCAGATTGCTTTAAAGACTGTCTCATAAATTTCTTTCGGGATAGATGTGGTTTACCTAACAACAGATTTCCTTAATCTGTTTTTTGGTTGTTTTTGTTTATTGCTTTTTATTTCCTTTATGTTTTCTTTTGAGGGTTTTGGCCTAGTCCCCCTCCTTTGTAATTATTTTTCCCTTTTTTTTAATAAAATCTCTATAGTTTGGCGGCATAGGATGGAGGTTTCTCAGGGTGCCAACCTAGTTGGTAAGTCGATGTTGCCTCTTGATGCTGTCCTCTCTCCTTGCTTATAAAAAAAAAAGTTGAACCTCTTCTTATGTGTTGGATTCGATAAAGTGTTTTTGTTCATTATGATTTGATTTATATTTGCTTTTCATATGCTTCGTTCTTTCAATCTTTTGCAAACTCGGTTAGAGTTCATAAACTAATTCTTACGCTTTAACTGAATCTTTACATATGGCTTTTGCTCAAGAGTCTTTAATTTGTTAGGGATCCTTAGAGTATTAGGGTTAGACATCTCAATGAAGTGTAATTCCTTTAGATGAAAATTTAGGAGGAACACTAGATCTTGACGTCAAAGGATAAATCCATGGCTTTTATAATTAAGTTATGGAGGTTATGGAGTAATCTGACATCTGTAGGAATATTCTTCCTATAGTAAACCATTGCTTATGTAATCCTTAAGTCTTAATTAATAAGTACTTTGAATTAATCCAACCAAGAAAGAAGAGGGGATTCAAGGATTCCTTTATTACCATTACACATTTGAATCACACAAACCTAATCTCGCATTGGGCAGGGCAATTAAACCTTGCAAACATCTTTTACATCTCTTTTCTACTTTCTTTCTAAAAAG